>NC_080082.1:4844940-5177440 GCF_949987535.1 Balaenoptera acutorostrata | reverse complement strand
ATTCCAGTGTGCAGGCAATGTGAGAACTGGCATCTAGCAGTGTCCCTGGGGGTTATGATTTAATTGGACTGGGGTGCAGTCTGGGCATGGAATATTTCTTTTTTTATTGAAGTATAGTTGATTTACAATGTTGTGTTAGTTTCTGCTGTACAGCAAAGTGATTCAGTTATACATATGTATACATTCTTTTTTATATTTTTTTCCATTATGGTTTATCACAGGATATTGAATATGGTTCTCTGTGCTATATAGTAGGACCTTGTTGTTTATCCATCCTATATATAATAGTTTCCATCTCCTAATCCCAAACTCCCACTCCATCCCTCCCCCAACCCCCTCCCCCTTGGAAACCACAAGTCTGTTCTCTATGTCCCTGTTTCTGTTTCATAGATAAGTTCATTTGCGTCATATTTTAGATTCCACACATAAATGATATATATGGTATTTGTCTTTCTCTGATTTACTTCACCTATTATGATAATCTCTGAGTCCATCCATGTTGCTGCAAATGCCATATTTTGTTCTTTTTCATGGCTGAGTAACAGTCCATTGTATATATGTACCACATCTTCTTTATGCGTTCATCTGTCGATGGACATTTAGGTTGTTTCCATGTCTTGACTATTGTGACTAGCACTGCTATGAACCTAGGGGTGCATGTATCTTTTTGAATTGTACTGTGCTCCAGATATAGGGCATGGAATATTGCTAAAGCTTCCCCATGTGATTCTAAAGTGCAGCAAAGTTTGAGAACCACTAGTCTAAAGCAGTGGTCCTCAACAGTGGGAAGGCAGCATGGTCTCCCAGGGGACATTTGGCAATGTCCAGAGACATTTTTGGTTGTGGCCACTGGGAGCTGCTATTGGTATCTAGTGGGTAGAGGCCAGGATGCACAGGACAGCTCCACACACACAAACACATCACAAAGAATGATACATCCCAACATGTCTATGGTGTCGAGGGTGAGAAACTCTACAGGGAGTCTGGCCCTAGGACTGGGAGACATGTCTGAGGAAGGTCATGGTAGCACTGTAACAGCAAAAACAAACCCACCTGGATGCAACCCAAATGAAGAGATAAATCCACATTTGCATATTCACAGCACAGACAACTCAGGGAACTACTAGTGGGGAGAGAGGCATAAACACACCACGGGTGAGAGAGCAGAGGCTTCCCTGGGGGGGGAGGAGGGGTCTCCAGGAGTTGTGTCTGTCTTCCCAGGGAGCCCCAGTGAGTTTATGTGTCTCTCTCCATTGCTAGGTTTCTTGGTTAGTTTGACATTTCATGGGAAATTTTATCCTGTTTGGTCTTTTTAAGTAATTTGGGCAACTCCAGTAAAGAAAAAATCAGTATGCATGAGAATATTTCCTGCAGCATGATATATATATTAGCAGAAAAAAATTAGAAGCCAAGTAAATATCCAGAAATGGCAAAGTGATTAAGAGATTATGGTACATCAACTCAATTGAATGTTATGCAGCCATTAAAAAGGATAATTATGAAGGTGATTTAGAAACATGGGAAATGTTTGTGATATGGTGGGAAGTAAAAAAGAACGGGAAATAAACAGCACAAACATAGTGATTACAACTCAAAAAAATATGTTGGCCTGTGGACAAATACTGGAAGGGTTTGCAGAAATAAAAACTGTCATAATTAAGATGCTAGAATTATGGGTGATTTATTTTTTTTCCAAGATTTTCTTTAGCTCTTTTTTTATGCTTAAAGTAAACATCTTTGGGGACAGCTGCCTGGCCCATAACCCTCTCCTCTGAATACTGTGTCCCTACCCAAAAGGGTGAATCCCCCCCCCAGCCCCATTTGGTCTTTGTGACCTTTTATACCAGCCTGGTCACTTAATCCAAGCTGGACCAATCAGATTCTCTTGATGGAAATTAGCTAGAGAGATGCAAATCCTTCTGAGATGGTCTCTTTTTTTTTTTTTTGGAGATAAAATCCACATAACGTAAAATTCATTTTATTTTAACCATTTTATTTTTTTCTTCCAGTTTTACTGACATATAATTGGCAGAAGTTTAAGGTGTACAGCATAATGACTTGACTTACATACATCATGGAATGATTCCCACAATAAGTTTAGTGAACATCCATCATGTCATAAAATACAAAATAAAAGAAATAGAAAAAAAATTATTTTTACCTTATGATGAGAACTCAGGATTTGCTCTTAACAGCTTTCATATGTGACATACAATGGTGTTAATTATATTAATCATGTTGTACATTACATCCCTAGGACTTATTTATCTTGTAAGTGGAATTCTGTACCCTTTGACCACCTCCATCCAATCCTCCCCCCTCCCCCCTCACCTCTTGTAACCACCAATCTTATCTCTTTTTCTTTGAGTTTGTTTTTGACGTATAATTGACCTACAACACTGTGTTGGTTCCTGTAGCACAACATAGCAACTCAATATTTGTCTACATTTTAAAATGATCACCACGGTAAATCTAGTTACCATCTGTCTCCATACAAAGATATTGCATAACTTTTGACTATATTCCCCATGCTGCACATTTCATACCTGTGATTCATTTATTTTGTAACTGGAAGTTTGTACCTCTTTCAGCCATTCTGAAGTGTGCAATTCGGTGGTTTTTAGTACATTCGTAACGTTGTACAATCATCACCACTATCTAATCTCAGGACATTTTCATCAGCCGAAAAGAAACTCCATGCCTATTAGCTGTCTCTCCCAATTCTCCCCTCCCCTCAGTGCTAGGCAACCATTAATTTACTTTCTGTCTCTATATATTTGCCTATTCTGGAGATTTCACATAAATGGGATCATAAAAAACGTGGTTTTTTTGTATCTGGCTTCGTTCACTTGGTGTAATGTTTTCCGGATTCGTCCGTGTTATAACATGTATCCGTATTTCATTCCTTTTGATGGCTGTTAATGTTCCCTTGTATAGATAATGTGGCATTTGTTTTATTCCATTCATCCATTCATGGATATTTGGGCTATTTCTGCTTTTTGACTTTATGAATAATATTGCTGTGAACATTCGTGTACAAGTTTTTCTGTGACTGTGTGTGAACATATACCTAGGAGTGGAGTTGCTGGGCCATATGGTAACTCTATGTTTAACTTTTTGAGGTGCTACCAAAATAATTTCCACAATGGCAGCACCATTTTACATTCCCACCAACAGTGTATGTGAGTCCCAGTTTCTCAATATCCTCACCAACACTTACTTCACTATTATTATTATTGTTGTTGTTGTAATTATTATTATTGCCATACCAGTGGATTTGAAGTGATACCTCACTGTGGCTTTGATTTGCATTTCCCTAATGACTATTGATGTTGAGAATCTTTTCATATGCTTATTGGCTATTTGCATATCCTCTTAGGAGAAGTGTTTATTCAAATTCCTTTGCCCATTTTTAAAATTGGGTTGTTTGTCTTTTTGTTACCAAGTCATAGGAATTCTTTATACATTCTGGATACTAGATCCTTATCAGCTATGTGACTTGCAAATATCTCTCCCATTCTGTGGATTGCCTTTTCACTTTCCTGACAATGTCCTTTGATGCATGCAAGTTTTAATTTTGATGAAGTCCACTGTATCTATTTTTCTTTTGTTGTTTATGCTTTTGGTGTCATATTTAAGAAACCATTGCCTAATCCAACCTCCTGAAGATTTACACCTGTTTTCCCTTCTGAGCATTTTAGTTTCAGTTTTTACATTAAGGTCACTGATACATTTTGAGTTAATTGTTGTGTGAGGTAGACATCCAAGTTCATTCTTCTGCATGTTGATATCCAGTTCTGGCACCATTTGTTGAGAAGTCTATTCTCTCCCTCATTCAGCGTCTTAGAACCCTTGTGAGAAATCAGTTGACCATAGACGTATGGGTTTATTTCTGGACTCTCAATTTTATCCCATTGATCTATATGTCTACCTTTTTGCCAGTACCACATGCTTTGCTTTTTTTTTTTTTAATTTATTAATTAATTTATTTGTTTATTTTTATGACTGTGTTGAGTCTTCGTTTCTGTGCAAGGGCTTTCTCTAGTTGCGGCAAGCGGGGGCCACTCTTCATCGCGGTGCGTGGGCCTCTCACTATCGCAGCCTCTCTTGTTGCGGAGCACAGGCTCCAGACACGCAGGCTCAGTAATTGTGGCTCACGGGCCCAGCTGCTCCGCGGCATGTGGGATCTTCCCAGACCAGGGCTCGAACCCGTGTCCCCTGCGTTGGCAGGCAGGTTCTCAACCACTGCGCCACCAGGGAAGCCCACCACATGGTTTTGATTACTGTAACTTTTTAGTTAGTTTTGAAATCAGGAAGTGTGAATCTTCCAAGTTTGTTCTTCTTCTTAAAGAACAAACAAAGAAGAAGTTTTGGCTATTCAGGGCCCCTTGCATTTCCATTATGAATTTTAGGTTCAGCTTTTCCATTTCTGCAAACCGGAATTTTGATAGGGACTGCATTGAATCTGCACATTCATTTGGAGGGTTTTACCATCTTAACAATATTAATACTCCAACTCATGAACATGGGATATCTTTCCATTTACTTAGATCTTCTTTAATTTGAGTGTTCTGTAGTTTTCAGCGTACACGTCCTAAATGTCCTTGGTTAAATTTATTCTTAAGTTTTGTGTTTTTTTTCTTTTTGGTACTCTTGTAAATGGAATTGTTTTCTTAATTTCCGTTTGGGATTAGGGCAATGTTTTGAACCAAGGGCACAAGCAGAGAGAAGCAGAGAATGGCAGTTGACACCTGGAGGAAAACAAGTATGAACACAGAAAAAAGCAGATTCAAGAAATTATGTGAAAAGGGAGGAAGTTGGGAGAGAGACAGATTGAGAACTGTACTTGAAGCAAATACCTAAGCAAAGTGGACAAGGTCCCTGCAGCAGGGCAGGAGTATCCCAGGACAGATGAGAGCACATGGGACACGGAAAATGAGGACAAGCTCCAAAGGAACCTGTCTGGACCAGGCAGACTGCTTTCACCAGCTGGAGATGAGTTTTCACCACTTCCTTAGAGAAGAGGAACTAGTGTTCCTTCAGAAGGCTTTGTGTATTTCTGTCTCTGCAGAAGGAGCCAAACAGAGTTCCCTGGAGCCCTGTAAGATCAGACATGCCCAACAAAGGCTGGCCCCATAAAGAACTGCTACCTCTCGGTGCTTTTATACTGTAACGCTTGGACCAGAGGGTTCTACCTATAGGAATTCTGGCACCTAGTCAGCCAGGTACCGGCCCTCCTACCCTTAAACAAAAGATGCTTTGGATTTCCATCTGAATGGAACAAAAGTCCCACGTATCCCTAATGCTTCCTGCAGTTTTGCTCCGTGGGGGACCTGGCTGGTGTGGGATATTCTCTCCCATAAATATGGTGGTGGGGTGGGAAATAGAAGGAGGAGGAGAAAATGGAAGGGAGGTCAGAGCCTCACTTCCTAGAGGACGAAATCATCTCCTTTGATAACTGTAACTATTTGAAAATTGTTTCAAAAGAAAAATCTCTTTTTGTTATCCTGGCAATTGCTCAAGGAAATGGCTTTCCATCAGCCTCTCTCTCTGTCTCCGTCTCTGTCTCTTGTCTCGGTCTCTCTCTGACTCTTTCTCTCCCTTTCCACCCTCTTTTCTCACACTCAGCTGCCTCTTCCCTCACTTATTGCAGAATTCCAGGAAGAAGTTGCACAGGAATCAGAGTGTCTCTGAGCCCGGGGTCAACATGGTGCTCCATTTTTGGATACGTGCAAATATACACCCACCCCCAAATATTAATGACCATAATTTCGCTAAAATGTGACAGAGGCTTTACTACTTGCCATGTGCTTAACATGAATTGTTTCATTTAATCCTCACAAGCCTGCAAGAGACAGTTACTCTCAACTACATCTGTTAGATGTGGAAAGAGCCTTTAAAAGGTGACAAAACCTACTCAGGGTCACTGAACTGGAAAGCGGCAGGTCCAGGATGCGTCCCCAGGACCTTCTGCTGACTTCGGAGCCCACGGTTTTTATTCATGTGCTGTCCCAGCTCCCTGTACTCGCCTCTGGGGATGGAGATGCTCCAACCAAGCCCCTCCCCCACCTTGATTTTTCTGTTTCTTCTTGGCCAAGGTGCTCCAGCAGAGGATTTTTGAACCTGAGTCCTTGTTATCGCCAGAGATGGCTGTTCCACCCTCACCTTCATCTCCTTGCGGGGACCCTGCTGTTGTCCTGGGCTCCCTGCCTGATTCCTGGTCCTGCTGACTGAGAACGCAGGTCTGGTCAGCCTTGTCATTGACGCATTCAGCACACGGAAGATGTATCTGTGCACATTGCTGGGCCGGTTTGTGATGCTGGGAGGGAACTGCCAAGGCACCCCGCACCCCCCACACGGCTGTACCAGGTGACGCTCCTGCCAGCGGCGAAAGAGGAGGCTTGCTTCCCCACAGGCTCGTGAGCACAGACTGTCACGCAGCTTTTTGATCATTACAACACAGAAAATCAAAACTCATAGCTCACTCGAGTATTTTAATTTGCATTTTTTTATCACGAGTCAAGTTGAGCACCTTTCATATATTTTTTAAATTTATTTATTTATTTTTGGCCGCGTCGTGTCTTCGTTGCTGCGCGCGGGCTTTCTCTAGTTGCGGCGAGCGGGGGGCTACGCTTCGTTGCAGTGCGCGGGCTTCTCATTGCGGTGGCTTCTCTTGTTGCGGAGCACAGGCTCTAGGCGCACGGGCTTCAGTAGTTGTGGCTCGCGCGCTCTAGAGCGTAGGCTCAGTAGTTGTGGCGCACGGGCTTAGTTGCTCCGCGGCATGTGGCATCTTCCTGGACCAGGGATCAAACCCGTGTCCCCTGCATTGGCAGGCATATTCTTAACCACTGCGCCACCGGGGAAGCCCACCTTACAGATTTTTTTACAGCCATTTCTATTTCCTCTTCTAAGAACTCTCTGGTGAGATCTTTTCTCCATTTTTCTGCTGGGTTGACAGTCCTTTCCCATGGTGCTTTGTAGTTCTTTATATATTAGGGAGATTAGCCATTTGTATGTGATAATAGCTTGCAAATATTTCTCCAAGGTAGTGTTTGTCTTTTGCTTTTGTTGTTAAGTATAAAGAACTTAAAAAATTTATAGACTGGAATTTATCTATCTTCTCATTTATGCATTCTGGGTTTGTGTCATGCTTCAAAAGGTTTGTTGCACTCTGGGATTTTTTTCTTCTAATACTTTTGTTTCATTTTGTGAAATTTTAAACCCTTAAGCCATCTGGAATTTCTTTTGTACAGTGTGAGGACACAGCTTTGCTCTTTTCCCCCCAGTGATGTGTGAAGCGACCATGATGTGGGGCACTACACCCAATACCCAAGCACCTCTGGGCTCTTCTGTTATTTTCATAAATGTTTGTCTATTCATTCAGTTTTAATTACTGGAGCTTCATAAATTTTAATATCTCTTAGGGCTGTCCCCCCCTCTGAATTTTTTCCCCCATTATAAAATAATAGTTATCACTCCCTGTTGGTTCCCATCATCACTGGGATGGAACTTGGGAACAGATGGATGATTCCCATATGGCCTCTGAGGAAGGAAAACCTTTCCAGAAACTTAACTCACGAGAGTGGGAAAAGCAAAAGCTTCGGCGCCGATAGACAATGGTCAAACCTGGACTTTGCATCTCACTAACAGGATGACCTTGGTTTGTCACGTGACCCCATCAAGCCTCGGCCTCATCTGTAGTTGGGGGACAACTACCTGAGAGTGTTGATGTGAGGACTGAAAGCAGTCAACCCTCGGCCATGTGGGAGGGAGTTGGTATTTACTAGATTCCTGTCTCTCCTGTCTTTTCCTCAACATTTCAGCATGAAAACAAACTCAATTCTAAATAATGCAGGAATCCTCATTTTAGCAGAGGCAGGATCCTGGGGTGGAAGGAGCACAGACTTTGGAGAGAGAGCAGCCTGGGTCCAGACAGTCCTTCCGCACTCCAGGCCGGGGGAGACCCAGGGAGCACTGCTGCATTTACTAGTGGGAGCCCTTGGGCAAGTCCCTGTATCTCTCTGTGCCTCTGTTCCCACCTCTATAAAATGGGAATAATAGCTGGCCCCATAGGGTTACTGGGAAGCTTAAATGAGATACTGCATTTAAGTGCTAAGAACAGAGGATGGCACTTAGGAAGTGCTGAATGACTGGTGGTCCTATTGGTGTACAGAGAGGCACATGAGGGGCTCAGCCAGGGCCTGCACACATCCTTCTTACAGGCACAGGGGACAGCAGAGGGACTTCAGTGGGACATCAGTTACTACTGTGTGACTAAGGAAGGGAAGCGTTCACCGTCCTCTACCCACCGATCGTTGGGTGCCCTGTAGCTCCCCACACACACAAGAAAGGCCCTGCCCCGGAGCCCGCTTGCCCCGGGCATACTGCCCACCGTGTGTTCTCAATGGGTTCTTTGATGCTCTCCTTCATCCTTTGTACCTAGATGAGGCTTCTCTTTCTCCAAGAGCACAGTGGGACCCTGGATGGCTTTTCCTCTGGACTCCACTGAATTTGGCGTCAAGCCCTGCGAACTCCCCCCAGTCTCTCACTAACTGTGGCAGAAATCTCACTCCCGGAAGGAGGGACTGTCTGAAGCGGGGGTGTGTGTCAAGGCTGTAGACGGATGTGATCCCAGCCACCTCCCCACTCCCTGTCCTGCGTCCGTCTTCCCAGTGTTTAAAAACTGATCCCAAAATCTAAACATCTGGGAGCCACCAGGCCACAGAGTAAGGGACGTGAGGTGGGAAGAGACAGAACACGGGGCCAGAGAGGGGAGCAGGGGCCGTCCTTGCCAGGCTCTGCCTGTGAGGCTCAAAGCATTTCGTTGTTGAGCAAGTGAATAACGTAGTTAGATGGATAGTTTAGAAAGTTCACCCAGCGGCTGATGCAGAGAATGGATTGGAGCAATCAAGCCTGGAAGCAGAGAGGCTACTGCAAGTGGCCCTCGTAAGAAGTGACACGGGCTGCAGGAGCAGAGAGCCAGAGAGAAGAGATGAATGCAGGAGTCTTTTAAAAGCAGAATCGATAAAATTTAGATGTTGGGATGAAAGGCAGGGAAGAGGTTATAAAAAACGGTGCTTTTGACCTTGGGAGAATGGATAGGTGAGCTTCTCCCCACCTCCCCACCTCCCCACCTCCCCCCCTCTTCTGGTCTCAGTTGAAATGTCACCTCCTCAGAGAGGCCTTCCCTGATGACCCTGTCCACAGTGGGACGTCCGCTCTGACCCAGCTATATCACTCCACCCTATTTATTTCCCTTATAGCACTTAACACAATTTGTAGTTATGGTATCATCTGCCTCCCTCGTTAAACTGTAAACTCCCTGCAGCAGGTTCAGGTCTATCTGGTTATTTTATCCCCGTGCACCGTATAGGACCTGGCACATACCAGGCGGTTAATAAACACTCTGTTGAATGAAAACGAATGAATGAATGAATGAGGACCAAGGAAGGAGGGACAGGTTGGGGAAAAAGATGCTTGGGAGAGCCCGGTTTGCCATATCGTTAAGAAAGTTCTCCAGCAGGCAGCTGGAAGCCTGGCTCTGGAGCTCAGGAGAGAGGAGGGCTGCAGCTCTGGGGGTCATCTGGGTAAGTGAGAGGAGCGCCTAGGCAGGGGTCAAGACAAAGGCTACCTTGCCAGAGAATTACCACCACGAATACTTCGTAGGCACGCAGATTGCTCCGCTCCTCCCCAGACACACTGGATCATAATCTCCGGAGTAGGGCCAGGAATCTGCGTGCGTAACAGGTTCCCTAGGTGACCGTGACGTTCCTTGGAGCTGGAGAGCTCGGCCCTGGAGGAGAGGGACTGAGGCGGTGACTTCGGGTGGCCAGATGACAGGGCAGAGGCCGCCCCTGAAGTCGCCACCCGCGCCGCCGCTCGGCCCTCCGATTGGTCGCTGCCCGGGTTACCTTTGGCCACACTTGGCCTCGGGCCGCACTCCGCCCCGCCCCCGTCGCTCCGCCCTCCGATTGGTCGCCGCCCCGCCCGTCCCCCGGGCTCGGGCAACCGGACGGGCGCGTGCCGGAAGCCGGAAGCGCGGCGGCGGCGGCGGCGGCGGCGTTCCCCAGGCATCTGTATCCTTGCGCCATGCGAGTCCTCAGGCCGAGTCTGTCGGCTGGGCGCCTCCTCCGCCTCTGGCCGCGGCTACCCCTGCGGCCGCCGCGGCCGCCCGGACGCCGGCTGTCGAGCGGGCGGGCGGCGGCGGCCGGCGCCCTGGAGCGGGCCATGGACGAGCTGCTGCACCGTGCGGTGCCCGCGATGCCGGCCTACGGGCTGCGCGAGAAGACGCCGGCGCCGGCGGAGAACCAGTGCGCGGACTTCGTGAGCTTCTACGGCGGCCTGGCTGAGGCGGCCGAGCGCGCCGAGCTGCTGGGCCGCCTGGCGCAGGGCTTCGGCGTGGACCACGGCCAGGTGGCCGAGCAGAGCGCCGCGGTGCTCCAGCTGCTCCAGCAGCCGCGGGAGGCGGCCGTGCTCCTGCAGGCAGAGGACCGGCTGCGCTACGCGCTGGTGCCGCGCTACCGCAGCCTCTTCCACCACATCAGCAAGCTGGACGGCGGCGTGCGCTTCCTGGTGCAGCTGCGGGCCGACCTGCTCGAGGCGCAGGCCCTCAAGCTGATGGAGGGGCCGCACGTCCGGGTAAGGCCCCGCCCGGGCCGCCCCCGACCCTTGGCGGCCCTCCCCATGGCGTCCTCACCCGCCCCTCAAGCCCCAAGCGCTCCACCTTCCCCTGCCTGGCGCCGCGCACACTTCGCCCGAGTCAGAGCCCCCGAACGCTGTCCCCTTCCTTCCCACGCTTTCCCAGTCCTCGCCTCCCTCTAGGCTCACCTCGCTCCAGTCTTATAGAAACTCGGCCCTCGCTGACTTTGAAGGTGACTGTCACGCCTCGTTCCTGCTGAGCGTGCGCCATACAGTCTCTTCTTTATTCTTTTACCTGAGAGGTGTCGTCCGTGTGACACACTTGGATGCGGACCGGACCGAGCATCCGGTACCTTTCGGAAGTCCTGGATGGGGTCAGTAAAAGTTAGTCGCAGTGCCCACTGTGTAAGCCCTTGTCCTAAAAAGTCCTGTGAAACGTACAAAGGTGGCGAGAACTCCAGGTTGCCACCGTCTAGGGGCCTGGATGCCTTCTATTTTTTCTCTGCCTCCTGACTTTGACCAGGGCATTTTCACCTGCCTGAGTTCAGCCCTAAAATAGGGTTCTAAGTTGACTTCTTGAGGAAATCAGGCGTTTAGCACAGTGAGCTCAGGTTAGATGCGAATAGTTTAAGATTTAAATAATGATGACTTGAAAGGTGGCTGATAGTTGAATATAGTCCTTTTATTACTATTGATGTTAAATATGGTGGGACCACTAACTTGCTCTTTTAGTAAACCAAAAATGCTGTAAATGTTCTGGCATTCAGAACTTTAGTAGGTGCAGTTGGCTTTAAAAAGAATTGAACAGTTGAACGATTATGTCCTGATTCGTTTAAGAACTCTTAACACTGGCATAATGGTTTTTGCGTTCATTGCCTCACTCTTGGGGAGGTGATAAGCATGTCTCCTTTTACAGTAAAGGAATCAAGTCACGTGAGGTCACATGACTTGACCAGGCCCTCAAAGCAAATAAGTATGTCTCTGATCATCCACCCAAATCCAAATTTCCCAGGTTCTTTGCTCTACACTTTATATCCTCATCATGTTATGTGAGTTATGGTGTTTGTCAGAAACCTTCTTATCTTTCTTGGCTACGTAGCCCTAGACGCATAAAATTGTGTGTAGTTAGGATAGGGTTAATCTCAGGATCATAATAGTAGCTATGACTTGATAGCTCATAATAGCTGGCTAATCTACAGTGCTAAGTATTACCTAGGGCCAGTGAGCCTTCAGCTATAAGAGTCACAGGCTGAGAACCTCAGTTGTTTATTGCTCTGGCACCAAATGAGTCCTGGAATCCCAGTGTGTTGAATTGACCATGTTCCCAACTAAATCCCCATCTGAATGGCTGAGACCTTGTGTTCCACACACTGTGTGCATACCCATCTGGTTCCTCCCAAGAGAGGCTTGGGTTTAGTCTGCAATCCAAGCAGACCTTTTTTTTTTTCCTCCTTGAAGCAGAGACCAGTGCTCCTGAAAGCCTTCTGAAACTTAATTCTCATTTCATAGGAGGCTTGAGAATTAGCTAGGATGTCTGTCTACCTAATCCAAGGTAGGATGTCTTTTGGGTAGGTGACCTGTCCCAAAATGAAACTCTCCGCTCATCCATTCAACCATTCATTGGCTGTCTGTATGGTACCAGGTGTGCTCAGGCTCCAAGGTCACTTGGTCCAGAGGCTTCCCTTCTAGTATGGGAAGAGTTAGGGGCGGGCACCGTATGTGTGAGTGCCTTTCATGCACTTGCTCATTTCATTCTCAGCAAGAAGTGGTGACTGTTTTGACAGATGAGGTGATTAAAGCTTGTCGAGGCCCAGTGCGGCGCGCAGAGCACAGAGCTGGTAAGAGCGCCTCCACCCAAGCCCCGTCTCCACGACTCCGCGGTGTGTACTTCATCCTGGCACACCAACTCTCTTAGTTGACAACCTAACTAGATCGAAAATGGGCTTATTCTTTTAGATTTGCCTTTTTCTATAAAACTGAAGGGAAGGTAAGACAACCCAGTTGATGAATGGCTTTGTTTTATTTAGTTTCACTGAGTCAGGAGTTTAATATTCTCTAGTTGTGACTGTGTTTATCTTTCCAAGACTTTGTGTAAGCTTCCATCTTATCAGCAACCTCAGCACCCACCTTCTTCTGAAGCATCAGGTCAGTCTCTGCTCTTCTGTCGAAAAATCATCAAACCTCCCGTGGCCAGGAGGATGGCATTCGGTGTCTTTCCTTTGGCATTTTTGCTGCCCACCAGCCATCCTGCACGTTCCCACTCCCCCAGCATTACTCGCTCCCCTCCACGGACCCTGCTCTCCAGCCAAGCTGGCTCCTGGATGGAAAGTTCCTGAACCCGCACCCCTGCGTGATTCCTGTTAGAAAAAGAGCCACCTCCACTCGCAGCTCGTTTGCTAGGCTTTTCCAGCCGCTCCAGCTCGGGGCGGCCTCACCCAGTTCTGAGCTTCATAGATACGTAATTGTCTGTACCACTCGGTTGGATTTGATACATTAACCACAGAATCTGTTGTTTGAAATGTATTTTTCCCCCGCAACTGGATGATCAGCTCCTTGAAAACTGGGACCTTCGTCTTGCGTAGCAAAATGATGAATGAAGCATGAGATAGACTCCCGGGTGCCCTGCCATCCAGCGAAGTCGGCAGCTAACCACTCCCATTCGTCCTGAGGTCAGACGGCTCCATTCAGAGGTCTGAGCCTGGAACGGAACCTGGAGGCCAGGGAAGGTTTCCGTGCGGCCGAGAGAGAGGGAGACATCCTCCCAGACGTTGGGACCGCCCTTGTCCTGGGGGATTCCTGATGTCGCATCCGATTCTGTGAGACATAACTGGACTCGTTTCCTTACTCTTCCCCACATACAAGAGAAAACTCTTGGTTATCATGAGGTTGAGAAGACATCATCAAAGCTCAAAGCCGTGACCTTGAGACTTGGCTTGTGGGAGGGGAGCTGGGCCCAGGGAGATCCAGAGCTGCCAGCAACACCGTGTCCTCAGACGTTCAGGGTTCCCTTGCTTTTTGACCAAGGCCGTCCACACACATAAGGGAAAAACATCACCAACCGAAAGGCAGAAAGTCACGTGGATTCAAGATATTTCTCAAGCAGAGGGTGAGTGACCCTAGCCTGACCTTGGCCTCTGCGCGTGGTCTGGACGCGCCGGGTGCAGAAGCCTTTTCAGGTGGGTCCATCACACCTCTTGCGTTTCTCTACCTGGAAATCCCGCCCTTAGCCCGAGTGCCTCTAACTGTTAGTAGCTAAATCTGTTGCTCCCCTTCCCCTTTGCTCTCTGTGGCTACGTGAATGTTTTTTTATCCCTGTCATTCAAAACATTCAGTGTTGATTTTTTTTTTTAACCCATAGAAATTGTCACTGGGATCTGATATTGTAATTAATCACCAGAATCACTTAATGTGTGTGGTCCATCTTGATTCCGTTTCTGTTTTTTTTTTTTTTTTAATTTTTATTTATTTATTTATTTATGGCTGTGTTGGGTCTTCATTTCTGTGCGAGGGCTTTCTCTTGTTGCGGCAAGTGGGGGCCACTCTTCATCGCGGTGCGCGGGCCTCTCACTATCGCGGCCTCTCTTGTTGCGGAGCACAGGCTCCAGACGCGCAGGCTCAGTAATTGTGGCTCACGGGCCTAGTTGCTCCGCAGCATGTGGGATCTTCCCAGACCAGGGCTCGAACCCGTGTCCCCTGCATTGGCAGGCAGATTCTCAACCACTGCACCACCAGGGAAGCCCCCGTTTCTGTTTCATTCTGGATTTTGCAGCCAAGTTAAAGAGGTGGTTAAAAAGCTAGAGCTTTTCGCTTTTAGGAATCCAGTGTTGGAAACCACCAGCAGTTTGGCCCTAGAAGCTTCAGCGCAGGAGCCGCAGATCCCCAGGGGCCTAGGATGCCGCGGGATGCCCGGGAGGCGGGGAGTAGCAGACCTGAGCACCCCTTGCTGTGCACACGGCACCCCATCACACGGGTGTGCTTCTCCCCTGGCCCTTGCTGACCTTGGAGCTGCCAGCTAATGTCAGGTAAACGAGAGCTGCTGTGGGCTCAGGCCTGGGCATTGCCCTGGAGTGGACTCAGTCCACTGCTTCCCCTCGCAGCTTCTTGTTTGCTGAATCTCGTGAGCACAAAGGCGTCCTTAGAATAACTGGCGTGTGTGAGGCCCAGAAGGATGCTGATTGGGCATCTTATACGGAACAGTGGGTACAGCAGAAGACGCACCAGGTGGGGAAGGAAGGCCCCAGTTATGCTGGTTAGAAGCGTGATTTTAGGTGATCGTAGCCACGTCCCTTAACTGTCCTGGGCCAACCAGCTCTGCCGCTGAGGCGGCAGTGGTCAGTCTGCCCAAGGGCAGCCTGCTTCTCTTCTGAAAATACTGTGGAGCTTGGCTAAAAACACAGTTATGAATGAGGGCAGTTTGTCAACATCTTGGTCTCTGACCGAGGGCTGTGATTATTGGAAATATGGAAGAATCCCGAAGCCTGACACTTCTATTTGAGTGGAGCCCAGCATGAAGCCCGAGGCAGAAGGCCAGGCAGGGGTAGATCTCTTTTCTCGGATATTTTAAATCGGGTGAGGTTTCTTTTCTTACTCTTAATCCTTCCTGATAGGAAGTTCAGAGTCGGTATCAACTCTGTTTGCTGGGAAGATGCAAGTGCTGTGTAGAAAGTTTTTACAACCCGGCAAACGTCAAATGTCTGCTGTGGTTTTCAAGATAGCAGATCCACTGCGGAGAGGATGGACGTCGCTGCCCGTCAATTAAAAGGTCGTTAGAAGCCTAAGTGTCTTAGAGGCCAGCCTGGGACTTCTTGATTCATCCCAGGTCTCTACTGCGATGGTCCGTCCCTCTGATGCCGCTTTGTAGCACTTCTTGGATTATATTAAGTGAATTGGTCTTAATGGATTTATCCCAAGAAAGGGATTTTAGTTGTTTTCATGATTAAGGAATTTGTAGAAAAGGGACTTGTCAATGTCCTTGAATTCTCTGATCGCAGGACCCCTGCCCCCCACCCCGAGTTTTAATCTTAGGAAATAGAACAATAAATCAGTCATCCAGTGTTGGGCAGGGGTGGGTAATACCAAATCCACAAAGCAGCTTAATCACACCAGGAAAAGAAACGGTCCCTTTGCTTACAAGATCAAATGTTCTTTTTGTTAAAAATGCTCTTCTCCTCTGTTGAAGTTCCAAGTGAGTTGAGAGGCTTATTATGATGCCTGGACGTGTGGCCGTAAGTCCGGGTTTGCGTGTTCTTTCCCGAGGCGGGGAAGTGAGGGCTTTGGGCTCTGAGGTGTGAATCCAATCCAGCCATCAGTTGCTCTCCTCAGCGAGACGCCCTGTGAACTTGCGGTTGTGTGTCCAGCTCCTGAGCGGGGTACACGGTGTGTGGGCAGGCGCGTGCTTCTTGTGTGTGCAGTTTACAGGCTTCTTGTTTTTCTGCAGAGTTATTTCCAAAAGCCCTTTGGGGTTGAAGAGTTCAGTCTCTTACAGATACAGTACCCAGTGAAGCCAAGGGGACTCCCATTCTGGGAGAGGGTCTGGGCATCGTCAGATATTTGTGGGCAGCAGAAGGGAGCTGGCATTTAGGAAACGATGGGCGATTTGAACGTAGAAATGACGGTGAGAGCTGTGGGAACCTTAACGGAAGCCCGGGCGGAACATTGGAGAAGGGACCAAACTCGTGTCAGGCAGGGTCCCCACGCCACCACTGCAGCGCCCAGCCACACCACAGTTGGTTGTAAACCTCCTCTGGTGTCTTGTCCTGTTTTGAAGTTAACCTGGTGGTCCTCGTGGTTCTACTAAATTCTGCGCTTAGCCACACTAAGAGGTGAACTCATTTGTAGATGGGAACGTTGTCCCAACAGTTGTATTTTCGAGTCCTGGGTCGCTGATAAATGATTTCTGAATCACTGAGCATGACGCATACACGATTCCTCTCCCTCCTGCTGTCTGAGATCCGGTAGCCTTGCTGCCCTCGGCACCTAATTCCAGCCTGAACAGCTGCAGTCCTGTTAGCCCTGGGCGGTGGAGGTGTGTAACCTTTAACCTAGATTCCCGGATCTCGTGTCCAGTGTCCCACTTCATAGCTGTCAGTAGCCCAGAATAGAACGAAGGGACATGTAGAAGAGGCACTTCCGTCAGCCAGACCATTCCTTTCATAATTAATACTGTATGAAGGCCGAAGGTAGATTTTTCCAACTTGTTCCTATTGTGCGTGTCACGGAGATGCTATAGAGTTCCATGTACATCCTACATTCCAAGTGGAACTCGGCTGGTCAGTTCCTAACCTTTCAGTGCAGAGGTTCCCAACCTGGGGAACCTGGTTGGGAACTGAGTTTCAAAGGGGTCCATGAACCCCAGGAAACTGTGTGCAGAGTTTTATTAATGTGTTTGCATTTTTCTGGGGAGAGTGTCCCCAGTTTTTAGCACATATGCAAGAGTGTGTGGGGACCCCAGGAAGGCTGAGAACCCCTGTAGTCAGTGCAGGAAATACAGTTTTGTAAGGAGCCGTTCTGTGTTGCCTGGTGAGTCATCCCTTCTCCTCCCTTCCTGCTACTTCCTGCTCACTATTTTCCAGTTTGTCTTCTCTTTTTCATTTGTCATCAATCTGTTAAATCATCTTCCACACGGAAGACCCCACTGATGGCTTTGAGAACCAGGGGACTAAATCAGAAATGACCTCTGCCCTTACAGAGCTGAGAGGCCAGTGAAGGAGACTAGACCATGGGATATAGAGAGTTACGAGGAGTTACAGAGGTCATCTGGTCCAGCCGCCTGTCGACGTGGAAATCCTTTCTAAACCATCTCTGCCGCGTTCTTGCCCACTCTGTGCTCATCTCTTCCCGTGGGGAGGACCGCTGTCTCCCAGGAGGACCTCTGTGGGCTGCCCTCGCTACTCAGAAGCTCTTCTTTGCACGGAGTCTGACTGTGCCTTCCCCCGTTGGTCCTAGACTTACCCCCTCTCCTCGCCCCCATGGGGCCTCTTTCGTGCCCTAGGCCTTCAGTGTTGAAAGATGGGCATCGCTTCATTCTGAAACCCTTTCTGAGCCACCACCCCCATGCCTGCAGCTTACCCTCAAGTGACAAGGTTCTGAGTACTTTGACCTTTTACCAGGGATTAAAATGTGAAATGGCCCTATAACAGTTTTATAGCTTGTGTACAGTTTTACAGGTGTTATCCATCATGGTCTTTGTGATTCTTATACAGGGATTCATAAGGTCAGTTCTGTACCAGACATACTGAGATGTTTGCTGTTATTCAATAATAATATGCAGTGTATCTGTTAGTATGCAGTTCATCTATAAATAACAGAGACTCAAAACAACAGTGGTTTGAATAAGAGAAGTTTGTCTTTCATGAAGAAGTCTGGAGGTAGGCAGCCCAGGGCTGATCCTGCTCTGCATTGCCCTCAGTTGACCCAGACTTCTGTTTGTTGCTCTTCCCTGAAAGACTCATCCCCAAAGTTACCTCATGGTCCAAAATAGCTGCTCCAGCTCTAGCCATCACATCACGTTCCACCCTGCAGTGGGAAGGACAAAGAAAAAGATGGAACGACATCTCTTCCCTGCGGTGGGAAAGACAAAGAAAAAGAGCAGCCCTTTGCTGCTCCTGCCATCTTTCAAGGTTCCCAGAAGCTGCTGCAGGATACCTCTGCTTACATCTGAGAAGCCAGAACTCAGTCACATGACTACCCCTAGCAGCAGTGCAAACTTTATTCTGAACAGTCATGTGCCCAGCTAAAAAGTGAAGCTTCTGTTGATTTGGGAAAAAGGGACGCAGCCATTGAGGAACAACAGCCTTGTCTCTTGCTCTGGACATCCTCTCCGCTCTGGCTGTCACGAAGCTTACCACTGTTACATGGTCATAAGTCACCACAGACTAAACTGGGATGGTTTTGCCCCTGCATCCTCTCCTCTCCTTACTCACCTCTTGTTCTGTTCTTGCTTGAAAAGTTTCAGTGCGAATGTATCTCTGATGGTAAAGTTGACTCAAATCATTTTTGGAAGTAAAATAAATATAAGTAAGTGAAATTAGAATAATGTCATCAATTCTAAATGCATGGATTGCCCGACACACTATTATTCTACGGCCCACTCAGGGAGGAAAAAATGCTGCCGATTAAACCGTGACCCGCCATTTGAGCAAGGCGTCGTGACCACCAAGATGTTAAAATAGGAAAACACACACCTTAGAGCTGTCGAAATGTGGGGCGTGGGACCCAGTGCTCGTTTCTCTTGGGAAACAAGAAAGGATGTTTTTGGTGAACCAGAGAATGTTCCCGAGAGGGTGTTGGAGTTTCCTGCACGAGACGCCGTTCAGCATCAGCTTAACATCACGTGTGTGGCTGTGTTCATGGCGGCGAATGCATCGGCGCACGTTATTTGATTTGGGCAACTTAGTTCACATGGAGCCCAGGTGTCTTACGGGTGGAAGGAGGGAAGGAAGAAGTGGAGCTGAGCTCGGTCTGCCGTGGCCGAGAGCGGAGCCCGGTCGGGCTGCCTCAGGACAGGCCCATCCTGCCCGCTCCTCGTTTGTATCAGGTTTCGGAGTCGAATTCCCGGTGCCGGTGCCGGCAGTGATGCGGGGATGGGCTGGACGTCTTTCCCTCGGAAGGCCAGCGCTCCCCCTTCTCCATTTCAGGAAATGAACGGGGTGCTGAAAAGCATGTTCTCGGAATGGTTTTCTTCCGGGTTCCTGAACCTGGAGCGGGTCACCTGGCATTCACCGTGCGAAGTGCTGCAGAAAATCAGTGAGTAAGTATTTATGACGTTTCCACTTTTCTTGCGTTTCAGCTGAAAGCCAGTCTCCATTCCCGTGTACATTTTGTTCCAAGCCTGATAAAACCCAAACACAGGATCCACAAAGGTGGCTGTCCTAGCAGGTGATGCCGAGACCATGGAGGAGGAAAGGGCACAGGTGGAAGCTGGTCCTTCTGCCAGTGAACCCGCACTTGGGGTCTCGGTCACGTCCTCATATTTAAAGCCCTCAGGCCCACGTCTCCCCAACGACCCCATGCTCAGAGCTGCCCGGGTTCACTGGACCAAGCACTGGCATTAGTAACTCAAAAAACGTCTGTCTCAACCAGCTGTTAAAATGTCTCCCTTGGATAAAATGTCCAAATTCACAGTATAGTGCGTGATTCCCACCTTCCCCCGGACACAGTGAAATGCAGGCTGGCCGACAGTGGCATGCTGCCACGTCGCACGTTGAAACAAAACAGCGGTGGCCGAGGTCACTGGGCAAATGGAAGCAGCCAGGCGAGGCGTGTCCTCAGGCAGCACGGACTTCACGCTGCGGAGATTCAGAGGAAGCAAGAGACGTAGGATGTCCGGTGACAGGCATCTGGTCAAGTCTCTGTGTTGAAATCTGCCACATGACTGCTCCCCCAGGGCCTGGCAAATGAGTCTTAAGAGCGGGGATGAGAGCACAGTTTTGTGTGTAAAACGGTCACCAGTCGTGCCTCCTCTCAGTCAGCGCTGTTTCACGCTAAAGTGATCTTTTAATTTCCCGCAGAGTCCGCTGAAGCTGTATTTAAAGGATTGCTTTGACTTGAGTGAATAATACGGGTAGGAATCAGCCCCGCGGCTGTTTAACGTGTGAATTGTACTTTTGTCTTGCCCCTTCATAACGTTCTCGTCAGGTCTGAGGCTGTGCATCCCGTTAAAAACTGGGCGGACATGAAACGGCGCGTGGGGCCCTACAGAAGGTGTTACTTCTTCTCTCACTGCTCGACCCCGGGGGAGCCCCTGATCATTTTGCACGTGGCCCTGACCAGTGAGATCTCCAGCAGCATCCAGGTACCTGTGCGCGGTCGATTCAGGACGGGGCAGACAGCCCAGGGTGCCTTAAGTTTTCTGTTAACTTAGTTATCTCCCCTTTTTGAGAATAAATTGCTTTTTGGCCTTTGTGGATCTTTGCATTAGCTAAATACAGTCTCCAAATCTGCAGCCACAGAGTGGAGAACGGGCAGTGTGTGGGCAGTGATGGGACGGGGCAAGCTTTTGCCAGGATGTGTGGACCTTGGGTTGAGACGTGGTCCAGGCTGTTATGGAGGAGGGGGTACAGGTGCAGGGGCCCCGGGATCAACGCTTCAGCCTCTAAGTGCCTGTGGGTAGTTTCAAAAGACAGCTGATTGAGAAATTGGAAAGTCGGCTGTGCTGCGTGCCTGACATGGGCCCAGCGCTCTGCCCGGTGTGGTGGTCCCCCCCTGGAGCAAGCTGGGCTTCTCCTCGAGGCGTTGGTGAGTGTCTGAAACACTCAGTCCGCAGGCCCACGGGGGGCAGGGGCTGGGGCTGCAGAGCAGGTCCGGTGAGGGGAAGTGGGCACACCTGGGTCACTGCAGCTTCGGGGTCGGAGTGGCCTGTTAGGAGGCTGAGAGGCGATGGCAGATCTCAGGTGGGCGCTGGGCAGCGTCTCCTGGCATCGGAGGGCGGAGGGCTCGTCAGCAGGGAGACGTTCCCGCACGATGCTTGTTTGGAGGCGCCTGCACTGTCACGCACTAGAGGTTATCACGGCCTCCCTGGGGGCAGTTTGGTAATAACTATTAAAATATAAAACGTGTGTTCCTTTTGACCTGAAAATTCCACCCTCGGGAATTTATCCCAGGAGAGGCTCAGGCCTGAGAGTTTGGGCGGTTACTCACTGCAGCATGGTCTGGAGGTGGGAGTGGTAACCAAAGTGTCCACCAGGAGGGGATGGTCTAGGGAACGATGGCGTGTGCGTCTGGCCTGTCCTCACAGACCCCGCGCTCCCACGTGTGGGCTTAAGTGTGGATTTAGCTGTGTGTTTTTGACGTGGAACATCAACCTTGACTTACTATTGACTGAAGGTTCAGGTTCCAGCCTGGCCTATCTGGTGTGACCTTCTGTGTAGCATGAATTACGTCGACTGAGCGTTTGCTCTGCCTCGTCTGCCCGCGGAGCGCCCTGCTGTGTGACTGCCCACAGCGCCTTGTGACTCAGGCTTATTTTTAGACATGAGGACTCTGAGGCTAGGAGGGGACTGCAGAGATCTGCCCAGGATGATGGAAGAAGTGGGGACGGTGGGGGACCGGGGTCCCAGCCCTGAGGGCAGGTGCCTTCCGTGTGAGGAGACTCGCGCATCCGGACAGACACATGAGAGACTGCGTGTCTCCGTGGTTTTGTATGCACGCGTATTTATGTGTGTGCCTGCCTGGGGACAGTGAGACCGACCTGGAAAGGCGCTCCCCAAAACGTTAACAGTAGGACTGGGTGTTGAGTTCTGGAGTGATTTGTGATTTCTTCTTCATGCGTTTATTTCTTGCCTCTTTGACATTGTGCGTATCTCGTTCATATAATCAAAGAAAGGTTCGTTTGTTTGGGGTTTTTTTTTTTTTTTTTTAAACTTGAAAAAAAAGATTTGCTGGAGACTTTTGAGTCCAGAACCACAAGATAACCTACAGACTTCTTGAAAAACAAAGGAGGCGATTTAACAAGATGAGGACGAGGAATGATGGGAGGAGAGCTCCTCCATCAGCTGCGGGTGCAGGAGAGGCTGGTGGGGCCCCGGATGTCACGGCCTCTGTGTCACCATCCGCCCCACTTTCCTTATGGTGACGGTTCATGGCTTCCCAGGAGTCACAGAAAAGACCCTCCAAGCGTCTGAAGGGGATGAGAGCTGAGGATGTTTTCCCCAGGGGGCTACGCGCAGACCCACGCACCCCGTTGGCAATTTAAGAAAGTCTGTGGGCTCCAGACCTCAGCCTGGACTCTGGGCCAGACTCCCCTACTTCAGGCATCCAGGGTAGCTGGTAGGAGTTTAGAGCAGCGTAAGCGTGTCCTTCAGAAGCAGGCTGGCGGGCCTGTGTCCAAGCCAACTGCAAGGTCTCCACCACTATTGTCCAGTGGCCCTCAGAGTATTAAAGCTTAGAACGCCTCGCACTCACATCTCAGAGCCGATCAAGTCGGACTTGGCTAAGGGACTTCCCAGTACGAGTCATGATTCTTAGATCGCTTCTCGTACGTGTCTGTGCGGGCGTGTGGTTTCACTGTGGAAATATAAGGACGTGGCAGAAAACCAAAAAGGTACATAGGAAAAGCATAAAAAGGTACATCTCCTGAAAGAAAACTTACGTAGGACTGCGTCCGCCTTACTGGGAAATGTAAACAACTAGGGTTCAGAGGGGCGGAGGGAGGCCTGCAGGACGCAGCGGGCAGCCTGCGCACAGGAGCCGCAGGGAGTGGGGCTCTTGGCCTTGGCAGAGGGCTGGCGTGCTGTCTGTGGGTGTCGAAGGGCAGCAGATTGCACAGAGAGAGAGACCTCCCCTGAGAGAGACCTGGGGGACATCAGTTGTGATTCAGCGAAGCTTGTGGGAGAATTTCAAAGTGATAGAAATGATACAACATTGAGCAAACAGCCAGGGAAGTTGTGAGACTACCGCCGCCTCCAGAGAGGTCTCAGAACGGGGTGCTTGCCTCTAGAGGCTGGTCCTTGGTCGAGGGACCCCCAGGAGCGGTGAGGGCAGGGTGGGTGCATCCGCGGCTTCCCATCCGTGTCCTTTGTGTTTTCCAGACCATCATAGTGAAGGAGGGTCCCACGTCGGAGACAGAGGAGCGGGACAAGATCACCACCGCCATCTTATACTCGCTGAGCCTGACCCAGCAGGGGCTGCAGGGCGTGGAGCTGGGCACCTTCCTCATCAAGCGGGTGGTGAAGGAGCTGCAGGTGAGCGAGGCTCGACCCTGATCCTGCCGCACCGCTGTCCGTGTCCCCGCCTTGGGGTGGCCGAGCAGTTCTGCCCTCATCTCTGGGGACAGGGTGAAGCTTTGGGCCGGAGCGAGCAGAAGGGGTGGAAAAGTGCCAGGTGCCCCTTGGCACTTGCTAGGAGCCCCGAGACTCGTCAGGGGGTGGAAGCAGTGCTGAGGGAAAGGCCCTCAAAGCTAGCTTCTCACGGGCCACACATCCAGATGCGTCCTGGGGGCGGCAGCGGCTTCTGCAGGGGACCCCGCCCCCTGGCTGGCGGGGCGGCTCCTGATGGGCACGCGCTGTCCCGGCACAGTCGCCAGCAGGGACCCCCTCGCTCCCACTGTCCAGTCCTGGCCGTGCCAACCTCCCTACCCACCCTCGCCCACTCGCGGCCCGGGAGGGAGCGTCGAGGTTCGACCAGGCAGCTGGAGGGTAAATGCACTGGCACTTGGTTTTTTTTATAATTGCCTTTTCTTGGTTGCCCTGGGAAACACACAGAAATGTTCAGGTCCACTCTGGGTTTGGGCTTTTTAAAGCTATCTCATGAGGGGCTGGAGTGAACTCTAATGTGTAGAATCCAATTTTTAGGTAAAATAATTAGGTCATGACTAATGGGCTCTGAGAGCAGCGCTCTCTGCTTCTGGTGGTTTCAGCACAGACAGCTGCTGCAGAAGCTCTTCCTCAGAGAATGACAGATAGGATGGAATTTAAATATTTGCGTGCTTCGTGTTAAATTCATAGTTTTAAGTCTGAGAACTTGGGATTCAGTTGGGTATCAGCTTCGTTAGAATCACTCCCTGCCACTTTTTCCCCAGAGGCGATAAGAAGCACATCTGATTACCCTGAGTTTCTTCTTATTTCCTGCTTCTTTGCTGAAGGTGCTAATGAATGGGGCGAGGGCGGGTGGGTAGCAGGGCTGGTATGAGGGTCAGAAAGGCAGTTAAAGGAGGAGCAGAATCCGGGGTCTGGGTGATACAGCAGAGTCTGTTTCGGAATCAGGCAGCCCAGGAGCCATCCTGCCGCTGACCTCTTCCACGACTGGGCTGGGAGCCGGAAAGTCACCCGAGAAATCTGGAGGGAAGGGCAGCCCTTCCTACACAGAGGTGTTCGTGGAGGTTTATGAAAGAGGCACCTTAAATGCCCAGTGAAAAGAACAGGGTTAGGAAAGGCATGGGATCGTCTTATCTTTTAATATTATTCTGTCGATACAAGTTACGGTTCTGAATTTTGAGTGACAATGAGAAAGCGCTCATGATATAAATCTACAAAGCAGGATGTAAAATAACTGTCTCGCCCTTGCAAAAATTGCCTAGAGAAGGACCAGGAGTTACACTCTGTCAAACCTGGAGAGTATGGTGGTTTCTTTTCTTCCGTCCTAAATTAAAAAAAAATTTTTCTGTAGTGAGCATATATTACATTTTTAACTGGAAAATACTGGGTTCTTTGAAGTGATCATTGAGATCTCTCTGTAATTTGAACAAGAATGATTGAACTGTGTTATCTGATGTGGAGACATAACCGTTGCCTCCCCTTCTATCCCATCCTCTGCACCCACTGTGCTATAGTTGGGCGATCAGTTATTCATTCAACAAACAGCAAACAGTCACTGGGTACTTGTGTGCCAAGCACCAAACCAGGTTCTGTGGCGGCAGCAGAGTCCGTGGGAGGGGCCTGGTGGGCTAGAAAGACAAGACCTGTAGTCAGAAGACGGCACCCCACATCGTAGCAGCCCACCCCTCCGATTTCAGGCAGGTCCCCCAACTTGCCGGCGTGGATAGTGGTGCAGATGGAGACCCCACAGTAAAGGCTTGTCCTGGGGACTCAGGATGCCTCCAGGACCTGACACACATCAGATCCTTAATAACTGTTCCTTGAAAGAAGAAGATTCATGCGCATCAAATATCACTTTGTAAACCCCACAGCAGCACACGGAGGTTAATGATACATAAGCGAGAAAGGAGGTGTTTGTGAATCCGTGACTCACCTGCTGAATTGTGTGTGTGTGTTTTCTCCACCTTCCTTTCCCCACCCCAACCGTGCCCTGCAGAAGGAGTTTCCTCACCTGGGGACGTTTGCAAGTCTGTCCCCTATCCCCGGGTTCACCAAGTGGCTTCTGGGGCTGCTGAAGTCAAAAGCAAAGGATCACGGGAGGAACGAACTGTTGACAGATTCCGAGTGTAAAGAAATCTCCGAGATCACGGGCGGTCCCGTGAATGAGACCCTCAAGACCTTTCTCAGCAGCAGCGAGTGGGTCCAGTCTGAGCAGCTGGTCCGGGCGCTCCAGGCCCCCCTGATGCGGCTCTGCGCCTGGTACCTGTACGGGGAGAAGCACCGGGGCTACGCCCTGAACCCCGTGGCCAACTTCCACTTGCAGAACGGGGCCGTGATGTGGCGTATCAACTGGATGGCCGACGTCAGCCTCAAGGGCGTCACGGGCTCGTGTGGCCTCATGGTCAATTACCGCTACTTCCTGGAGGACACGGCCACCAACAGGGCCACCTACCTCAGCTCCAAGAGCATCAAAGCTTCCGAGCAGGTCCTCAGCCTGGTGGCCCAGTTTCAGAAGAACAGCAAACTCTAAGTCACCTTTGCTGAAGCCAACGTCCCCGGCTTGGAAAAGGATAATTTTCCGGAGGGGTCGGGGATGGGATTATGTACCCAAAGGAGCTTCTAGAGTGAACCAGAGTTTTGAACTGTGCTCTCTGGCCTGTGGCGGGGTCACACCGGCAGGGCGGGCCCGGGCTTTGCATGCGGGAAGATGCGTTACCGCTGTGAGGTAGTGGTGGGTACAGGTGGACGTGGGCTGGATGGGGATGCTGTGCTCTCTCCAGAAGATTCCATCGTGGCCTTCGGCCTGGCTCCCTGCCCTGGGATGGTCTTCAGAAACCATGGAGCCTCTGCCGGCTCTCATCCCAAGGTGGATGGGTCAGCCGCTCCGGGACCCGGGCAGGTGGCCCAGGTGAGAACAGATATTCCTTTCAGCGTAGAGCATGGTTCAGCCATGATTGTTTTAGCCATTTCTCTCTGCTGATTGCAAAGGGGTAGAGAGCTGTGCTACACTTCACTAGTTAAATTCTGGAGATCGTGAACGTATGAAAAGGTTTGTGACTTTGCACAAACTGCACTAAGCTAAATTATTGGACACGAGAGCTCTTGTCGCCTGGGGCTTAAATTGTATTATAGACTTGACAGTTACAGCGATTCAAGTTCGTGATGAATTTCGTAGCAAAGAACAAGTTTGTCCTGTGAAGCATTAAACACGTGGTTATTCACGATCACATAGTGGTCGTCTCTGAGGTCCGAGACCTCGTTAGCCGTGCCCTTGGTCCCCAGCCAGCCCGTTGGCAGGTTTGATGCTCTGTAAAGCGGGCCTGGAGCGTGTGGCCTGAGGACAGAGGTGATGGCAGAGGCGCTGCTGATTGTGGGCGAGGAGGGGGTGTGATGTTGAGTCAGGCAGCAGGTCCCCACCTTCCTTGCCTTTCACCTTCCAGACCCGTCCCTGGACCACCCCTATCGTCTTCTTTCTGTCACTTGTTGCCTGGTAACAGACAACGTGACCGCGGTCACTGCTAGAAATTGTGCCTTTTCTGTATCCTGGTGGAAGCAGCCCCCTCTTTCTCGGTTTTGCTTTGAGCTGATGGTGAAGGCCCCTGGGCTCTGCAGGCCTGAAGTCGCCGCCCTCCAGGAGCTTGGAAAAAGTTAAGGCACCAACTGCTTCCGTGTGGCAGGCGGCCCCTGAGACCGCAGCCCCTGATTCCCACACTGCACGCCTTATCTCTGTTCAGCCTCTTATATGAGAATCTTCAAACAAAATACACGGAAGTGGAGAAAATAGTGTAATGACCCTAGGTACATACCACCCAGCTTCCACAACCGTCAGTAATTTTCCATTTTTATCAAACCTTATTTCTTATAATGTGTTGCATTTAGGTGTTCTGTGAAGACTGGATGATGGGTGGATGGATGGGTGGCTATGGACGGTGCCGTGCTCTGAATGTTTATGTCCCACCAAAACTTGCATGTTGAAATCCTAACCCCCAGAGGTGATGGCATTAGGAGGTGGGGCCTCTGGGAGGTGATTAGGTCGTGAGGGTGGACCCCTCCTGAATGGCATTAGTGTCCTTATAACTCACGACCTCACGAAGCTCCCTAGGAGAATTCTGCAGCTGAAAGAGGGCCCTCACCCAACCGTGCTGCCCCCCAATCTCAGATTTCCAGCCTCCAGAATTGTCAGCAGCCAGTTTCTGCTGCTTTAAGCCACCCAGTCTGTGGTATTTTGTTACAGCAGCCGGAGCGGACTGAGCTGATGGATGTAGCTGGCTGCATAAGGGCTCCGTGCCTCAGTCCACATCTCTGAAGGGAAAGCTTGTGACGCTTCCATTGCAGTGCACTGGGCTGAAATCCCCCTCACTTCATGTGTGTTACAGGGAACCCCCTTCACTTCCCACACTTACCCTACAAGCCCTAGAAGGGCAGAAGATGGCTGAAACAGCCCAGCCGCCCACTTCCTCTGAGGGATGGTCAGACTGCCCAGTTGTGCGTATGTTGTCCTTCTGGCAATGGCAGCCAGGCAGGAGTCAGAATCAGCAGCTGGGTTTGGAGGCAACAGAAGTTTACTCACGGACCCTCCTCACGTTGCGAATGTACATCCTACGGAAGGGTACAGCCCACTCCCCGGGGGCATTATCGCAAGGGGGATGCAGTAACACGAGCATGGACGGTGTCTCCCAGACCTGTTTTCCCTCCCACTTGCTCTCAAGCCATCACTCTGACCACCGGATCTTCCTCTGTAAAGTGCCTGGCAGTATGGTGGGCTCACAGTAAGAGCTCAGTAGATTGTCATTAGTAGTCAGTTTCCACAGCGCCCTGGGTTCAAGGCTGCAGCCCCCTCCGCCCCTCCCCAGCACAGAGCCTGCTCCCCCCAGCGTTCCCAGCCCGCACCCTACAGACCCCACCCGTGGGGTGGCTGTTCTCCCCTCCTTTCCTGTGCACGGGTCTCCTCCTCTCTCATTGCTTTGGGGTCTGTGGTTCAGACAGACCCCAGATCTCTCCAGCCTGTTGTCCAGCAGTCTTGGGCTGTTCTGGAATTCAGATTAATTCCATTTCCAGGGCTGCAAGTGGCCTTGGGGCTGACTTGCTCTGACTTGTTCGTGGGCGGTTTTGTTCTGAAAGGCAGTAGATGCCATAATGGTTGACGCCACCAGCTTTGGCTCCAGCCAGTGTCGGGTTCAAATCCCGACCCCACCACTTCCCAGCTGGGTGGCCTGGAGCAAACCACCTACCCTCATCTTGCCCGTTTTCCCATCTTTAAATGGGGGTAACCACAGCGCCTACCTCAGGGGCTGCTGAGAGGCTCCAAGGAGATGACGTGCATAAAGCTTTGAAAAGGCACCAGCTGTTGTCTTTATTACAGATGTTTATACATCTGGACTCTGGGACCACCGTCACACTCACCTGGGTGTAGGTTCCGGAATCCATCGTCCCCCTCTTTGGAAATTAGAGTTGTGATGGTTTTCTGGCTTCTGTTCTATCAGGTGACTAAGTGCACTAATTCATTCCCAGGAACTTCTGTGCACTGAGGCGTCCTCACCGCCCCTGGCAGCTAAGCAGCACCTCACTTTCAGACGAGGATCCCCAGGTTCAGTGGCTTGGCCCAAGCTCTGAGCTCTCCCAGCTGCTACCTTGTCCAGCAAGCCCTGAGCCGGCTCTCCCATGCTGGCTTGAGTCACTCTGATGCCTGCCCCCCCATTATTCCTCTGCACCACCCACCCCATCTTCCATCTCAGAGGGCTGGACCTTCTCTGCCCTCTAGATCTAGGGCAGCTGAGGGTTGCACAGCTCTGCCCTCTGTCAGTCATCTGGGGGCATAACACTTCTGAAAGAGGGCCGTGTTCTGTTTGTGGCTTTATATTCGTTGGAATATAAAGTCCATTTTGATCTCTTCTTGGATAGAAACAAAAGCTACTCCGTGATTCCTATTCACCACAGAAAGCTGCTGCATTATTTTCAGTTTAGCAAAATCGGTAGAGTGACCCCAGGTCTCTTTCTCGTCTTTGTTTTTTTTTTCTTTTTTTTCTTCTTTTCTGATTGCATTTGCATTTCTCGACTAGCTAATTTTTTTTAACATCTTTATTGGAGTATAATTGCTTTACACTGGTGTGTTAGCTTCTGCTGTATAACAGTGAATCAGCTATACATGTACATATATCCCCATATCTCCTCCCTCTTGCGTCTCCCTCCCACCACCCCATCCCACCCGTCTAGGTGGTCACAAAGCAGGGAGCTGATCTCCCTGTGCTATGCGGCTGCTTCCCACTAGCTATCTATTTTACATTTGGTAGTGTATATATGTCCATGCCACTCTCTCACTTCGTCCCAGTTTACCCTTCCCCCTCCCCATGTCCTCAAGTCCATTCTCTACATCTGCATCTTTATTCCTGTCCTGCCCCTAGGTTCTTCAGGACCGTTTTTTTTTTTTAGATTCCATATATATGTGTTAGCATATGGTATTTGTTTTTCTCTTTCTGACTTCTCGACTAGCTAATGCTTAGTCATCGAGGAAAGGAGGAAGAAGCAGCGTTTATCTCTGCTCTGGGCCGGGTGTTCTCCGCACCTCCCAACCCCGAAGCCTGAGGGAGTGATTGTCATTTACAGATGAGGAAACTGAGGCTCCCGGAAGGCTGAGCAGCTGCTGAGGCTGGAGCTGGGGCCCGAGCCCAGGCCTGCCCAGCGTTGTGCACGCCGCCCTGCCTTCCAACCTCACAGGGCAAGCAGAGCCCCAGGGCAGGAGGCAGCGCCCCAGGGCAGGAGCCAGCGCCGTGGCAGGAGTGAGGGGGATGGAGTCGGGAGGGCAGCCGGGGGGCAAGACGGCCAGGGATGGAGATGTTGTGACACTAAAACTCGAGCAAGGGGGAGGCTGCTGGCAAGGTTTAAATCCAGTGTCTTCTCTAAAATCTGAGCAGTCGGTATTTGCCAGTGGTTCAGGGACGGACGCCCAGCTCCAGCCAGTTCAGGGCGGAGAACCTCAGCTCAGAAAATCCACCGGAGGAGGGCAGAGCCGCTGAGTGCACGTGGGCGGAGACAGCAGGGCCCCGTGAGCCGCGGGAGAGCAGAGCAGGCCTGCCGCCTGCCCAAGGCCCCCGCATCTTCTCCGCTGCCCTCTCCGCTCGCTCTCTTCCAAGGCCTCGCCACTTTCTGGAGACCCGCTTCAGCCCAGGGGTCTGCCCACAGCCCCACCGCTGTAGAGACCATCTCTCTGGGTCGCCCCGCCGCTAGTTACCCGGCCTCAGCCGTGGGCAGGGCGGAGAGATGATCGGCCCAGTCTGGAGACTGGAGACGGGCCCCGCGAGGGGTCCAGCTGGAAGGCGACTCTGTCTCTGGACCAGTCGAGTGGAGCGGTTGGCGTCCACTGTTCCCATGGCGATGGGAGGTGACAAGTGTCGGGGGGACGGTTCCTAGGAGGAGGGGGGCGGGGGCGGGCCGTAGCCCACCTACCACAGAGCCTGGTGTGTATGGGTGACAAAGGCTGGAACCCCCCCCAGGCTTGTCCGTTTCAAGTACGTTGCTGTGAATCTTCCCGCCATACCTGGCTCGTAGCAGGGGCTCAGTACGCATTTTCCATCCACTGGAGAAACGCAGCCCTCCTTCCTGCGCACTAGACAGCGCATCCTGAGCAAAATTTAGCCCCTCCTTGATAACTCTGGCAGGGAGGGAGGGAGACCAGAGAGCTGCCTTAGATATTCCAAACGCTGTTTTCCTGGGGGAGAGGTGAGGCTCTTTTCACGCTGCTCCAGAGGGGACTGCCACGGGCACTTGCTCCATCCCCTCACCAGGCTCTGGGGTCCACCTCTCACCAGCTCTGCGACACTCCCAGCCACCCCGAGGGGGTATACCCAGCAGGTGCCCTCTGGGCAGCAGTCAGGGCTGGGGAACGTGCCCTTCCCCATCACTATCGGCGCCCTGGGAGGCCGCACTCCTGGCCGTCCTGCTGCCTCCTCCCCCCAACCTCAAGTCTTGGCAGATGGTCCCTCAAGGCCTGATCGCAGGAGTCCCTTCTTTCCCCTAGAGAATCTCATCTCCATCCACGTCTTCACTTGCCACCTGCCCACCTGATGACAAGAGTGACCGTCGTCCTTGCTTGCCTGGGTCAACCCGCGTCCGAGGTGCCCCTATCCTGGCATAATCGTTACGAGAGCGTCCCTTCCCTCTCGGAAGTGTCCCAGTTTGGACTGCCAGTTCTATGGTCTGCCCCCCGAGGACGCGCACGTGGGTATCGACAACGCAACGCAGCCACCTGCAGAGGGCCCCCTGGCTTTGACAGCGACCATTGCTCCGGGCGCCCCGCATCACGGCCCCTCACGGGCAGGGTCTTTCTGGCCAGGCTTGGCCCCCTGCCCCGGCTCTCCCCACAGAGTCCTGCCCCCTGGGGCTGCTGTGTGGGAATAGGACACAATCCCCCCCACCCACCCCAGGAACCCACAAGACCTCACTTCCTCCAAATCCAGTTCCTGCCCAGGAAGCACAATCCCAGCTGCCTTGATGGAGGGCTGTTGGGTGCAGGCATGTTCTGGGTGATGACTTGCACTCAGTCTGAAGACCCTGAGGGGGCCTGTTACAGGAGCGCCATTGTCCCCACTGACAGCTGAAGACACTGAGGCCCAGAGGGACGGGCCTGGGAGCTGCTCTTACAGCCCTGCTGTGTGACCTGAGACGTACAGGGCAAGTTCCCTTTAAACACAAAAAAGGGAAGTTAAAAGACATGCTTCTCTCCGCAATCCCACTTCCACCTCTCTCGAGCTACACAGTGTCCCCAGGTCCCCCACCTGGCAGTGAAGGCAGGTCTGCAGGGAATGCTGGTGTCAGCGCCCAGTCCTGGGGCTGTGAGGGGGGATTTGAGGGGAGATGTAGGTCTGGAACCCAGCATGGTGTCTGCGGCACGCAGGCTCTTAGGTGTGGTGGCTCCGTGGGTGGTGACCTGCCGTGGCTGGAGAGGCGAGGAGGCCACAAATCCCCTTTTGCCACTGTCAGCAGGGTCAGAAACCTGCCTGATGCTAAAAACGGTTCTGAGCCTGGATCCCTATCAGCAGGCATCGCGGGTGCTGTGCACACTATTGGCCACAAGATGGCGGTGTTGCCTCTTCCTTTCCTGAACTTGGGGACTTTTTTAAATATATATATAAATTTATTTATTGACTTATTTTTGGCTGCGTTGGGTCTTCGTTGCTCCGCGCGGGCTTTCTCTAGTTGTGGCGAGCTGGGGCTGCTCTTTGTTGCGGTGCGCGGACTTCTCACTGCGGTGGCTTCTCTTGTTGCGGAGCACAGGCTCTAGGTGCGTGGGCTTCAGTAGTTGTGGCACATGGGCTCAGTAGTTGTGGCTCGCAGGCTCAGTAGTTGTGGCATATGGGCTCTAGAGCGCAAGCTCAGTAGTTGTGGCGCACGGGCTTAGTTGCTCCGTGGCATGTGGGATCTTCCCGTACCAGGGCTCGAACCTGTGTCCCCTGCATTGGCAGGCAGATTTTTAACCACTGCGCCACCAGGGAAGCCTGAACTTGGGGACTTTAATCACAACTTAGCAAGTAACAAACCCACCCGCCACCCCAGCCCCCGGGCGGGTGTGAAACCTGCACCCAGATCCCGCACAGCAGGCTTCCCATCCTCTCACAGGAGCTAACAGCGCTCAGAACCGCTGCAGCGACCTGAGCTGTCCAAGCCTGCTGCTCTGCTGGCTTTTGCCAAGTTTCCCCGCAGGCTCTTGGGGGCCCCCCAGCCGGAGCTGCTGGTCGTCTCCAGTGGAGCAGGAGTGGGCGTGTTCACAGATGTCCCAGGGCACCCCCTCCCCAGGCCCTCGGATGGGTCACCGTGCAGGCTGACTCAAGACATGGCTTTCTGGTTCAGGCACGGAGCCCAGATCACAAATCCCTCCCGCTCAATGTAGAGGCTGTGGCCTCAAACTTCAGACGTTTGGTAACCACCAGGGCGATTTTTATATCACTGCCATAAAGAAACATTCAGTGTTTCCTGTCAATAAATAGAAGTTAAGAGTAAAAATATACATCACAAACAAAGCAGTATTACAACATTCTAGATAAATTTGGTTGCCTTCTGAGATGCACGTTAGGGAGTGGGAAAGATGGACAAAGCACCAAACAGACTTACAGATGTTCCCCTTGAGGATCCAGAAAGTCCTCAGAAGACTTTTGGAAGAATGAGAATCGGAAAAAGATTCAATGAGGTGCTGGCTTTGTCCAAGAGCCTCCAGATTCGCTCACACCTCACACTTCGGGAAACTTCTGAAGGACCCTGTCTCTGGACACACACAGTGAGCTTTTCCCTTGGGCTTATCGACGGCAGTTGCTGCAGATGTGCTCTCGAGGGGCCAGCGGTCAGTACGAGGGCCGGAAGGAAAGCCACGTGCAGGCAGAACTCAGAACCCGGCGTTTCAGCCTGAGATGCTGCCCTCGGGGGCCAGGAGATGGGCAGCTCCCCAGCCCCACGTGGCCAGCGGTTGGCGCCCTGATGCTGGGGGACTGTCCAGGCTCTGTGGGCCTTCCGGAGCTCTGCAAACGCTGTATTAAGCTTTCGCTTAAAAATCTGCACACGGGCCTGCACGTCACCTCCCTGCACGGATGCTGGTGTTGGCGGCCATTCTGCGGCTGTGAGATATTTGACGAGTGAGGCCAGCATGGTGTCTGCCGGGCAGCGAGATGCTCTCAGATGTGCAGCAGAAAGAGCCTATCCATAAAGGCGGTGCCTCAAACGCTAGCATACGGGGGCTTGGGGTACCAGGTAATCTCAGCTTCATCAGGCACTCCGAATACCCAGGCTTGCCCCCAAGTCTGTTCATTTGCAGCCAACACCGACAACTGCCTTCAACTCTGACCAGTTGCAGCTTTTTGTCTGCATGACTCAGCGCTCTCTCTGGGTTCTGTGCAACCACAGAGACGGGTCAGCTTGTTGAAATAAGCACCGGACATCCCAAACCCTTCGGTTCCAATTTCTGCAATTCTCAGAACAGCCTTGCCGCTGAAAGTTTTTTACCCAAGACCTCAGGATCACGAGGCTGCCACCCTCCAAAGAAGCAGCTGATAGCTGACCTCCTGAAGAGGAAGGTCATGTGTTGAAACAGCCATGGGACTCATCAGTCCTGGCCTGAAGCCAGGCAGGAGGGGGCCTGCCAGGGGCATGGGCTTTTGAGGGTCTTACACGTCACACATGAGAGAAATTTATTAACAAACACGTGACACCTCTGTCCCTCCAACCTTAACCTCCACTCCTGCAGTGACACCAGTCGAGCGCAGAGGAACACTCTCCGTGTCCCTTGCTTTATGTCCTTGAATCAAAAGGCCGCTGTGCCCAGCACCGGTGGTTGACTGGCTGAGCTGTCACCAGCAGACACAGCGCCGCTTCAGAGCAGAGGGGGCACTGGAGCAGCAGAAGAGCTTAGATGAAAAGGAAGACACATCATTCAACTGTCAGGCCCTTCCTTTCCGATGGCAGAAATCCAAGGGATTTTGGCAGGACCAAGTGTAGCCGCCCAGAAGGCCAGGACGGTTCATGAGTTAGATACGCCTGTATTTTCTGACCATCCCAACCCACGGCCCCGTCCACAGAACCCGCAGACATAACTGTACTGTCATCTTTGTTCTGTGGATGACCTTCAGACACATAAGAACTGTAGCTTTACAGTACTTTTTTCCCTTCGATTTTGTCATCACAAAGACTACCTGTGACAGTAGAGGTTAGGACCTAATTTATCTGAACCCAGATACGGGTTCTAACCCTGGTGTCATCACTTATGAGCTATGGGGCCATTACTGAATTTACAATAAGTAAATGTAACCATTTTAGTTTATAAAACAGATGTAAGCCAGTAAAAAAATTTTTTCTTGGCCCCTGATGGGGGCTTGTTTTTTTTAAATAATTTATTTTTTTTATTGAAGTATAGTTGACTTACAATGTTGTGTTAATTTCTGCTGTACAGCAAAGTCTTCAGTTATACATGTATATACATTCTTTTCCATTATGGTTTGTCACAGGATATTGAATATAGTTCCCTGTGCTATGCGGTAGGACGTTGTTGTTTATCCATTCTCTATATAATAGTTTGCATCTGCTAATCCCAAACTCTCAGTCCATCCCTCCCCCGTTCCCCCTCCCCCTTGGCAACCACAAATCTGTTCTCCAGGTCTGTGAGTCTATTTCTGTTTCATAGAGAAGCTTATTTGTGTCATATTTGAGATTGCGTATATAGGTGATATCATAAGGTATTTGTCTTTCTCTTTCTGACTTAGTATGATAATCTCTAGGTCCATCCATGTTGCTACAAATGGCATTATTTCATTCTTTTTTTATGGCTGAGCAGTATTCCACTGTGTATATATACCACATCTTCTTTATCCATTCCTCTGTCAATGGACATTTCGGTTGTTTCCACGTCTTGGCTATTGTGAATAGTGCTGCTGTGAACATAGGGGTACATGTATCTTTTTGAATTACAGTTTTGTCTGGACATATGCCCAGGAGTGGGATTGCTGGATCTTATGGTAGCTTTACTTTTAGTTTTTTTTAAGGAATGTCCATACTGTTCTCCATAGTGGCTGTACCAATTTACATTCCCACCAACAGTGTAAGAGGGTTCCCTTTTCTTCACACCCTCTCCAGCATTTGTTACGTGTAGACTTTTTTTTTTTTAACATCTTTATTGGAGTATAATTGCTTTACAATGGTGTGTTAGTTTCTGCTTTATAACAAAGTGAATCAGTTATACATATACATATGTTCCCATATCTCTTCCCTCTTGTGTCTCCCTCCCTCCCACCCTCCCTATCCCACCCCTCTAGGTGGTCACAAAGCACCAAGCTGATCTCCCTGTGCTATGCGGCTGCTTCCCACTAGCTATCTGTTTTACTTTTGGTAGTGTATATATGTCCATGCCACTCTCTCACTTTGTCACAGCTTACCCTTCCCCCTTCCCATATCCTCAAGTCCATTCTCTAGTAGGTCTGTGTCTTTATTCCCATCTTGCCCCTAGGTTCTTCATGACCATTTTTTTTTTCTTAGATTCCATATATATGTGTTAGCATATGGTATTTGTTTTTCTCTTTCTGACTTACTTCACTCTGTATGACAGACTCTAGGTCCATCCACCTCACTACAAATAACTCAATTTCGTTTCTTTTATGGCTGAGTAATATTCCATTGTATATGAGTAATATTCCATTGTATATATGTGTCACATCTTCTTTATCCATTCATCTGTCGATGGACACTTAGGTTGCTTCCATGTCCTGACTATTGTAAATAGAGCTGCAGTGAACATTGTGGTACATGACTCTTTTTGAATTATGGTTTTCTCTGGGCATATGCCCAGTAGTGGGATTGCTGGGTCACATGGTAGTTCTATTTTTAGTTTTTTAAGGAACCTCCATACTGTTCTCCATAGTGGCTGTATCAATTTACGTTCCCACCAACAGTGCAAGAGGGTTCCCTTTTCTCCACACCCTCTCCAGCATTTATTGTTTGTAGATTTTTTGGTGATGGCCATTCTGACCGGTGTGAGATGATATCTCATTGTAGTTTTGATTTGCATTTCTCTAATGATTAATGATGTTGAGCATTCTTTCATGTGTTTGTTGGCAATCTGTATATCTTCTTTGGAGAAATGTCTGTTTAGGTCTTCTGCCCATTTTTGGATTAGATTGTTTGTTTTTTTGATATTGAGCTGCATGAGCTGCTTGTGTATTTTGGAGATTAATCCTTTGTCAGTTGCTTCATTTGCAAATATTTTCTCCCATTCTGAGGGTTGTCTTTTCATCTTATTTGTGGTTTCCTTTGCTGTGCAAAAGCTTTTAAGTTTCATTAGGTCCCATTTGTTTATATTTGTTTTTATTTCCATTTCTCTAGGAGGTGGGTCAAAAAGGATCTTGCTGTGATTTATGTCATAGAGTGTTCTGCCTATGTTTTCCTCTAAGAGTTTGATAGTGTCTGGCCTTACATTTAGGTCTTTAATCCATTTTGAGTTTATTTTTGTGTATGGTGTTAGGGAGTGTTCTAATTTCATACTTTTACATGTACCTGTCCAGTTTTCCCAGCACCACTTATTGAAGAGGCTGTCTTTTCTCCACTGTATATTCTTGCCTCCTTTGTCAAAGATAAAGTGACCATATGTGCGTGGGTTTATCTCTGGGCTTTCTATCCTGTTCTTTTGATCTATATTTCTGTTTTTGTACCAGTACCATACTGTCTGGATTACTGTAGCTTTCTAGTATAGTCTGAAGTCAGGGAGCCTGATTCCTCCAGCTCCATTTTTCTTTCTCAAGATTGCTTTGGCTATTCGGGGTCTTTTGTGTTTCCATACAAATTGTGAAATTTTTTGTTCTAGTTCTGTGGAAAATGCCAGTGGTAATTTGATAGGGATTGCATTGAATCTGTAGATTGCTTTGGGTAGTATAGTCATTTTCACAATGTTGATTCTTCCAATCCAAGAACATGGTATATCTCTCCATCTATTTGTATCATCTTTAATTTCTTTCATCAGTGTCTTATAGTTTTCTGCATACAGGTCTTTTGTCTCCTTAGGTACGTTTATTCCTAGATATTTTATTCTTTTTGTTGCAATGGTAAATGGGAGTGTTTTCTTAATTTCACTTTCAGATTTTTCATCATTAGTGTATAGGAATGCTAGAGATTTCTGTGCATTAATTTTATATCCTGCTACTTTAGCTCTAGTAGTTTTCTGGTAGCATCTTCAGGATTCTCTATGTATAGTATCGTGTCATCTGCAAACAGTGACAGCTTTACTTCTTCTTTTCCAATTTGGATTCCTTTTATTTCTTTTTCTTCTCTGATTGCTGTGGCTAAAACTTCCAAAACTATGTTGAATAATAGTGGTGAGAGTGGGCAACCTTGTCTTGTTCCTGATCTTAGTGGAAATGGTTTCAGTTTTTCACCGTTGAGGACAATGTTGACTATGGGTTTGTCATATATGGCTTTTATTATGTTGAGGAAAGTTCCCTCTATGCCTACTTTCTGGAGGGTTTTTTTTTTTTTTTATCATAAATGGGTGTTGAATTTTGTTGAAAGCTTTCTCTGCATCTATTGAGATGATCATCTGGTTTTTCTCCTTCAATTTGTTAATGTGGTGTATCACGTTGATTGATTTGCATATATTGAAGAATCCTTGCATCCCTGGGATAAACCCCACTTGATCATGGTGTATGATCCTTTTAATGTGTTGTTGGATTCTGTTAACTAGTATTTTGTTGAGGATTTTTGCATCTATGTTCATCAGTGATATTGGCCTGTAGTTTTCTTTCTTTGTGACATCTTTGTCTGGTTTTGGTATCAGGGTGATGGTGGCCTTGTAGAATGAGTTTGGGAGTGTTCCTCCCTCTGATATATTTTGGAAGAGTTTGAGAAGGATAGGTGTTAGCTCTTCTCTAAATGTTTGATAGAATTCGCCTGTGAAGCCATCTGGTCCTGGGCTTTTGTTTGTTGGAAGATTTTAAATCACAGTTTCAATTTCAGTGCTTGTGATTGGTCTGTTCATATTTTCTATTTCTTCCTGGTTCAGTCTCAGAAGGTTGTGCATTTCTAAGAATTTGTCCATTTCTTCCAGGTTGTCATTTTATTGGCATAGAGTTGCTTGTAGTAATCTCTCATGGTGCTTTGTATTTCTGCAGTGTCAGTTGTTACTTCTCCTTTTTCATTTCTAATTCTGTTGATTTGAGTCTTCTCCCTTTTTTTCTTGATGAGTCTGGCTAATGGTTTATCAATTTTGTTTTTCTTCTCAAAGAACCAGCTTTTAGTTTTATTGATCTTTGCTATTGTTTCCTTCCTTTCTTTTTCATTTATTTCTGATCTGATCTTTATGGTTTCCTTCCATCTGCTAACTTTGGGGTTTTTTTGTTCTTCTTTCTCTAATTGCTTTAGGTGTAAGGTTAGGTTGTTTATTTGAGATTTTTCTTGTTTCTTGAGGTAGGATTGTATTGCTATAAACTTCCCTCTTAGAACTACTTTTGCTGCATCCCATAGGTTTTGGGTCGTTGTGTTTTCATTGTCATTTGTTTCTAGGTATTTTTTGATTTCTTCTTTGATTTCTTCAGTTATCTCTTGGTTATTTAGTAGTGTATTGTTTAGCCTCCATGTGTTTGTATATTTTACAGATTTTTTCCTGTAATTGATATCTAGTCTCATAGCGTAGTGGTCGGAAAAGATACTTGATACGATTTCAATTTTCTTAAATTTACCAAGGCTTGATTTGTGACCCAAGATATGATCTATCCTGGAGAATGTTCCATGAGCACTTGAGAAGAATGTGTATTCTGTTGTTATTGGATGGAATGTCCTATAAATATCAATTAAGTCCATCTTGTTTAATGTATCATTTAAGGCTTGTGTTTCCTTATTTATTTTCATTTTGGATGATCTGTCCATTGGTGAAAGTGGGGTGTTAAAGTCCCCTACTATGATTGTGTTACTGTTGATTTCCCCTTTTATGGCTGTTAGTATTTGCCTTATGTATTGAGGTGCTCCTATGTTGGGTGCATAAATATTTACAATTGTTATATCTTCTTCTTGGATCGATCCCTTGATCATTATGTAGTGCCCTTCTTTGTCTCTTGTAATAGTCTTTATTTTAAAGTCTATTTTGTCTGATATGAGAATTGCTACTCCAACTTTCTTTTGATTTCCATTTGCATGGAATATCTTTTTCCAACCCCTCACTTTCAGTCTGTATGTGTCCCTAGGTCTGAAGTGGGTCTCTTGTAGACAACATATATACGGGTCTTGTTTTTGTATCCATTCAGCCAGTCTATGTCTTTTGGTTGGAGCATTTAATCCATTTACATTTAAGGTAATTATCGATATGTATATTCCTATTACCATTTTCTTGATTGTTTTGGGTTTGTATTTGTAGGTCCTTTTCTTCTCTTGTGTTTCCCGCTTAGAGGAGTTCCTTTAGCATTTGTTGTAAAGCTGGTTTGGTGGTGCTGAAGTCTCTTAGCTTTTGCTTCTCTGTAAAGGTTTTAATTTCTCCATCAAATCTGAATGAGATCCTTGCTGGGTAGAATAATCTTGGTTGTAGGTTTTTCTCCTTCATCACTTTAAATATGTCCTGCCACTCCCTTCTGGCTTGCAGAGTTTCTGCTGAAAGATCAGCTGTTAACCTTATGGGGATTCCCTTCTATGTTATTTGTTGTTTTTCCCTTGCTGCTTTTAATATTTTTTCTTTGTATTTAATTTTTGGTAGTTTGATTAATATGTGTCTTGGCGTGTTTCTCCTTGGATTTTTCCTGTATGGGACTCTCTGTGCTTCCTGGACGTGATTAACTATTTCCTTTCCCATATTAAGGAAGTTTTCAACTGTAATCTCTTCAAAAATCTTCTCAGTCCCTTTCTTTTTCTCTTCTTCTTCTGGGACCCCTATAATTCGAATGTTGGTGCATTTAATGTTGTCCCCAAGGTCTCTGAGACTGTCCTCAGTTCTTTTCATTCTTTTTTCTTTATTCTGCTCTGCAGTAGTTATTTCCACTATTTTATCTTCCAGGCCACTTATCCGTTCTTCTGCCTCTGTTATTCTGCTATTGATTCCTTCTAGAGAATTTTTAATTTCATGTATTGTGTTGTTCATCACTGTTTGTTTGCTCTTTAGTTCTTCTAGGTTCTTGTTACACGTTTCTTGTATTTTCTCTATTCTATTTCCTAGATTTTGGATCATCTTTACTATCATTACTCTGAATGCTTTTTCAGGTAGACTGCCTATTTCCTCTTCATTTGTTTGGTCTGGTGGGTTTTTGCCTTGCTCCTTCATCTGCTGTGTGTTTCTCTGTCATCTCATTTTGCTTAACTTACTGTGTTTGGGGTCTCCTTTTCACAGGCTGCAGGTTCGTAGTTCCTGTTGTTTTTGGTATCTGCCCCCAGTGGCTAAGGTTGGTTCAGTGGGTTGTATAGGCTTCCTGGTGGAGGGGACTAGTGACTGTGTTCTGGTGGATGAGGCTGGATCTTGTCTTTCCGGTGGTCAGGTCCACGTCTGGTGGTGTGTTTTGGGGTGTCTGTGTCCTTATTATGATTTTAGGCAGCCTCTCTGGTAATGGATGGGGCTGTGTTCCTGTCTTGCTAGTTGTTTGGCATAGGGTGTCCAGCACTGTAGCTTGCTGGTTGTTGAGTGGAGCTGGGTCTTGGTGTTGAGATGGAGATCTCCTAGAGATTTTCACCGTTTGATATTACGTGGAGTTGGGAGGTCTCTTGTGGACCAGGGTCCTGAACTTGGCTCTCCCACCTCAGAGGCACAGCCCTGATGCCTGGCTGGAGCACCAAGAGCCTTTCATCCACACGGCTCAGAATAAAACTGAGAAAAAATAGAAAGAAAGAAGGAAGGAAGGAAGGAGGGAAAGAAGGAAATAAAATAAAATAAAGTAAAATAAAATAAAGTTATTAAAATAAAAAGTCAAAAATAATTGTTAAGAAAAAATTTTTTAAAAGTAAAAAAAAAAATGGACAGACAGAACCCTAGGACAAATGGTAAAAGCAAAGTTATACAGACAAAATCACACACATACACACTCACAAAAAGAGAAAAAGGGAAAAATATATACATATCTTAGCTCCCAAAGTCCACCTCCTGAATTTGGGATGATTCGTTGTCTATTCAGGTATTCCACAGATGCAGGTACATCAAGTTGTTTGTGGAGCTTTAATCCGCTGCTCCTGAGGCTGCTGGGAGAGATTTCCCTTTCTCTTCTTTGTTCGCACAGCTCCCGGGGTTCAGCTTTGGATGTGGACCCGCCTCTGCGTGTAGGTCGCCTGAGGGCATCTCTTCTCACAGACAGGACGGGGTTAAAGGAGCAGCTGCTTCGGGGGCTCTGGCTCACTCAGGCCGGGGGGAGGGAGGGATACGGATGCGGGGCGGCGGTGGGCTGGCCATGGCGATGTCTGCCCCCGAGACCAGAGTTCTGAACCACCCAACTGTGGGGCCTCTTGCCCACCTCCCCTTGCCTCGGGCTCACCTTGGCAAGAGGTGCCCATTTTCAGGGTGCCCCCCTTGAGGCCGAGGATGCGCTGGTGGAGGTACTGCGAGGGAAGGAGCAGGGCCCAGCCAGGACCCCGGGGCAGAGGCTGTCCAGGCTTCCCCCCCGCAGACCCCCGCCCGCCAGGATAGGGCTTTGTGATGCGACAAACAGGCCAGCCTGGCCTCCTGTCCCCCTGCTCCCCTGATGCCACAGCCAGGTTGGCGGGGTGCCCCCAGGGGAGGGCCAGCTCCACTGTGCCCACTCCTCCCCAGCCAGCGCTGGTCACCTGTCAGCCCTGCAAACCCAGCCTTACTTGTCACCAGGTAGGGAAGGCGGCCTGCGGCGAGAAGGGGCCAGAGAAGAGGGGGAGCTCCAGAGAGGTGGCGGCCAGGCCCTGTGGCCCCGTGGCCCCGGAGCGAGGAGGGTTAAGCCTGTGGGCTGTGGAGTCAGGGGCCCTGGTCGGGAGCCCCAGGGCTGTGCTTGCCATCACGCGATCTGGGGAAAGCGCTGTGACCCCTGAGCCTCAGTGTCCCCAGCAGTAAAATGGGCTAACTCTGGTCCCTCCCCTGCGAGGGTGACGGGAGCTTCCTCTGGAGGCCCTAGCACACTCCCCCCACCCCACCCCCCCGTGCAGAAGGTGCCAGAACCCGTCATCGTTCCCTGTCATCATCAGCCCACGTAAGTGGCCACCATCACTCCCATCTCAGCCCAGAGCCCGGGCTCTCCTCAGAGCGCCAGCTCCCCACCGACTCCTGTGGACCCTCCGCAAGGAGCAGCCCTCGCCAGTGTGCCCACGCCCCTGCCACTCGGGGGCCGAGGGGGAGAGGGTGGCCAGGCCTCCCTCCCTGCCTCTGCCCTCCTAGGCCTCTGGCGCCACCTTGGCCCCGCGTCAGGCTGGTGGAGACAGGCCCGGGTGCTCTGACTCAGAGTCTCTGGCGAACCAGCTCCCCCAGGAGACCGCGTGCTTCACGGTGCGGGCCCCCCTCGAGTCCTGCAGAGGCACGCAGCCCCCAGGGATGCCCAAGGCCCCAGCCAGTCCTCCCCCCGCCCCCCGGACAGGGGATGCTGCGACCTCACTGGGCCCTGACCCCAGCCCTGCCACTTTCTGCGGGGGTCACTTTGGGAAGGTTGTGCAGCGTCCGTTTCCTCGTCTGTGAAATGCCTGTAACCACAGCTTCCCCGTGATGTGATGCAGGTGGGGCGCCGAGCCCCCGGGGCTGGGGTGAGTGGTCTGTAAGCGGCGCCCCCGACCCCATCCTCCGGGTGGTTGCTGGAACACCACTCCCACGATCTGTTGTCCTGGTTTAAATGGCTGGCCTCCAAGGCTGACGGCAGAGCTCTCGGGGCTTCCAGGCCACAGCCACAGGCAGCTGAGCTCAGGCAGAGCCAGGCTGCCCTGTGTGCCCAGCCTCGCTGGGCTGCACCTCGGGCAGACACCACGCCCAGGCGTTGCCCGGGTGTGGCCCAGGGGAGGTGGTTCTGCACCCGGAACGCTCCCTGCCCGATGCACCCCACCCCAATCCCAGGACCGGGAGCAGGATGCAGCCGGGCTCGACTGAGCTGAAAGGCCGGAGCTGAAACTTGAGGGAAAGGTAATCCTCAGCAGCCCTCCCTGCAGGCTTTAATCCCCTGCAGTCCCTCCTGTGGGAGGTTTCTGGGGCAGCCATAACAAACGACCACAACCTGGGCGTCTTAACACCACAGAAATGTGTTCTCTCACGGTCCCGGGGCCCCGGATCAGGGCGTGGGCAGCGCACAGCCCCCAGGGTCTGCGGGAGCGTCCTCCCTTGGCTCGTGACTGTATCACTCCAGGCCCTGCCTCTGCGGTCACATGGCCTTCCCTGTCCCTGTCAGATCCCTCTCTGTGACAGGGACAATTGTCATTGGATTTAGGGCCACACTAAATCCAAATGATCTCATCTCAACCTCCTTAACTTGATTAACTTTGATCTGCAAAGACCCTTTTTTCTCAGTTGGCCGCATTCGTAAGTTTCTGGGGTTAGGACTTGGATGTATTTTCTGGGAGGCCACCCACCCACTCCTCCAGACTCCTCTCCCCACGATGTGATGATGTCTAAACAATGACGTGGAGACACATGGGGTTTGCCTGGTAGCAGTTCACGTGGCTCAGCTTACACCTTGACCGCCAATTCCTGTTACACACTCCCAAGCCCCTGGATATTAGAACGGATGGGGGGACGGGAAGGACAGGCATCCAGAACGTCTGAGATGGAAAGTCCCAGGGGAGGAGCCCAGGCCGACCCCCTCATTTACAGATGAGAAACCTGAAGGCCAGTCGACGCTCCCAGGGAGCCAGGGGTTTGAAGGTGCCCTGGAAGAGCTGACCCCTCTGATGTTATGTCTCCAGGAACAGAAAGGTCGGCCCCAGAGGAAGGAACCCAGGAGCCTCTGGTCTCGATTGTCCCTCGCTTAAGGCGTGCTCGTAAGCCCAATTCATGCAGTGGTATTTATGGAACACCTACGTGCCAGGCCCCATCCTAGGCATTTGTGATCCACCAGGGAACAGGACAGAAAACACCCTGCCCTCTGGGAACTGGGATCCCAGTGTGGGGATTCAGACAAACAAATGAGCAAGTAAGTGTGTAGTGTGTAAGTGGTGGCGAGGGCTGTGTGGCAAGAGGCAGCTGGGTGAGGAGGGTAGGAGCTGCTATTTTTTTTTTTAAGATTTATTTATTTATTATGTATTTATTTATTTTATTTTTGGCTGCATCGGGTCTTAGCTGTGGCACGCGGGATCGTTCATTGCGGTGAGCGGGCTTCTCTCTAGTTGTGGCATGCGGGTTTTCTCGTCTCTTGTTGTGGCACGCGGGCTCCAGGGCTTGTGGGCTCTGTAGTTTGCAGCACACAGGCTCTCTAGTTGAGGCGCGCAGGCTCAGTAGTTGTGGCGCGCCGGCTTAGTTGCCCCGCGGCATGTGGGATCTTAGTTCCCTGACCAGGGATCGAACCCGAGTCCCCTGCATTGTAGGGCAGATTCTTTACCACTGGACCGCCAGGGAAGTCCCAGGAGCTGCTGTTTTATACAGAGTGCTCTGGCCACTGAGAAGACATATGAGCAGAGACCCAAATGGATTGGAGGAACAAGTCACGTGGATGTCTGAGGAAAGAGCATCGTAGGCCCAGGGAACGGCAAGTGCAAAGGCCCCATGGTGGGAGCAAGCCTGGGGGAGGCCCAGGAAGGCAGAGAGGCGGGAGAGGAGATCAGACAGGTGATGCCGGGTCGCAAAGGACTGGTTTACACCCCAGGTGAGAGGGAAGTCGTGGCAAGGCTAGGGCCCCCTCCCTCTCCCCCCTCCCTCTCCCCCCTCCCTCTCCCCCTCCCCCCCAGCTTTGTTTGATGTGACTGTGCTAGTGAGCCGGTTTAGTTAGAAGGTTTGCAGCAACACAGGGCACAGATGTGGCAGCAGCTGGGGTGGTGTCAAGTGGTCAAAGTCCAAATACATTTGCAGGTACAGTGGGTGGGATCTGCTGATTGGGTCGGGGTGTAAAGGTTGCCTCTGAGCAGCTGGAAGGAAGGAAGAGCAGCTCTGGGGAGGGGGCTGGCGGGAAGAGGGGGAACCGGCTCTGGCACCCGGGCAGGGCGGGCTTCCCAGTGCAGGGAGCCGAGGTGGCTGGGCAGGTCCTGCCTCTTGAGTCCCCCCTTCTCCACCTGGCTGCATCTTCCCCCTGCCGGTCGCTTGCTCGGGGCCGGAGGGTGGGGCACGGAGTCAGGCCCCCGCCCAGGGCCCTGCCTCACCCAGTCCTGGCCAGAGCCAGGAGGATAGCACGGAGGGACGCACGCCGCTCCCCCGCCTTCAGAGCGCCAGCGAGGCCCCCCGTGACCCGGTAGCCTTTGCCCCATTGGAGCAGGAGGTGGCAGGCCTGCAGGGGTGGGCGGGGGTGCCGAGCCTCCTCTCCAGGAATGTGGTCACAGCGTTAGAGACACAGAAGCTCCCCGTGGGGGGCCTGGAAGGGATCCAGACCCCACGCCCCTGCCAGCGCAGACACTTACGCATGAGGGTGCGTACGCAGGGAGAGGTGGGAGGGAGCAGTCGGAATGGAAAAGACCCAGAACCCCAGGCCCCAGGTGGCCTGGTTTCTAGGCTGGCTCTGCCTCCTGGGCACCTCCATTAATAATGATGATGTGACGCTGCGGCTGGTGGCGGAGGCCAGCCTTTCTGCAGGGCTCCCCGTGAGTTGGGGACAGTTCTCAGCGTTCTGGGCCGTTCCCAAACCTGTGCAGGGCTTGCTATTTTTATCCTCATGCCACCTGTGGGGAAACTGAGGTCCAGAGTGGTTAAGTCACTTGGCCCAGGCCACACAGCTGGGAAGCACCCCTGAGGCAGGTTCCTCACCACACTGCCTCTCAGAGCTCTGTGTGGCTGGGCCTCCACCCTCCTCCCCATCACCCCCTCTCTTCACCCCCAGCACTCGGCACCCTTGATCCCACTGTCACCCTCACACCCACCAGGCCCTCCCAGCCCCAGGGTCTTCGTCAGTGTTGTCCTCTCTGCCTGGAGGCTCCTCACCCATCCTTCCGGGCTTAGTGGAAACGTCACTTCCTCAGAGAGCCTTTCCCTTCCCGTTGATTATCGATTGGTGCTGAATCAAGCAGGACCGCCACCTCCCACATTCTGTAGGTGATGCCCTTATTTTTTTTTTTAAAGCCTTCAATTTTTTTTTAAAATTTATTTATTTTATTCATTTTTGGCTGTGTTGGGTCTTCGTTTCTGTGTGAGGGCTTTCTCTAGTTGCGGCGAGCGGGGACCACTCTTCATCGCGGTGCGCGGGCCTCTCCCTGTCGCGGCCTCTCTTGTCGCGGAGCACAGGCTCCAGAGGCCCAGGCTCAATAGTTGTGGCTCACGGGCCTAGTTGCTCCGCGGCATGTGGGATCTTCCCAGACCAGGGCTCGAACCCGTGTCCCCTGCATTGGCAGGCAGACTCTCAACCACTGCACCACCAGGGAAGCCCATGATGCCCTTATTAATGTGACCCAGGATCGCAGTACAAAGGACCGTCCTCTGGCCCCACCCACTGAACCTAGCTCTGGAGCGGTGATTCTCAACCCTGGCTGCACGTGGGAATCACCTGGGGAATCTTTTAAAACCCCAGCGCCCAGGCCTCTAAGGGTGACAGTGGTTATTTATAGAACCGTCTAACCCAGGGTTCCCAAAGTGTGTTCCAGGGAACACTAGTTCTGCAAAATGCACCTTGAAGAAAGGGTGCGTGGCCAGTGAGTTTGAGAAATGCTGCTGTAAAGCCATCCCCGTACACCTCGCCATCAGATGCGTCAGGGTGGAAACTACCCTCCCTCCAAGAAAGGAAGGCAAAAACGCCTGAATCAGGCTTCCTTCACTGGAAGGACCGCCTCAAATGAGAGCAGCTGGGTCCTTGTCCAGCGGTCAGGCAGTCAAGAGAAGTTGCCAGCCTACCCTGAGCCAGGCGCAGATGCTGCAGGGTGTACAAGGCAGATATGGTCCCCACCCCTCCCCGCCCGAATCCTGGGCATGGCTGTGGGTGCATTACTCTGTACCCAGCTCTCACGCCCCTCTCCTCAGGCGGGTGTAGCCACGGAGCTGAGCAGAGGGAGGGCAGGATGGACATGAAACCCTTGGAGGAGAGAGAAGTCACCACCAGGGTCCTTCCTGCCAAGCCGGGGGTCCTGGAGGGCCTTGGCTGGGTGCCTCCACCCTGGTCAGCCAGCAGGGGGTCGGGGGCTGGCCTAACTCGAGTTCAGGGGTCCAAGGTGATGAGGCCGAGTTGAGAATGAACAGGAAGAGGCATCTGTCAAGTTTCAGGAGCCCGTATTCAGTCCTGTTTGAACTGTATCTGTTTATTGACCAGATGGTACAGGAAAATGGCCCAACATCCAGAAAGTGCCAGTGGGTTTATAGTGAGAAGTCAGTCCCCAGCCAGGCAGGTCCCCACCCAGAGACGCCTGCTGCAGGTGCTGGCGTGTCCTCCCAGGCAGCAGACCTGTCCCTCCACTCTTACCACTCCCTCCTCCCACCCCCCTCCCTGCCCTCCTTCTTTTCCTGCACAAATGGAAGCAAAGTCTGCCCACCATCCTGATGTCCTGTTTTCACTCGCAGTCATGGAGAACCTTTCGTGCCATCCCAAAAAGAATGGCTGTAACATATTCTACTGTAAGAATGTGCCAGAACCTATTTAACGAGTCTCTTGACGATTGGCACTTGCGCCGTGTCCCGTTTTCTTCTAAACAATGCTGTAATGGATAACTCAAGGCAAACATCATTTCACACAGGTCTGAGTCTGCCTCTAAGACACATACCTCCCGAGGCATTGCCGGGTCAAGGCCATGTGCACTGTCATCATGACAGATGCGGCCAGAGCACCTCCCGAGAGGGTTCCCGCCGCCACGCCCACCCGCGATGCCGGAGGTATGCAGGCACTTCTGCTGAGTACCTTTCTGTCCTCCAGAAGCTCACCGTACCCGCCCCCCACCCCGACCACCCTCACCCCGGGTTTCTGACCTCTGGTCTCAGAATCATTTCTTCCACTGACATCCTATGCAGAACGTTGATAACTGACAGAAATGGAAGTGAGCTGGGGTTCAGGCAGGGATGGGCTTCTGCTTCACTGTCCCCCAACCCCAGGACACCACCTTTGGGCCACCCAACCGGGGCACAGGGAGAGACATTGGGTTCTCCCCGGGCTAAAGAGGCAAGAGGAGAGAGCATCCCTGGAGCCGGGTGAGAGCCAGACCAGGAGGAGGAGTCACAGGGCTGGAGCCAGGCCACAGAGGGCGCTCCAGACAGGCAGCCTGAGGAAGTGTCACCCGGCCCAGTGGCCTGCCCACCTGTGAGGGCCGGCTGTCAAGCCTTCAGAAATTCCGTGAACCAGTTGTTAGGCGCTCCCATTATTGAGAATTAAATTATATGAACTTACAATTAATAAATTATACTCAAAGCAAAGACAACATCTACTCAAAATTCATCACTCCCTAATGACTTTGCTCCATTTCGCTACGAGCTATGGTCGTGAGGTTCCCCACATGGATGTATCTGGAAATACTCCTGCACATCTCTTCCCAACTCATGACAGCGGGCAGAGCTGTCATGGGGGTAACTTGAAATTGACCGCGGTGGGAGCATTTACACCACAGAAATTGGCAAACACTGCCAGTTGGGGCTGGTTCACCCCCTGAAGCTGGTTGTGCAACGTTTGCCCTGACTGCTCCCTCCTCCTGCCCTCTGACCTCCTGCCCTCTGACCTCCTGCCTCCTGCCTCTCCCTTTGATCAAATCCAACCAGAAGCAGCTGGCTAGGGCCTCAGCCTCCCGCGGCTCACAGCAGGACAGAGAAGGGAGAGCATGGATCTGGGAGAAGCCAGTGGCAGATAATTAGCACGCCAGGCCCCTGCTCTCAGGGAGACAAAAGACACCTGATCCACATGGCCCTCCGTGTGGGGCAGGCGTCTGTGACCAGGGAGGCTCGGGCTGGTGCTCTGATGACGTAGCAGACCACGTCAGCCCTGAGCTCCAGAACCCCTTTGCAATTTTTAGAGTAATAACATACTTCTACTCCAGGGAATTTGTGTTCCCATTTTGATTGATTCATCACCAACATGTTCACAAGCCAGGAATCAGCGGTTCTCACACTCGAGCTGCATCAGAACCCCCAGAGGGTTTGTGGGAACACAGATTGCCAAGCCTCACCCCCAAGTTTCTGATTCAGTGAGCATGATATCATGATATAATAAGAAATACATATTTCGGTCCTCATTCCTGGCTTCCCGGCCAGAGCTCCTAAAACCTTTGTCATTTCCTACATGATGAAATGCTAGGAGCATGTTTTATACTAATGGTTGATCTTTGACCCCCACTTCTGGACACAGAACTTCCAAATCCCTTGGAATTTCCTGGGTGAGGGGAACATCTTTTGTTCTAATGAGGTGACTCTGGGTGGGCTCGGGGACAGCTTCAGGATCTGGCTGGTCACCAGGACCATGATGGGAAGCTTGGAGCTTTCAGCCCCACCATCCTCGTCCAGGGAGGGGAGAGGGGCTGGGGAGTCAGTTAACAATCGATCGTGCCTCCGTGATGAAACCTCCATAAAAATCCCTAAAGTGTGGGGTTTGGAGAGCTGCCAGGTCAGTGAACGTGTCCCCATGCCGGGAGGTGACGCACGCCAGCTCCACAGGGGACAGAAACTCCTGTGCTCAGGAGCCTTCCAGACCTCCCCTGTCTGTCTCTTCATCTGCCTGTTCATGTGTATCCGTTAAAATACCCTTTGTAATAAATCAACAATAGTAAGTAAACTGTCTTCCCGGGTTCCCTCTAGCAAATTAGTGAAGCCAAGGAGGGGGTCGTGGGAACCTCTGATTTGTGGCCAAGGCGGACAGAAGTGTGGGTGGCCTGGGGGCCAACTGCTTGTGCCTGGCATCTAAGTGGGGCAGCAGCCTGGTGGGACCGCGCCCGTAACTTGTGGGGTCTGTTCCATCTCTGGTTGGCGGCAGAATTGAATTGAATTGTAGGACACCCAGCTGGGGTCTGAGACTCAGTCGCTGAGGGCAGACACCCACACATCTGGGGTCAGAGGTGCTGTGAATATGAGAATAAAGGAAAGAAAGCAGTGAGTTTCTCCCAGAGAGCGAGTCTGGAGTGGAGCCCGAGAACTTGCACTTCTGAGCTCCCAGGTGATCGGTGCTGATGCTCTGGGACCCCACGTGAGAATTCAGCTCCGAGGTGTGGCCAGGTAGACCAAGGTGACGTGCACGGGCCCGAGCTTACAGTGATGAAACCGCCAGGTAGTTGCAAAGAGGGGGTGCAGTGAGGCACTGGAAACAGGGACGGTTGCCTGGGGACCCCACGCGCGTGGGACCAGGGCAGTGCCACAGCTTGGGTCCCTGGATTTCAAAGATAACTTGCTGATGACAGGAAGAAAACGCCTCTCCCGCTTAGGAAGCAGCGACTTGCTGACAAAGCCCCGACCCGGGCTGAGGACAGAAGGGGAAGAGAAATCTTGGGAGAGGGAGGAAATCAGTCAGGCAGGGGCTGCCAAGGTCGCCGGCCACCAAGGCAGCAGGATTCAGGCCCAAGGAATGTGCCTCTCAGGGCTGGAGTCCGGAGCGAGCAAAGGAAGGCAAACGCAAGAGAGAACATTCTGTGTGGTTCCTTTTATGTCAAGTTCAAGAACAGGCAACACTAACCTCAGGGGACAAAAGTCAGACGAGAGCTGGGCGTGTTCCATGTCTTGCCCTGAGTGGTGGTCACACGGGCGTGCACGCTTTGGATGTGTGGGCGTTACTGTACGAAGCTGAGCATTTACTGCACGTTTACCGAGGCCTCCTGTGTGCCGGGCATCCTGCGGGGCTCTGAGGACGTAGCTGGGAGGAAGGGGCTGTCCTGACTGTGTGGCATCCCTCCCACGGTGCAAACCTGGCGTGCTCACAAGAGCCCCAGCCAAGGTGGCTTCGAGCAGCCACGTGGAAGTGGGCCGAAGGATGCGGGTCAGGGCCCGGGAGACGTCGGCAGGTCGCCAAGATGCTCTGGTTAGATCTGAGAAGACAAGGCGGCCGCCCTCAGGAGGGCGACGGAGGGACGTGTGCTCCCGGCGGAAAAGACAGTCCACGCAGAAGGACAGAAATGACGTGTGTGCAAGGAACTGTGGGCCTTCGATACGGCTGGAACGTGAGGTTCAAGGTGGGACAGAGCCAGGGATATACGGCTGGGGAGATAAACAGGGCCGGTGGTGGAGGGCCGGGTCATGCCACCGAGTTGGAACTTCCCCACCCCCGCCCAGCCCCCCACCAAGGCAGGGGCTGGCTGCAAAACAAGCGAGGGAATGGCGTGGCCAGCTACCCGTGCAGGAAGTTGGCTGGTGTCGGGGGGCGGGGGCCAGCCGGGCGGCGGCCACAGGGACCCGGCCAAGGTGGTGCGTCCCTCTGGAGAGCCACGTGCAGTGTCTGGTAACCTCACACACTCGCCTTCCCTGTGACCCGGCGTTTCCGCTTCTATGCATTCACCCCAATAAACGAAAGCCAGTGTCCCCACAAAGGCTCGCTCTGGAACCATCATAGCAAAAGCTAGAAACAACCAAATGTCCAGGAAACAGACACACAAGCTGTGGAGGATGCAGACGGTGAGGCTCTGCCCAGCGGTTAAACGCAGGGACCCACGACCCACGCACCGGCGTGAGCGGACCCAGGGCCAGAGATCCAGACATGAGAGGGAACATTCTGTGCGATGCCGTTGGTGGCAAGATGGGGAGCCGACAACACTAATGCGTGGGGACCAGAGTCAGAGGAGGGGGCATTCCAGGGGGCCGCGCGTGTCCTGCGTGGTGGCCACGTGGGCGTGCACATCTGCAAACTTAAGCGTGCACTGCACTGTGTGTAAGTTAAAAGTTACACCCACTGCATAGAACTCACGGGGACAATGCAGGTTAGTGCATTGCAGGACAATGCAGGCGAGAGATGGGGAGGCCCTCGGTAACAGACAGATGGGGGGCTGTGCATGGTGGGGAAGTGACAGGATGTCGTGCCCCCTTGCTCTGGGGACCCCCCCCCCCCCGGGGATCAGTGCGTTCAGCCATCGAGTCGCAGGCACCTGAGTGTGCCGGGGAGAAGCCCACCAGGAGCCCCAGGCTGGTGAGTGTTGGGAGGCCTGGTGAGGAGGGGCCGTGGAGACCTTGGGTGCGGGGTGCTCGTCCAAGGCCAGAGTCAGGACCAACCTCCAGTCTCGGGGCCTCTGTGGCGCTTGGTGTCTGGCAGGAGCTCAGAACCTGATCGTGGCGTGAATGGATGAGAGAAAGAGCTCAGGGCCCGACTCTTGGTAAATTCTTTTGCTGTGAGGCATCTCTTACCCTGAAAATGACTGGCTGGCAGGCCCCCATTCCTGCACCTCTAAATGGGACCAGGGCCGCTTCACAGGCATTCGGGGCTCAGAAGGGCCCTCGCTGGGTTTAAGCTCTGCTATCGCCATCTTGATTTTTTTTTTTTTTAATTGAAGTATGGTTGATCTACAATGTTGTGCTAGTTTCAGGTGTACAGCAAAGTGATTCTCTCTTTTTCAGATTCCTTTCCGTTATACGTTATTATAAGATATTGAGTATAGTTCCTTGTGCTATACAGTAGGTCCTCATTGTTTATTGTATATATAGTAGTGTGTATCTGTTAATCCCAAACTCCTAATTTATCCCACTCCCCCTTTCCCCATTGGTAACCGTAAGTTTGTTTTCTATGCCTGTGAATCTGTTTCTGTTTTGTAAATAAGTTCAGTTGTATCATTTTTTAGATTCCACGTATAAGTGATATCGTATGATATTTGTCTTCCTCTGTCTGACTTACTTCACTTAGTATGATAATCTCTAGGTCTATCCATGTTGCTGCAAAGGGCATTATTTCATTCTCCTTATGGCTGAGTGATATTCCATTGTGTATATGTACCACATCTTCTTTATCCATTCATCTGTCAATGGACACTTAGGTTGCGTTCATGTCTTGGCTATTGTAAATAATTCTGCAGTGAACACAGGGGTGCATGTATATTTTCAAATTAGAGTTTTTGTCCTTTCCGGATATATGACCGGGAGTGGGATTGCTGGATCATATGGTAACTCAGTTTTTTAAGGAACCTCCGTACTGTTCTCCATAGTGGCTGTAGCAATTTACATTCCCACCAGCAGTGCAGGAGGATTCCCTATCTTGATATTCTTCCTAACTGTGGAACAAGGGGCCGTGCGTTATCATTTTGCTCCAGGCCTGCGTATCCTGTAATCTGTCCTGGTTTTGGCCCTGGGAGAGGGGTCTCTGGGCAGCTTGGGGTAGGGTAGAGCATGCTAAGACTGAACCAGGACAGCTGTCTGGGGGGTTGGGGGCTCCCAGACACACATGCAATCCCACGGTTGCCAGGGAAGAGGGGAGGTTCAGGGTGTAATCATGGTGGTATTAGGGCAGGAGACTCACAGGACCCAGATCCTGCCGGGACCCGGGCTCCTGTCCTCCCCATGACGTCCCTGGGAGAGGCACCAGCACGGGGCGGGCCCACTGATGTCAGTGGCTTCAGGAGCCTGACCTGTCTCTCCACAACCCCAGGCCCCGGCCAGAGACCCAACACCCCCGCACACGTGGAGGGAGCAACCACACAGGCCAGTCCCAGGAGAAGGAAGAGGGCACTCAGGGTGATGGCTGCCCCTGCCCAGGACAGACCACGCGGGCTCAGGGAGAGGAGAGCCCACTGGGCAGCTCTGCACCCTCGGGAAGGAGGACAGACCATGCCCGCGTGCCCTGTGACCTTTAACCCCTCAGCAATTTCCACCCACTGGCACTTCCACCTCTCCTGTCTGCATCTCATACCCTACAACACACACACGCACACACACACACACGCATGCACACACACGCACGCGCACACACACGCACACACGCACACACACACACAGTGTCTGGAATATGGCCCGACCCAGGTGGAGCTTCTTCCTGGGGACAGAAAGTGGCCGTGACCTTGATGCTTTCTTGGGACAGACGCCACAGCCCCCGATCCACACTCGCCTTCATCCTCCCCACGATCTTTTCAAAATGCGAGTCTGATCCCGTGACCCTCATCTGGGGTCTTCCCTTTGCTCCTGGGAGAAAGACCACCAGGCCGTGCGTGACCTGGCTACTGTCAGCCCCTGCAGCCTCAGCTGATGCCCTCACTCAGACACACGCACCCTTTTGGTTTCTCAGAAGACTCCTTCCAACCTCAGGGCCTTTGCACCTGCCACTCCCCCCACCTGGAAGACCTTTCCTAGCCCAGTGGGTCCTTCCCACACTCTGCTCCCGGCCCAGTTGTCTCCTGGGGGCCTCTCCTGACATGGCCAGACTGGTGACAGGACGTTCACTCACATGCTCAGCCGCTCATCTCCCCGCTGGGTCGTCACCTCCTTGGGGACGAGACCTGCATCTTCCTCCAGCATCGTGTGCCCATCTCCTAGCACAGCACTGGTGCGTAGACGCCTGCTGACTGAGTCCCTGAAGGGCGGGGGAGCATGGAGCCCCCTCCCCAGAGTCCTGGCCTTCTTAGGGGGAAGCAGCACAGTGGCCCTAGAGGCACCACTTCCCCTCCTGGACCTCAGCTTCTCCACCTGGGAAGCGAGGCGTTGGGCTCATGGGGCAGCTCCCTCTGAGTGTCGACGTCCTGGTGCCCGGGACCCTGCACCTCAGCTCTCAGGGGGCCCAGAGTTCCCAGGGGAGTAGGGCACAAGAGCAGAGGATGACCTGCTCCTGCCCCCTGGCTCGGGAGACAGCATCTGCCCACCCTCATCAAATAGAGGATGGAGTCTGAATTCCAGAAGGAGGAAGAAGGCTACAGTGGCCTGGAGTCAGGTCCAGAGTCCTTGACGGCCAGAGGTGGACCAGCCCATCCTTGCCCAGACTCGTGAAGAGAGCAGAGCCACACCCAGCCCGATGATGATTTAGCCCCCATGCCTCCGATTCCACTGTCAAAGCGTCATCACCTGTAGTGCAGGAATCGTCCCGTGACGAGGGTGTCTGGGGCCCCCTGCTCATGCAGCGGACACCTCAGCACCCCTCCTCCCCGAGCCCACACAGGCTGCTCCTGCACCCCAAACCGTGCACCAAACGCGCAGAGCCTCCAAGGTTCCCTGCCCGGGGGCGGCACCCCAGCGCCGCAGAGGGCGGGCAGCAGTGGAGGTCAGATGGCAGGCTGCCCAGCATGCTGTCTGCCCCATCAGTCCAAAGAGCCCAGGGCCTGTCAGGTCCTGCGGGATGCAGCCCTGTGAGCAAGGCGGGGCTCTCGTCTATTCAGACAGGCACCCCCTTGTCCCGGCCATCTCCTTACCCAGCTCCAATCACAGTACCTCAATGCCACCATGGGATTGCCCCCCTTTAAAATGTACAGGCAGTACTCGGCCATGGCAGATAACTTGGAACTACATGTAAGGAACAGTCCTGTTATCCCACTACCCAGTGATGCTTCTGATGAAGATGATGATGATGATGAAGATGGTGATGAAGATGGTGGTGATGGTGAAGACGGTGGTGGTGAAGATGAAGATGGTGATGATGGTGATAGGGATGAAGATGATGGAGATGATGAAAATGAAGATGAAGATGGTGATGATGGTGGAGGTGACGGCTGTCATGATGACGAAGATGACAGACGATGGGGATAAGGATGAAGGTGGTGACCATGAGGAACCAGAAACCAGCTGTGGTTCATTTTGGTCTCAACTCAGGCTAGTATCAAAGGAGACCAAGCAGGCCTCATTTCTTCAGAAAACACAACCACTCCCAAGGAAGGCTCTGTGTTTGGAGAAGGAATTGGGCTCAGTTGGGAAGGTAGGCAGCAGGGGAGGTTGCCGCCATCAGGCTGCCTGGCTCGGCCCCTCGCTGTGCCTCGATTTGCTCCTCTGTAAAGCTGGCTGGTGATGGGACCTGCCTCGGAGAAGGACGTGCACATTGATGGTACACAAGGCACTGAGCACCAGCCTGGCATCTGGGTAGGATGTAATAGATCGTAGCTTTTATCGTTATCATTTTTATCCCAGTCTCTCTGTTTTCTCTGACTGGCCCGCTCTCTGCTGCTGGTGCCACTTTTCCCTCCCTCCCCTGGGCCACGCTGTCACCTCAGCCGAGCCAGTGGCGCCTCTAAGCTGCTTTGCAAGATCCCCACGGGGTCTGCCTGTGTCCAGGGGGCCCCAGAGTCAGCGGCCCTGTGAAGATGCACCCGTTGCATTGCTCAAACCAGGAGAATGGCTGGTATTATTTTTTTTTTCTTTTATAAATTTATTTATTTTTGGCTGCATTGGGTCTTCGTTGTTGCGCGGGCTTTCTCTCGTTGCGGCGAGTGCGGGCTTCTCACTGCGGTGGCTTCTCTTGTTGCGGAGCACGGGCTGTAGGCGTGTGGGCTCCAGTAGTTGCTGCACGTGGGCTCGGTAGTTGTGGCTCATGGGCTCTAGGCTCGCGGGCTTCAGTAGCTGTGGCGCACGGTCTTAGTTGCTCGGTGGCATGTGGGATCTTCCCGGACCAGGGCTCGAACCTGTGTCCCCTGCATTGGCAGGCAGATTCTTAACCACTGTGCCACCAGGGAGGTCCCCAGAGTCAGTGGCCCTGTGAAGATGCACCCGTCGCCTTGCTCGAACCAGGAGAATGGCTGGTATTCTTGACCCCTGGGGTCGGCTCACATGGGACTATGCTTGTCTCTTCCCAACTCCGCACATGGAGTTGGTAGCTTCAGATCAGCCGTGGTGGGAGTATTTAGGCCGTAGGAATTGGCAGGTACGGCGATCCTGGCTTTTCCTTTGGAGGGAGTCAGTCAGCTGTTCCACATTTAGCAGGGCGGCACCGCTCACTCCCCAAGTATAACCTGTCATCGAGTCATGCTGATGCCGGCTCCAGAATGGACCGAGCGCCCATCTATTCTCGGCCTAAACCGCCAGCATCCTGGCCCAAGGCACTGCCATTTCTCGCCAAGCAGCCACCACAGCCTGCCCACTGCTCTGGGGCTTCGCTGGCCGGTCAGGGGCTCCCACTGCAGCCCAGGTAATGCCCAGGTTGTTTCTCTGCACGGCCTGTCCCCGGCCGGCCCCTCCGGCTCCCCTGCACCCTTCCTGCCTTCCTTTAGTTCTTCAAACAAAGCAGTGCAGTTGATGATCTGGAGGGCTTCTGCTTGGGAGTGTCTCTGCCCTGCCTTCCCTCGGCCTCCTCCACCAGCTCCCTGGGTGACCAGGCCACCTCAGCGGAAGTGCTACCACTGCCAAGGGGCTCCCCGTCACCCTCACCGCCCTCACCCCCATTCCCTCCAAAGCTCCCCTGTACCGTCTTCTCTCTGACGCGGGACACTTGGGCATGAAGCGCGTGTTGGCTCTGGTCTGGTGGGCAAGGCAGGAGCCTCCTGGGTTATAAGCCCTTGGTATATAAGCCCAGCGCCCGGTAGGGCTCAGGAAATGCAAGCTCCGGTTATCCCTGCCTCATTTGAACAGCAGAGAGCTGGATCCAGAGAGGTTTGCCCGGAACCAGAGGAAAGTGAGGCAGGGGATCGTGGGCAGAGCAGGGCAGCCGGCAGGAGACAGCATAGGCGCTGGGTGCCAGGGGGACCCTGAGAGCCGGGGCAGGTGGGACCCCCTCCAGGTCCGTTCCTGCCGGGCCTATCTGCTGGTCCTGAGGCCAGGCAGGTCTGAGGACAGCCAGGAGCCCCTGGAGGTGGCGCTGGAGAGGAGGTACAGGGTCTAATTTGCAGTTTATAAGAGACTCTGGAGGCTTCTCTTATGGGGCCTCAGTAAGGAAGGACAGGAGTCTGGAACCCTGCTTCCGGCAACCACGAGACCCCGAAGCCCCGCAGCTCTCTTCCCGGGAATTCACAGGTGCTCTCTGCAGAGAAACGTGTGAAATGTCCCTGGGGTTATTCTCCCAGCCCGTCCAGTCCCTGGGGAAAGGTCCAGCTCGCAGGACGCAGGACGAAGGACAGTGAATGAGGTCACTGAGGCCCTGACCTCACCACCGCCCAGGAAGGCAAGGCCTGAAGGGTATGTGAAATCCAATAAGGACAGCAAACGGGGCTTTTTTTAGCAGCATGTGGGGCAAAAGGAAAAAGGAAGGTGATGCCGCGGCTCCCCTGGGCCAAAGGGCAACAGCAGCGGCTTCCCCAGGACAGCTTGTCCGCCCGGACAATGAACTTGGACTTGAAGGAGCCACGTACCTGCTAGGAGGGCCCGGAAGCTTGGAGGAGGGGCAGGTCAGGGCAGGTCGCAGCCCTCGGCAAAACCACCGCTCGGCGTGCTGAGGGGCCTGGGACATGCCCTAAGAGGACTCACAGGACACGGCAGGACCCTCCAGGTCAGGGACAAGCAGGTGGGCCCCAGGCTTCTGAGGGACGAGGGGGCACGCGCTCACACTCCAGCCCCAGGCCACAGATTGCTTATGGATTACCAGCCGGAGGGAGAAAGAAGCAGTGGCCCAAGTACTCAGCGCGACTTCTCCAGGAGCAGTCGAGTCAGATGACGGTCATTCCTTTGTCTTGTGGGGCCTGCAGACGGGTCCGGAGGGTGGCGTGGACGGCAGTGGTTCTCAGGATCACGCAGAAGACTTGTGACGATGCAGACGGCGGGGCTCATCCCAGAATTTCTGATCTAGTGAATCTAGGTTGGGGCCTGAGAATCTGCATTTCTAATAAGTTCCCCGGTGCTGCTGGTCCGGGGACCACACTTTGAGAACTACTGCACTAGAGGATACTTGTGGGGGAGGGGTGGAACTGTGGGCTGGATGATTGGAAAATGACTCTCTGCTCAGAGTGAAAATGTCTGGATGGTGGGAAGCACAGGTGGCGGTATCCACAGTTTGCTGAGAACCCACAACGTGCCAAGCAGCAAGCTACCCTGAGGGACAGGTGTCCCTATTTTATAGACGAGGAGATGAAGGCTCAGAGAAGTGAAGTAACTTGCCCAAGGACACACAGCTAGTAAGTTCCAGAGACACAACCCAGAGTTTCTGACTCCACAGACAGGACCCTTTTCACTCACCCCTCTGCCAATGATAGAGCTGTGTCCACTAGTGGGAGGGTCTCTAATGGTGTACCACAGGGCTCTGTCTTCAAGCCACTGCAAAGTTGTCATCAAAGATTTAAACATACAGAAGGCACGCCAATCTATATGCACGTGATATAAAGCCAAGGGGGGGGGGCATTCGTGCTCAAAATCTTTTAAGGATCTGTCAGGAAAGTGTGAAAGCAGCAAGATTCATTCACTCATTCAATTCGTATTTATTGAGCTACTACTGTGTCCCAGGCCCTGCATAAGGCATACATGAGTGAACAAAATGAAACAGAAAATCCTCATCTTGAATTGCCTTTCCTTATGATTATTACTATTGATTATACAAAGATAGTGAAAATTCGAATTTTAAAAATCCATCTACAGGAATTCCCTGGTGGTCCAGTGGTTAGGACTCCATGCTTCCATTGCAGGGGGCACGGGTTTGATCCCTGGTTGGGGAACTAAGATCCTCTGTGCCGCATGGCGCAGCCAAATAAAACCAAAAAAAAAAATCCATCTACAATTCCTTGGCCCTGGCAAATATTCTAGCTTCTTTTTTTTTTTTTTTTTCCTTGATTCCTTTCCACTTCCTGCCCTCAGGCCCACGTAGTCTGCTTCACTTGTTTCTATCATAGAGAGTTTCCACATTGCCTCCTGGCTCTGTAACTGCCATTTCCAAAGGCTGCCGAATGGTCCTCTCTGAGCACTGGCTCCCGCTGGCTGCACTGGTCTCAGTGGCCAGCACGGAAGTTGCTTAGTTCTTGCTATAAATATCAGTGCTTGGTGCGTGTCTCCTTGTCTGTCGTGGCTGGGGTTTGTCTCTGCTTCCGGGTTTTCCCTTAGGATTGGAATTTAGGCTCAGGGGATGCCTGTGCATAGAATGAGATGAAAAGCCGTGGGGGTCAATGTCGAGTCCTCCATCAAGTTCAAAAGTCAAAGTTGAGGAAACCAAATCTCGGTAAATGAGCAAGGTGACATCGAGGTCTGTCCGGTTGGTCGAGGCCCCACCAGGGTCACCAGCTGGCCCCTGCCATCCTGGTGGCCTGCCTCTTCCAAAGACGTGTTTCTCTTTTAGACCTCATGGCTGTTCCTGCAACAGCATAACGAATGTGGTTTACAAAAAGATGGGCCGCCAGGATGGAAGGGAGTCCAATGTATTGGGCATCTCTATGGACCAGGCGGTTCCTCAGCTGTATCTCAGCTCATCCCCCAACAGCTGCAGGGACAGAGGATCCCAGCCCTGCCGCACATGGAAATCACCAGTGGTACTTCCCGTGTCTGGCCGCATCCCAGCCCCGTGATGTCAGAGTCTCTGGGACTGGGGCCTGGGTGTTAGTGTATCTTTAAACCCCCTCCACCAAGTGATTCTGACGTGCAGCAGGGATGAGAAGCATCGCTGTGCTGTCTGCAGCTCACAGATAAGGAAACGGAAGCTCAGAGAGGTTAAGTCACTTGCCCAAAATCACACAGCTGAAAGTGATGGAGCCAGAATCCTGGTTGGTCTGACTCCAAAGTGGAAGCCTTTTACACCCGGGGCTGGACCCCTGTCCACCCTGACTGTTGGGCAGACACATTCATTCTCCTGCCAAAACTTTCCTCCTGGTTTTTAAGGAAAAGAGGGGGCAATCAGGAAGCAGAGAATGTAGCTGAAGACCCCCAGCCTCAACCCTGTGCAGACACTCCTTCCCGGGGCCCTCCTTGGTTCTCTCCATGCGGGGGCAGGATGTGGGCTTCCCCAGCTTTGACACCGTCTCCCCCGGGGGATCTCTCGTGACTATCCAGGGCGTGAACCTGCCCTGCGCCCTGGCAGCTCACACCAATGTCCTGGGGCAGCAGGCACAGGCTCTGCCACCAGACAGACCCAACTCTGAATCCCCTCTCCCCACTTCATTGCCCCTGGCCTTGGGCAAGTCCCTCCGGGTTTCTTCATCTGTAAACGAAACTTGTTATTGAAAATATTTGCCCACCTCTGTGGGTTATCGGGAGAATCAATGGAATGCGGTGGATGACAAGACTCTAACCGGCGAGGGCAAATATTAGCTCTCCTGTCATGCACTGGCCGGCCCTGCCATGACTCAGGGCTACATCTCACATTCTCAGGGCCTCAGTTTCCTCAACTGTAGAATGGGAGAATAACAGCACCGAGCCTTCCTCACTGGACTGGTTAACAGATCAAATGTAGCAATCCCCCAAACACCTTACAGTGTGAACGCCTCATAAAGGGGGTGGCCGTGGAGATAGGGGGCCCTCCGGGAGAGTTCAGGGGTCTGTGCCTTTGTGTCTGAGACAGGAAGCAGGCTGTCTTCCTTCCTTAGTTCCTTCGTGGTCAGCCTTTTTCTTGCAGGCGCCCAGGCTCTGCAGTTGCAGCCCTGGGTTCAAGCCCCAGTTCTGCCACCTACGCTGTGTGACCTCAGGCTCAATATTGGCCTCTCTGAGCCTCAGCTGTGTATAAAGAACCTTGTGTCCACAGTGCCCAGTGCCTGGAAGTGCCCGGCAAGTGGCAGAGCCATGGGAGCTGTCCCAAAGGAGAGGGATGAGGAGAGGCCAAGAACAGCCCCTTCGAACAGTTCTAGGATTTCTTTTATCTTGTATTTTTGTTCTAATTTATTTATTTATTTTTGGCTGCATTGGGTCTTCGTTGCTGCACGCGGGCTTTCTCTAGTTGCGGCGAGTAGGGGCCACTCTTCGTTGCGGTGCGCGGGCTTCTTATTGCAGTGGCTTCTCTTTGTTGCAGAGCATGGGCTCTAGGCACGCGGGCTTCAGTAGTTGTGGCTCGTGAGCTCTAGAGCTCAGGCTCAGTAGTTGTGGCGCACGGGCTTAGTTACTCCGCAGCATGTGGGATCTTCCTGGACCAGGGCTCGAACCCGTGTCCCCTGCATTGGCAGGCGGATTCTTAGTCACTGCGCCCCCAGGGAAGTCCACGTCCTGGGGATTCTTAGGGAGGGAGGAATGGTGGGCTTGATGTGAGGGCTGTTTCAATACCAGGACCCCCAGGGAAGCGCCCTGAGGCTACCCCTCCCCTCTCTTCCCCTGGTTCCCCAGCTCCCGAGCACTTGCCGGGGGGGGGGGTTGGGGGGAGCCTGGGGGGCAGGGGGCTGCACACCAAGCACAGGCTGCTCCCATGAGCCAGGCCCCTGCCCTCAGCTGCACGGGCCAGTGGTTACCCCCTTGCCAGCCCCATGCTGGCACTACAGGGCACGGAGTGGGAAAGTGAGGCTCAGAAGCGAGGCGCCAGCCGCTTGCAATGGCCCAGGGTGACCAGCCATCCTGGTTCACCTGGAACTGAGGGGCTCCTGGGACGCGGCGGGGCTTTTGGTGCTAAACCCGGGAATGTCCCAAAACGTCCCCGTTTGCACGAGCCGCTGGTGCAAGCGTCCCGCAGAAGCCAAATGAGAGTTGTGTGTGTAACTGTGAGTTTTCCAAAAGCGTCGTTAAACAAAGAGGCGGGTGATGCTAATTTTAATCATCTATGTCACTTAACCCAAGATGTCCAAAATATTTTCACGATATTCATCTCAACCTGGAATCCATATAGAAATTATTGAGCCATTTTGCCTTTTCTTTTTTAGTTGTTTTTCGTTTTTACTAACAGTTTGAAATCTAGCGAATATTTTACACTTAAGGCTAGATTTGCCAGATGAAGTGCAGGCTGCCCAGGTAGCTTTGAATTTCACATAAACAATGAAAAAAAATTTTTTAGCATAAGTATATCCCAAACATTGCATGGGACACACTCAAAGTTTATTTCTTGTTTATCTGAAATTCCGGAAGTTACCTGGGTGCCCATATTTTTATTTGCTGCATCTGAGCCCTACTTATAGCACATCAGAATGAGGAGGCTCACACTTCCGGTGCTTAATATTCAAAGTCATGGCCGAGAAGGGGGCGGGGCAGGTCCAAAGGAATCGGGGCACCCAGTGGAGTCCAAGAGAGCCAGTCCCCCAAGAGTCAACCTGCAAAGACCCTTTTTGCTCTTTCTCTGTGGCTCCTCTAACCTTTGCCCCTTTGTCTGCCTGTGACATTATCAGTCTTTGTCTTAGTCGAGCTTTCTGGAAGCAACTCAACACATTTTATTTCTGATAATCTGCTGTCAGGTAAACAGGCGACAGGGAAGAAAGTCCATATCCCGCCCACAATTCTCCCATATCAGCAAATTTTCAAAATCCGGAAAAGGGGTCAGGGCCAGTGGGGGCAGCGGGGCAGGTTGGGAGGAAAGACCGGCCAGACTCAGAGATGGGGGTGCCCGGAGCCCACTTCCTTCCCAGGCTCTCCCTCCGGACCTTGAGCCTCAGCCCCGCCCCGCCCCACCATGCTCCGGGTGGGAGTCTCTGACCTCAGTTTACACACCCACCAAAACCACCGGGAGGCTGCAGACCAGAGCCCTGGGATGGAGAGGTGGAGACAGCGGGCGGGGGGTGGGCAGGCAGGGCTGCTGGGGAAAGATGCAGCCTGTGCCAGAGGGACATTCAGGGGCAGCTCCATCCTCGGCCGTCACGGCTCCTGGTGTGTGCAAACAACAGACTAGGTCCTGGTGTGTGTGGGGTGCACACCAAGGTGTCAGGGAGTTTTGGTAACAAAGCCCCGCTGGAACAGGGGCCCAGAGAGGTGGGCCACCAGCCCAAGGTCACACAGCACATGTGCAGCAGAGCTAGAAGCCAGCCAGGGAGCTGAGGTCTAGAGCAATGGACTTCCTGCCACCTCCTGCATGTTATGTCACACTGTGTCACGTGACGCCAAGGGTCCCTGCTGCCGAGGACCCCAGGAGGAAAGGACTATGAGTGCCATTTCTCCTGGGTAAAGGGAGGCCCCGAGGGCGCAGTGCCTCACCCAAGCTCATCCGGCCCGTAGAGCTGAGCCCAGAAGCCAGCTGTCACCCACCCCACCACGCACCAGATGCAGCCCTGCCTGGACCAGTCACGTGATTTGTGGGGCCTGGTCCCCCAGGGTCTCCCTTCTCATCCCAGCTCCTCTCACTGCCCCCCAAACGCTTGTCACCAGCCCCTCCCTGTGGGGCACCCCTCTCTCCTCCCCCCCTCAACCTCTCTCTCTCTCCTTTCTCCCCCTTCTCTTCCGGTCCCAGCAGCACTCCGCATCTTCAGAGCCATCCTTCACCCGGGCCCCGCCCCCTGTGCCCAAAGGAGCCCAGCGGTCAGACCCGGTCCCGCCCCTCCTGGTCCCCTGCCACCCCTCTGTGCATATTCCACGGCAGGGCCCTTGTCCCCTGTGGCCACCAGGGCCAGGACTAGGAGAGAGGTGTCGCCTCGAGCACAAAATGCAAGGGGCAGCAAAGCACTCCATAATCAAGGCACATAGTGTGTTCATGCAGTATTTTTAAAAATCAAAAGTAACACCTCAAATCCAGGATGAACAAAATGTCAAAGTTTTAAATACAGACAGCATGCGTATTCTGATTTTTCTTTTTGCATCAGGCTCTAGTACAGCTTGGCATGGCATGGTTACAGATCTTTGTTTGAAATTTTAACATTTTCGTTTATCTTGGATTTTTTGGCATTAATTTTTATTTTTTTCAATTGCATCAAAATACTGTTTTCTTGATCACTGAGTGTTTTTGGCATCCCCTTAAACTTGGTATGCAAGGTGAGTGCCTCCTTGCTTAACCCTGGTCCCAGCCCTAGTGGGGCCGCAGGGCTGGCAGGGAAGTCCCCAGGCAAGTGAGGAGGACGGGGGTGACAGTCACATCAGTAATGAAATAACAGCTAATATGCACTGAGGTCTCTGGGCCGAGTACTGTTCTCAAGCCCTCCCGTCCTTCCTCCTGGATCACCTACTATGTGCTGAGCGGTCAGGATAGAGCAGACAGAGATACACTTTCCTGCCACTCAGAACCCACATCCTGGTTTGGGCAGAGAGACGATAAAATAATAAAATGAGTAAGAATCGGCAAAATGTGAGGCACGCAATGCTACAGGCTAAAGAGAAAAAAATAACGAAGAAAAGAAGACATGAACCATGTTTTAGGCACGGTCACCAAGAATGACATCCCTGAAACGCCCCGACCACCCAGGAGGGAGAGTTATTACTTAGCCCCATTCTCAGATGAGGAAACTGAGGCAGCCTGCCCAGGAAGTGGCAGCTGGGTTCCCAGCCTGCACCGGGCTGGTGCCGGAGGGCTTTCTATTGCGGGGAGGGAGGGGGAGGGGAGAAGCGGGAAGACACCACGTAGAACCAGGTGGAATGAGGGCACCAGGACTTCTTTCTCCACTTAAAGGGGCCGCCTTGACTGTACGTTGGGCAGGACTGTCTCCGCCTCCCTAAGGGGAAAGGCCAGGTTGGCTCAGCCTGGCCACGACCGGGCCCCACCCCACCATGGACCGGCCCCACCCCTCCACCCCCCCCCGCCCCGGGTAGGGGCCCTTTAAGGCCGTGCCCCGGAGCTGGCAACGTGACCGCCCTCCCTCAAGTGTGCAAGTTCATTCATCCAGGGGCCCCTGCTGACTCACGCTTATGAAAGTGATTTTCCTGGCCCCGCCCACCACCCGCCTCCTCCCAACCCGTGAAATACCCTCGCTTCCCGGCCTCTCATAGCCTCTTGGATCCCCACGGGGTAATGGGTGTCCTGCTCCCTCGGCCGGCACCGTGACCCCTGGTTCTCCTAGTGCCTGACCAGGCCAGGCTCACGAGTGTCCTCGACCCCTGCCCATCAGGTGAGTGGCCCAGGCGAGGCATGGGGGGGCGGTGGGAGAAGCTAGTCCCTCCCAGGCAGGGGTGGCCACGCGGGCTCCCCGGACCAGCATGATGCCCCCCACCCCAGGGTCCGCCCTCGCCCCTCCCGGCCGTGCCCATCTCCAGGTGCCTGGCACCCTCAGCTGACAGCTGCCCTGCCCGCTTGGAGTACACCCCAGCCCACGTGATTCTGCTCTGGGCAGGAAAGAGAGGTGTGGCCAGCCCGGGCAGGCTGCCCGGCGCCCCGAGGCCACTGGGTCACACAGGCAGGCTGGGTGCTGCCCTCCGGGACCCCGCCTCTCCTGCTTGCAGGGGACAGAGGTCCCAGGCACCTGCCCTCGGCTCCCGCCCCAGGGTCCCGGGGACCTGGCTTCTCCCAGGAGGGTTCGGGGTGCCGAGAATAAGGGGTCCCAGAGGGTCTGGGGAGCCTCGGAGCTCCTGGGGCTCCAGATGGGGGAGGCTGCGGGTGGGGGGTGCTGCCACGGGGCGCGCGCCGGTGTTGAGGCGTCACCCTGGCGACTGGCAGCTGCTGGCACTTGGGCTGACAGAGTGCCTCCTCATCCTCCCCCTGCCACTTTCTTGGTGGCACTGTTGTCATGCTGTTTTCCTCAGAGGGCACTCACCCAGCCTCTGACAGGTATCAAGGGGCAGGATTTGGACTCGGGGGCGCGGTCTCCAACATTCCTGGGAAAGACACCTGCTCCCTCCTGAGCCGTTTTTCCCTCTGGGCAGTCGGGATAAGAAAACCCACGGGGCAGAGGGGTGGGGGGTTGCCATTAAAGTGAAATGAGCAAAAAGCCACCACAGGTACTCAGTAAACGTAGCCATACAGGTGCCCCAAGTCTTAGAGCGGTTTCAAGCTTTGATAACCCTAGAAGTTCCAATGCTGCAAACTCCAAAGAAAGAAAGAAAATAATTGCACCTTGGAAGGTGCAGTTATTCCCATTTCTTTCAGGCTTCTTTTCTCTTGTGAACTTGAATGAGTTTTCAATGTTAACTTTTTTCAGTGGACATTTGCCATCTCCAACCAGAGGGACTCCAACAAAACGTTCGCATTAAAAACTGACCATTCCAACCCCACAAAACTAAAAAGCATAGAAGAAATGGGAAGTTAAACTTTCAAATGAAAGTTGGCAGCATGCGTTCTTCCGAGGTTTTGAGAGCTTTATCTCAGGACTTGGGGCTGTATCGCTGCACAGGAAGTAACCTCTCAGGTCAGCCTCTGGGTGGTGACCTCATGTGTGTGGCATCCAGAAGCTTCTGGCAACGAGCACTGGACTTGGAGTCCAAAACCTCTGGTGGTAAATGGGGCCCTTTTGCCTCCGGGAAGCGTGAAAAGGGGGCAGTCAGTTCTGATTCCTCATCTGTAAACGGGGGCTTCTGCAAGTACCCTCCTTACTGGCGCTGGGAGGATTCAAAGGGGCTGGGATCCTCAGTCCTTTACTGAAGCTTCAAGTAAAGGACTTGGCCCAGGGTGGGCACTCCGTGGGCGCTGGGGACAGGTTGGCACCTATTGTGGGGGGCTATGGGGTGTCCAGGTGCTCTGAGCCCTCGGTGAACAAACTAGTTTCATGACCCCCTGGCTCTGTGACCTCGGGGGCATGGCCTTACCTCCCTGAGCCTCAGGTTTCCGGACTGTCAAGTGGGCTCCATGAGGATTAAAGGAGCCGATGCAGAAGGAGTGTCTTGCAAGGACATCACCTGTGTGCAGTTGCTGCTATTCCTGGGGGCAGTGAGGATGTGCAGTGCAGGGCCCTGGGGCTGTTTGAAGGAACCAGGAGGAAGAGTTCTGGGAACCACAGCCCTCCTCCCCAGGGCCGCCAGGCACACCCAGCGGCCGGTGGTTAGTGAGAAACTGTGCCTTCCCAGCTGCGAGCATTGGCCGCCTGGCCTCCCTCCCCCGACACCGGCGCTGGGACAGAGCAGCAGGGGGAGCAGGGATGGATACGCGTGCTACACTCCGCTGGGTAGGAGGGACCTCTGTCACACACTGTCACACTGTCACTCCAGCTCAGGGGGCACAGAGAAGGCTCTGGAACAGGCCATCCTGGGCTCAAACCCAGCTCGGCCTGGCAAGCTGGGGCAAACTCCTCGCAAACCATACAGGGCTGTGAGAAGCTCGCTGGGCCTCAGTTTCCCCATCTGTAACACAAGAGTGATTGCGAGAGTCCTTATAACAATGCAGCTAAATACGGATTAAGTTAGTTAATGTGCATCAAGTGTTTAGAGCATGCCTGGCACCTGGCTAACTCCATGGAAGTATGGAAATGTTGGTCATTCTGTGTCGTTGTTGGCAGTGGCAGTGGTGTCACCCCGGAATCCTCCTCCCAGGCAGACAGCCTGGGCCTCTGCAGGGAACCAGGCGTGGAGAGAGCCATATGGTCCCTGATGGGGAACACGGGGCTCACCAAGACGGGAGGAGGAGGCTTTCCCAGCCCAGGCCCCAGCTGAGGTGAGGAAGGCCATTCTCAGGGGACCTGAGGGCACTGGGGAGGGGGTCCTTAAATGTCACATCCCCCTGTGTGACACTGGAGACACCCTTCACCCTCTGAGCCTCCCTTTCCTCACCTGCCAGATGGCGGTGACGCCGCCCACCTCTCAGGGTGCCCGAGAGGCCCAGATGCTATGGCTCAGGTGCAAGCTTCTCTCCTCGCAAACTGTAAAGTGCTGTGCGAAGGTCCACTGTTGTTGCTGTGGGAGTGACACCCAGGTCCTCCCACCAGCCTGTCTGGGCGGCTGTCCCTCGTCCCTCTGCTTGGGACCTGCCCAGCGGTGGACGCTGGTGTTGCTGTCACTCTGCACACATCAGAGGTCATACGCTGGCCTCGGTTGTGTTTCACCAGCCTGTTGAAGATTTTCAAAAAATGTGACTTAGTTGCCCACTTTTCCAAATCAGAGAATTCACATTAAAAATCCAGATTTCAGTCTTTTCTGGAAGAATCCTGAAGGCCAGCGATGCCGGGCCCCCATCCCTGGCTGCTCTGGGTGGTCTGGCCCTGTGCCCCCCCATTCACCCTTTTACTTGCTACCAGCCCCATGTCTCCCTGGGGACAGGCCAAGCAGCGTGCACGGTGCATTCAGGCAAAGCCTCGGCACCATTATCCCTGGATTTAAAAGTCGGCTGCGTGATACTGAGCAGCTTGTGCGACTTCTCCGAGCCCCAGTTTACCCATCTGTGAAGTGGGATAATAGCACCAACAGTGCTTTCTGCATAGGGTCAGTGTGAGGAGGACATGAGAAAAAACATGTCAAATACCTGGGACATAGAAAGTGCTAAGTGCCTGCCTGCTCCTCACACGCTCGTGTGCATGTTGCCCTGTGGTGGTTAGAACAGCAGGGCTGCTGGACAGTGGGTGAGGCCAGGGCCCCCGTTAGCTCGGTTGGGGGGATGTGGAGAAGGTGGGTCTGGCCTCTCCTCAGGCACCTGCAGCCCTAAGAACGGGGTTTGGGTCTCTCTGAGTGATTTGGGCTTGTGGCCAGCAGGGGGCGCTGGTGCTCCAGAGACAAGCAGGTTTGCATGCATTTCTCCCCAAACCAAGGGGCTCAGGCTTCCGTGCTTTCTGCATGTCCACCTGTTCTAGCCCAGCCCCTGGAGGAGACAGCGAGCTCTGGTCTCTTCCCGGTGGCCCGTTTTCTCGAGGCAGGTGCTTCATGTACAGTACCTGTGTCCCCCCTCCAACAACCCCATGGGGTAGAGACGATTATTATTCCCATTTTACAGATGAGGAAACTGAGACCCAGAGAGGTCGCCAGCTCAGAAGTGCCTCTCCAGGGCCAGGTCCGCTGAAGACCCGAGGGCTGGATTGTGGGGTGAGGGCTGTGGCCGTCACAGAAGTGCTGGGCAGGGCTTGCCCCCAGTTGGGCGGAGGAGGCCTCATGGAAGCTGAATAAGCTTCGAGGACAGTTACTGCCCCTGATGAGATGGGGAGTGTGGAGTGAGGCTCAGAGAGAGGCGGTGACCAGGCTGGGGGAGAGAGCCCTGCATAATTGGACCTGTTCAGAGTATAGCAGATATGAGAGGGGAGTGTCATCCTGATAAGACTCAGGGAGGACCTTGGACTTGATCCTGAGGGCCACAGGAGGTCACCCTGCAGCTGGGAAGTGACTGCATGACACCCCGGCTCACCTCCTCCCCTGTGCCCCCAGGTTGCTGCCAGCCCCGAGCCCCCCCGAGAGCCACAGCCATGAGCAACGGGTGGAAGGACCACCTTGGTGCCAGCGGTTCAGAGCCCCTCCCGGTCGTCATCATCGGTGAGTGCCGCCCGGGGTCGGGGAGGGGCTGCACTGAGCCCCAGGGGTTGGAGGTCAGGCGCGGGCAGGGCCTGGAGCGGTCACTCTGTGCCCAGTGCTGTGCGCAGCAATGTATAAAACATCGTCTGAGTAACCCTTCCCAGAACCCTCGAGGCAAGGGCAGGGTGCTCCGCAGAGGCTGCGCAGTAGGGGCGGGGCGGGGCGTGGGGGACGGGTTCTGTGCCTGCGCCCGTCCTGTGCTTTCCCGGTGCCTGCTGCCTGAGTGACGGGGACACAGCCGAAGCTTGTGGTCCTGCCGTCAGGTCTGCACAAATGGGGGACAGAGGGCCCCTCCCTCCGGGCAAACGGCAGGTCGAACCACATGAAATGGCCATTTTTGTAAGTTAGAAACAGTTGAGCCTCGGCGATTTCATAGGGTTTGTCTGAATAGCTGTCTCCGTATGAGTAAGACTGAGAACAGCATAACATAAGACAGGGGAAAGACAGAGAAGAACAGGAGTGATGTCATGAGGTTAATTGCCCAAGAAGTGCCTCGGATAAGCAGTGCGATTCATCCAGACCTGGGGGCAGCCAGCCCCACAGGTGGCTTAGCGCCCACCCTGAGCACCCTTGGCCCCCGAGATCACCGCCAGAGCACGTAGCCATCTGTGCTGTAATATTTTACACATCCCTCTGACCGACCTGACCCCACTGTCAGTTCTCAGTAATCTCAGGATCTCAGTCATGCCGCTGTGTGACCACAGGCAAGTCAGTTAACCTCTCTGTGCCCCAGCTGCCTCAAGTAGAAAAGGAGGAAAAGTAGTATGTGTCTGGCTCAGTGCACTCGGGGCTATGGAGGGGTCTGGTACAGCAGCAGCGGCTGTCAGTTTCTTATTATTTTGTTGTTATTAAAATCACTTGATGCAAAGCTTGACACATAGTAAGCACTCAGTAAATGTCAGCGGTTATCTCCACAACTTTATTGTTGTTAAAGTGGTATAGTGCTCATAAATGTTCTATTTTTATTTTTATGCATGAAGAGCAAATCAATGAATGAGACAGATCGAGACCAAAGCCCTCGGTGGTCTCTCGTGCTCAAAAGCGCTGCCCTCTGACCCCGCCCTCTCTCCCCAGGCAATGGTCCCTCGGGCATCTGCCTGTCCTACCTGCTCTCGGGCTACAGCCCCTACGTGAAGCCAGATGCCATCCACCCACACCCCATGCTGCAGAGGAAGCTCACCGAGGCGCCAGGGGTCTCCATCGTGGACCAGGTGGGCTTGAGCTCCGGGTGGGAGGGACACCCCCATTGCGGGGAAACTCTCCCAGGCAAAAATCAAAAGGATGCATTTATGAGACATAAGACCAAACGTGTGAGAGACCACAAAATCAGCCACAGAAACTGGGGAAGAGGAATCACAGCTGTCTTTGAAGACTTACTTACAAATACCACATCAGCTTGTCTCACCTCCCCTAGACCAGTGCTTCTAAACCCAGGGATGATTTTGCTCCCCCTGGGGACACTTGGCCACCTGGAGACAGTTTCGGTTGTCACGACCAGAGTGGTGACACCACAGGCGTAGAGGGTCGAGGCCAGGGATGCTGTTAAACATCCTAGATGCACAGGACAGGCCCCACCACAAAGAATTATCCAGCCCAAATGCCAGTTGTGCCACAGCTGAGAACCCCTGCCCTAGACATTGCAGGTCCACCAGCCCCTGCTCAGGGGGGCTCACCAGTCTCCCCTCCACGCCCCTCGCCTTCCAGGAGGCCACTCAGTGTCCGCCCCCCACTTCAGGCAGCATCCATCCTCCTGGGCCCCTCCCAGCGTCAAGCTGGTGGGTGAGGAAGTAAGTTGGCATTGGGTCTAGATAGGCATTTTTCAGAATGCCTTCTACAGCAGGGGTTCCCCCTGCGGGGGACCCCCACCCAACCTGGGCCACACAGCAGGAGGTGAGCGGCAGGCAAGCGAAGAGAAGCTTCATCTGCCTCTCCCCATCGCTCCCCATCGCTCACATTACCGCCTAAACCATCCCCCTCCGCCCCACCCTCGTCTGTGGAAAAATTGTCTTCCACGAAACCGGTCTCTGGTGCCAAAAATGTTGGGGACCGCTGTTCTACAGGACAGCTGTCCCTCAGTATAACATGCAGAGAAAAATGTCCCTGCTCCAGTAAATCTGAGAGACACTGGGTTTGGCAAAATCAAACGGGTAAATGACAGCTGCGGGACTTGTCAGAGCCTTTAATTTGCTGATGAGCACGATCTCCTTTTGAGAGGCAGCATTTCCCAAGCTTATCTGACACCCTGATATTAGGGTGGAAAGGCAGGACCAGGTGGCCTTCCTCCAGCGGGCCCTCTGACTTGTGTCCCCCCGCCCAGGACCTGGATTACCTGTCCGAAGGCCTTGAAGGCCGGTGCCAAAGCCCTGTGGCCCTGCTGTTTGATGCCCTCCTGCGCCCAGACACAGACTTCGGGGGCAACGTGGAGTCTGTCCTCACCTGGAAGCACCAGAAGGAGCGAGCCATCCCCCACCTGGTCCTGGGCCGGAACCTGCCAGGGGGGGCCTGGCATGTGAGTGGGGCCCAGACGGGGTGAGGGGACTTGAGCCAAATCTACATGAAGTCTTGGCGGGGGGGGGGGGGGGGGGGGGAGGGAGGGTCCCTCCTCCTCCTCCCTAACTTGGGTTAGGACGCTTCCATTTCCCACCTTTCCCTAGTCACCTCCCCCTCCCCCTCCCCCCACCCCTCGCCTGCCCTGCCCTGTCCTCCAGCCCTGAGTGGATTGGGGCCCAGCAGAAGCCTGGACTTTGGTCTCCTTTCCTCCCAGTCCATTGAAGGCTCCATGGTGACCCTGAGCCAAGGCGACTGGATGGGGCTCCCGGACCTGCAGGTCAAGGACTGGATGTGCAGAAAGCGAAGGTGGGGCTGCCCTGGAAAGCCCAAGGTGGGCAGGGAAGACCTGGGCCCGACCCGACATTGAACTGGGAGCCAGAGGGCTTCGGGGCTCAGCTAGCCCGCCCTTCCTCTTACTCCAGGGGATAAGCTGAGGCTCAGCTGGGGAACGGACTTGCCCAGGACCACACGGGTAGTGAGCAGCAGAGCTGCGTTCACCTAGGACTCCCTGTCCAGTGCTCCTGCCGCACGACCTCGACCTGGCCTCCGTGTAGCATCCCAGGCTCTAAGGCGACGGTGACAGCTGGCCCCTGCCCCCCACGCCCTGCCCCGGAGCCTCCGGCCCAGGCTCCCAGTCCTCTGGCCTCCCACTATTCTGAGCCTGGCCTGGAACAGTCTCTTTTTGTCTAGGTCAGCTAATAGGATGCAGTTTTTTAAAAAAATGTTTCTGCATTAGAAACATAACCATACTATAGAAAACTGAAAATTGAGAAAAGGAAAACAACTGACCCCTACCTAGCACTGCCGCATCTCGGGGGGTTCTCTCCCCATCCGGTTTCCTGCTCCATAATGACCACACTGCACACTTCTCTCCACCCCAGAGAGACAGCAGAATCACTGAATAGATAAATTCTAGCCCCGGCTCGCCCTTGTACATTTCCTCCGCCCTCGGGGCTGTGACAGGGGGCCTGTTGTCCCCACCGAGGAGGCAGTCTCTGGCAGCTCGGTTTCCGCCCCTCCGGGGCTCACTGTCTGTCCCTTGGACACAAAGACTTTTTGTCCCTGAAAATTTGATAGGAAGACATCCACGCTGGTGTAGTGATGTGTTAACAGACAGATGGGAACGTAAATTTAACTTGTGGACATACCCTTTTCTATCGGACTCTTAAAATGTCACATTATGTCATGAGGACTTCACAGGGCCATTACACAGTGTTTGCAACCATCCTTTCCCATGGCCACTTATACTCGCAAGAGACGGTGAGCATCTCCACTAATTCCTCCATACCCAGCCTTGTGCTTAGACGTTGGAGCCAAAAGCCACAACAGATGCCCTCCCGGCCTCGTGGTGCTGCCACGGTTCCTAAACCACTTCCCAGTCATGGAGCTTTCATTCTTTCCAATGTGCCATTATTATCAAGAACCCCGGATGGAACATCTTCTGAGGACGGTCCTTTAAAACAATTTTTACTAAAACAGAGGAGGGGAAACGACCAGCCCACAGGCATGGATTCCAGACTTCCAGTTTCAGGAGCAGACTAACAAGTTGGGGTGGCTGGAGCGGCCTTAGGGGATGTGCTCTGAGCTCACACTGCAGTCATGGGTTGTATTGAAGGCGTGTCACAGAGGATTCCCTTCAAGTGAGTTAATCCGTAACAATGTGTCCACAAGTCAGGGAAAGTAACTCACCTAAGGTCACCCAGGTAGCTACAGAGAGGAGCTGAGATGATGTCAAAGTCTGTGCATCACCCACTGGCAACACTGGCCCCAGTCATGGCCCCGGAAGGGGTTGCAATAATAGCGATAGAAATAACAACAACAACAATAATAGTAATATAATAATAGTCTCTGCTGCTACTGTGTGGGCTAAGGACTATGCTAAGTGCTTTACATGGGTTATTCTTTAACCAACTTGTTTACTGAAATACAGGGACACAGAAAACTACACAGTTCATATGCCCACAGGTGGGTGAAATTTCTCAGAGTGGATACACCTGCGCTTCAGCCCCCCAGACTCAGAAAACAGATCCCTTATCCCCAGAAGCCCCCTCAGACCCCTCCCAGCCACCACCCGCTTCCTAAGAGGTAGGCACTCGCTTGACCTCGAACTCTGTAGATTAGTTTTGTCTGTTTCTGAACTTTATAAAAACGGAATCCTACCACATTTATGTAAAATATTATTTAGTCATTTGAAGAAACAGTAGTGGCCGACCTCATGTCACTTACTGCCTGTCAGGATCTATTCTAAATTCTTCATTCGTATTATCTAACCCTCTCAACAATGGCAGGGAACGGGTGTTGTCACCACGGTCATCCTCATTTTGCAAAGGAGGAGCCCAGGCAGAGGGTTCCAGGCCCAGAGCTCACTGGTGGCAGAGCCAGGATTCGAACCCAGGCCGTCTGGCACAGGAGGCCACACTCGGAACCCCACCCTAATGAGGCACCCTTATCAGCTCCATTTTACAGAAGAGACTGAGGCTCCCGAGAGGTTAAACCACTTAACCAAGTCCTACACGTCTGGGTGGTGCACCTCCCCCGCAGTCCGCTCTGTGACACTCTCCCTCCCTCGTCCTTCCCCGCAGAGGTCTTCGCAACAGCCGGGCCACGGCCGGGGACATGGCCCACTACTACAGCGACTACGTGATCAAGAAGGGCCTGAGCCACAATTTCGTGTCTGGCGCCGTGGTCACGGCCGTGGAGCGGGGGACGCCCGAGCCCAGCGGCCCCGGGGCCCGGGACCCCAGCCCCCTCTTCCAGGTGAACGGCTTCGTGACCGCCGAGGACCGGAGCCAGCAGCCCTTCTCCCTATGCGCCCGCAACGTGGTCCTGGCCACTGGCACGTCTGACAGCCCAGCCCGGCTGGGCATCCCCGGGGAGGCCCTGCCCTTCGTCCATCATGATCTGTCGGCCCTGGAGGCAGCCACGCGGGCAGGCACCATGTCCCCGGCCTCGGACCCCGTCCTCATCATCGGGGCGGGACTGTCGGCGGCCGACGCGGTCCTCTACGCCCGCCACTACAACATCCCTGTGATCCACGCCTTCCGCCGGTCCGTGGACGACCCCGGCCTGGTGTTCAACCAGCTGCCCAAGATGCTGTACCCTGAGTACCACAAGGTGCACCAGATGATGCGGGAGCAGTCCATCCTGTCGCCCAGCCCCTACGAGGGCTACCGCAGCCTCCCTGAGCACCAGCTGCTGCTCTTCAAGGAGGACCGCCAGGCTGTGTTCCGGGACCCCCAGGGCCTCCAGAAGGTCTTTGGCATTGCCCTGGTGCTGGTCCTCATTGGCTCCCACCCTGATCTGTCCTTCCTCCCGGGGGCAGGCGCTGACCTCGCCATGGACCCCAACCAGCCACTGAGCGCCAAGAGGAACCCCATTGACGTGGACCCCTTCACCTACCAGAGCATCCACCAGGAGGGCTTGTACGCCGTGGGGCCACTGGCCGGGGACAACTTTGTGAGGTTTGTGCAGGGCGGGGCCCTGGCTGTGGCCAGCTCCCTGCTGAGGAAGGAGGCCAGGAAGCCGCCCTAGCACCTGGCCTGGCATCCTTGCACCCAGGCCCTAAAGAGGAGGGGAGAGCACCACGGCCCTGCTGGATGCAGAGCCCATCCCAAGATGCCCCAGTGATGGAAGGGGGCCTCTCCTGGCAGGAGACAGGAGCGGCCACGAGCCCATGCAACAGCCCTCTCAGGTGAAGAGTGAGAAACCCAGGCTGCCAGGACTCAGACCAGGGTGGAAACAATGACCACGGGACAGGGTAGGCCCAGACCTGTAATTGGGGGTGAAAGCTGCTGGTGTGAGCTGGGAGCACCGGGGCCAGCTGAGCACCGAGCCAGCAGGACCCCAGGCCCTGCTCTTTCCAGAATCGGGTCCCAAATAAAACCAGCGCCTGCCTGCACTCCTGTGTCTGAGGACTCTGTGCTTGGGGAGGGGGCCAGGTGCCCAGGACCTGCTCTGGGAGTTGGAGAGTGGGGGCGGGGGGAGAAGCACAGGGCCTAGTGGGAGAAGGTCCTTGGGCTGGGGGGTTGGGAGTCAATGGATGGTGCCCCAAGAGGAAGGGCAGCTGAGTGAGAGCAGAGGAGACAGCAGCTGTGTTTGAGGAATGGGTGCTGGGGAGGCTTTCCTGCTCCGCCCACCCCTCCAGTCTAGTCCCACCCTCTCCCACTCTCCCTCCAGCCACACTGTCTCCTTTCAGTCTGTCCTGCATGTTCCCCACACTTGCACCTGCCACAGGGCCTTTGCACAGGATAGTCTCTAGCAGAGGGCACTTTCCCCTCCTCTCTTAACTCGTCTTCCTCCCACTCTCAGAGCATAAGGATCATTTCCTGTAGGAAGCCTCTTCTGACACATGCCCCTCCGTGGCCTTAAGGCAAATTCCCCTCTCATGGCCCAAGGTGCCACCGCTTCATAACAGTTCAGTTTTAATTGTTCATTTATCCGTGTAATCATTCCAGTATCTGGCTCCGCCCACTTGGATGTAAGCTCCAGGAGGCCAAGGAAATCTGTTTTCCCTGTCCTTGGAACCCAGTGCCAGCACCAGGCCTAGCACCTAGCAGGTGCTTGTTTAATTCTTTGGGTCGGTGGGTGGATGGATGCGGGGAGTGAGGGGAAGAGGGTGTTCCGGGGTGAAGACTGGTTCTGGGCGTTGTTTAACGGGCGGGTGAGGTCTCACCGGGCGTGCACCGGGAGGAAGGGAAGAGTGGGTACCAGCGGAGTGGTGGGGGAGATCCCCGTGCGTGGGCGCTGATACCCGGAGCCGGAGCCGGCAGAGGGCGCTCCGGGCTCGCCGGACACCGCGCTCCGGCCCCTGCAGCGGTGCCAAGGCGGGGCGGGGCGGGGCACCTTCCGGAGAGAGGACAGCGGGAGACTTTCGGAGGGGGGCAGCCCCCAGGGACGCACCCCTGCAGCCAGACCCCCCCAGGACCCCGCGCCTGTTGGGTAGCGCCCTGCCGCCGCGCCCGGCCGCGGGGGGTGGGGGCTGTGGCCACGGGGCACGTGGCTCGGGGTCCGGGCGGAGCGGCCCCCTCCCCCCACTCCCGTCCCCCGGCGCCGGCCCGTCCCCTCGCGGCCGCGGGGGCAGAGGGAGGGACGGAGGGCGGGGCGCGCGGGCGGCGCCGGGGAGGGGGTCGTGCGGGGGCGGTCCGCGGGCCGGGCGGGGGTCGGCGGGCTTCCGGGCGGTGGCGGCGGCGGGCGCGGCGCGATGTGCGAGCGGGCGGCGCGCCTGTGCAGGGCCGGCGCGCACAGGCTGCTGCGGGAGCCGCCGCCGCAGGGCCGGGCGCTGGGCGGGCTGCTGCGCTGGGTGGGCGCCAGGATGGGCGAGCCCCGGGCGCCGCTGGCCCCCGCCGTCCCCGCCGCGGACCCCGGCCCCAGCCCGGGCCCCGCCTCGCCGCGTGGGGGCACCGCGGTCATCCTGGACGTGAGTACGCGCCGGCCGGGACCCCGAGCCCCCTCCTCCCACGGGGGCGACCCCGAGGCCGCCCTCCTCCGTCCCCGCCGGGACCCGCGAGGCCCCCTTCTCCCTGGGTACGGACCCCCCGGCCCCTCCCGCTCGGCGGCCCGGAGCAGGACCCGCACCGGCCCCTCCGCGTCCTAGAGCGCCGCCCCCTGCCCCTCTACCTCCCGGCGGGTCTACCGTGCGAATCCTGTCTCGTTCCTGGACCGGGACGACCCCCTTTCTCCCGTCCCCTCCCTCCACTTCTGGGGATCTGCACGTTTTCAGAGCCGGGAGCCTGGAGCCCCTCGACCCGGCCACCGCCCCCCTACTTTTGTTCTGGCCAAACCGTCATCTTTTTCCCAGCTCGGCACTTCATCCTTTACCCCCATCCCTTCCCGGGACGGGAGCCTCTGACCGCTTCCGGCCCCCTCCTCCTCTCCATCCCGATTCCTGCCCCAGTCGTTGCTTTTCTAAGACCACCTCCCCCCAACACACACACACACACACACACACACGCGCACACACGCGCACACGCGCGCGCACACGCACACCCCCTAGGTCGGGGGCCTCCTTTCTTGTCCTGGCTGTCGCCCCTAAGCCCTTGTGTCCTCTACCCTAAATGCCCTTCCCCCAGGCACCACCTCTTTAAGTGAGGCCCCCTCCGCACCTCTGTCGTCCCCTCTCCTGTCAGCAGAGGCGGAGCCATCCCCCGTCCTCCCTGAGCCTGGACCCCTCTGGGGACCCCCATCCACTCTGAGCCCCGTCATTCCCTTCCCCACCCTCCCTCCCTCTCCTCACCCCCATCCATCCTCTCCGGGGCCCAAATTGCCCCACCTCGCCCTCCCACCCACTCCCCACCGGAGGAGGGAGATTCTACAGGATGGATGTCCCCTGTAGAGTGCTGGGGGCAGGTGGAGGGAGCTTTGCCCCCCCAAGGGGCAGCATGGCAGTGGGGTGTGCATGTCCCAGTGAGGGTGTCCTGTGTGGTGGGTGACCGCGGGCTGGGGTGCCTCGCTTGTGCATCGTGGGGTTCTGGGAGAGGGTGTGTGTGTGTGTGTGTGTGTGTGTGTATCACACATCGTTGTGAGTGGGGGTAGCGTGGATTTCCGCTCTCCCCTTCCTCCTGGAGCCCATAGCTGGCTCTGGGCGGAAAGGGCTGGGCAGGGAAGGGGGATCTGTGCTGTGAGTGCCTGTGGCTCAGTGCCCCCCGAACAGGCTCACACACAGCCCGACACGCACTTGCACAGCTGAACCCTCTCAAAGCCCCAGCAGCGTTCACGGCTGAAAGTCCTGGGCCGCCCTTGCAGGGAAGACCTGTCCAGACCTCTCCTGGTCCTCACAGGACTGGAGGTGGGCTCTGGAGTCCTCACATGCTGGCCGTGAGCTGGCTCTGAGCCTCCATTTCCTCATCTGTGAAATGGGGTGATGAGCAGGCATGGGGGCCACGTCACGTGGTCGTGTCAGCCACTTGTTTAACGCTCACGCCGGCACGGGCACCTGACGGTGGGACCCCCGCCTCCAGGAACCTTGCAGTCAGGCGCAGGCGTGTGGGGTGCTCAGGCTGGGGTTCTGATAACTGCTCCCTTTTCTGCCTCAGCCACAGTGGCTACTGCCGCGTGCCCAGGACTCAGGGTTCAGCTAAAGGAAGGGGAGATGTTTGAGAAGCCTTCCTGAGCTGCTGCTTTGGTTTGTGCTTGATGATGGATGCCTGCCCCGTTGCTTGGAGGGAGGGGACTAGGGGGCTCTGTCCTTGAAGGTGTGATGGTCACCCACAGGGGCCGTGCCTCCCTCTCCTCCTTCCATCAGCAAGGCTTACTAGGTCTCGAAAACACCAGGAGGAGGAGTTACCTGGTTTCAGCGGAGGCTGGAGGGGATTGGGCTCCCCCCTCCCCCCGCCCCCCTCTTCCCCTTCCCGTGGCAGCCGGAACCTTGCATCTGCACCTAGATTTCTGAGCTCCTGGCAGCCTGCTCCTACCCACTCCCCCATCCCCCAAAATAATCCAGTTCTGCCCTGGCTGATCCAGTCATCAGGCCTCGAGGTTCCCTTAGCAGACACCTCTGTTCAGACTTAAGCCAACCTCCCTGGAGGAAACCAGGCTCCCAAGGGGTCCTGGAGGGGGGAGGTATAAGGCGAGTGGCTGCATCCATGGGACAGGAATTCTGAGTGTGCGACTGAGCGTCCGACAGTGCGTGCAGCCCACAGACCCACAGCTCTGGAAGCACACACGCAAGCACGCGATGGGTGTGAGCGTATGTCCACGCGCATGTGTGCGTGTGTCAGCGTGGCCGTGGGCAGGCTGCCGGCACAGAAGGGAGAGTGGGCAGCTGCTTCCGTGCAGGCAGCGGGAGGACCTCTGCCTGAAACACCCTCCCACCCCTGGATCCCAGCCAGGGTGTCCTCCCCGGGGAGGGAGAAGGGGGCCCAGCTTCCCCAGGACCACCTGGGGTTGGGGGCGGTGGTCAGAGCCTGCCCCTTCCGGGCCAGCGCTGATTCGACCTCTCTTCTCTGCAGATTTTCCGCCGTGCGGACAAAAATGGTGAGTTTCCCTCCCAGGCTGTCCCCTGAACGAGGACCTGACTCTTTCTGGTTGGGAGTGCAGGACTCTGAATCCTGGCTCTGCTCTGTTCCTCAGTTTCCCCATCTTACAATGGCACTCCCCATAGTTCCCACTTAGTAGGGGAGCCGTGCGGATTCAGAGAGCAGGTGCTGGTGATGCTGTGATGCCTTGCCCGTGGTAAATGCTTGATGTACTTTAATCTCATGCAGCTGGGCTGGACCAGAGCAGCCCAGGCGGGGGCCCAGGAAGCCCCTAGCCTCACTGCAGGCCCTTCCCAGGCCCTGGCACACCTCTTCCTCAAAGCCACCTGATACAGTCGGTGCTGTTGCCCCCATTCTGTCAACTCCGTAGTGGCCCAGAGAGGTTCTGTGACTTGCCTGGGGTCACCCAGCTGCATGAAGACAGTCGAAGCTCTGCTGCGGACCCCAGCAGATTTCCCCACTTCACGCGGCTTCCCGAACAAAGTGAGCACATTGTCGGGGCCAGTGAATTCAGGACACTCCACTTCTCCTGACTTGCTGGAGATGTTCCACCCTGGACCTTTCTGGAAGGCAGGGGCCAGAAGATAACAAGGTTTACCAAGGTGCACCTGAGCCTCACGGTGGCCACAGAGACCGTTTGTATAAATACCATAGTCATTATTCTTTGGCCGGAAGCAACTCTCTATGGACTTTAACCAAGGCACAGCCCCTCTCCAGGCCTCAGTTTTGCCATCTGTAAAGTGGGGTGATAACACGTACCCTGTCTGCTTCCCTGGGCTGTTGGGGAAATGCAGGGAGGAGATGGGTGGTGAACTTTTTAAAAGAGAAGCAGGCAGTGCTCACTGTTGATTTATTCATCCATTGAGAAAATACTAATTAAGTATCAAGGCCCGTGCTGGGGAAGGAGTGGGGAACAGATGGCCCGGCGCTTGCCCACCCCCCCCAGGGCCTTCAGGTCCCAGGCCCTCTCGTGCGTGGGCTGGAGGTCAAGATGGCAGCACTCCCCTGGGCCCCAGCACCCCTCCCTCCTGACCCTGGGAGTAACCATTGAGCTGACCCCGCACTGTGTTGGGGGTAGAGCATGAGACCTTGGGGAACAGCCCTGGGCTGGAAGCTAGCGCCCAGGGGTCTCCCTCTCTCACCCACCATCCCTGGGTGTGACGGTGGCCCCTCCCAGGCCTCTTGGGATACAGGACCATCAGATGGAGTAATTCCCTATGGAGGAAGGAGAGGGACGCGGTGGGGGGACTTGAGTGGCACTCGAGAAATCGTCGTGGCATCGCGGCCTGGACAGCGTCAGAGACTAGAGAAGGGGGTTTGGGGGGCCTCTCTCTACCTTCTAATGTGCAGACGGCCTGAGGTCATCAACGTGTGTTGGCCACGCCCCTCAGCAGATGATGAGGTTTTTCCACGGAGGGATTTGGGCTTGTCCCTGTCGTGGGCCCGGCACACAGTAGGTCCTCGGTAGACAGCTGCTGGCTTACAGGTGACGGACTCATTCACCGCTGGGAGTGCGGTGTGTGTGTCCCTGGGATGCAGCCGTGTGGGTCTGGCTGTGCGTCACCATTCGTGTGCACATGAGGGTTGAATGGCCGTCTCCGACTGTTGCTGTACACACCAAGTGTGTGTGTGTGGAGGTGTGTGTGTGTGTGTGTGTGTGTCTTCCTGGTGGTTAGCTCTGCAGGAACCTTTGCAGTGTGTGTGTGTCTGTTTGGGTGCGTGGCTGGCGCCCTGGTCTCCCTTCAGGCACAGATGGGGTTTCATCCTCGTTGCTCATTCCCCGCCCCCCTGCACCCCAGCCCATCAGAGGCCGTGTTTCCGGCCCCTGAGCACAGCTGCGGGACCCTCGACTTTGCTCTTGCGGTCCCCACAGAGGCTGAGCCCAAGCCCACTCATGCCCCTGGGGCCTTAGTCTTCCCGGCCAGCACCAGTGGCCGTGGGGGGTTGTCACCAGGGTTAATGGGGGGTGTGATTCTGGTTCCCAGGAAGCTTCCCGGGCCTGTGAGAAGGAGGTAGGGCCCCCGCTTTGCTGCAGGGGCTGCCAGGGCTCAGCTGCCTCCCAGCTCTGTGACCTCAGGCCAATCACCAAACTCGCAGGGTCTCAGTGTCCCCATCTGTAAGTGGGGATAATCATACTAGTACCCGCTTCGAGGGGCTGTCATGGGGGGTGGAGTGAAGCTCGGGTCTTGGCATGCTGTAAGGAGCCATCGAGCCCTCACACCAGCTGATGAGCATTGAGTGCCTTGGAAAACGGGCCTTGGTTTGTCAACAAGTGTTTGATTCTCACCCCGTGCTTCACGGGGCGTTCACCATCTGGTGGAGACTGCCCGCAGCTGTGGTGCATCTATTAGGCACCAAGACGTTAATAGATCTCCTCTGACGTTCCCTGGGCTCCTAGTGGGAGAAGAAGCATCACCCCGCTTTCCTACAGGTGCCAAAAATCAAGGCTCAGGGAGGACAAGTCAAAGATCGCAGATTCTCAGTTGGGGAGCAGAGCGGGCGGTTCTGATTGAGCCCAGCCCAGTTTGCCAACATCGCGTGGGCAGGGAATGGATGCTGGCTCTGCCCCAGTTGTCCACGGAAGCAAGATGCCTGCCGCGGCCCCAGGCCGCGGGTTGGAGTGGAATCGGCCTTTGGGATCACAGGAACAAGGGCTTCGGCTCGGGCTGGCCTGGCCTGCTGGCTCCCAGGACAGAGGCGTCTTCGTGGAGGTGGAGGTGGAGACTGGGCGTGGCCCCCGCGGGGAGGCAGAGAATGGGGTGCCTGCCGGGGAGCCTGGGGTGTAGGACCTGGAAGGGTGGAGGGGTGGGCGCCAGACTGCGTTTCTTCCAGGGAACAGGGCGACTGGCGGACTCCTGGCATTTGAAAGGTCACTGCAACAGAGGCTGAGCTCATGCTAATTAGTGAGGACACCTGCAAACGGCCCGCCCGGGGGGGGGGGGGGGGGGGTCCTGGAGGTGCTAGGCCCTCTCGCTCCTCTAATTGGACAGAGGCCCTGGCAGATAGATGTTGCTTCCCTCATTAGCTGATCTGGGTTCAGCAGGGCTGTGGTGGGACTTTCAATCTAAATGTCACCGAGAAGGCTTTGTGCTCAGGAGGCCTGGCGGGCCTCTCTCTGCCTGTTCTCCTGAGTGCAGCTGGATGGCGGTGCCTGGCTGCGCGGAGGGAGATGGTGGTGGGGATGGTGCTGTGCCCCTGGCAGACGTGACTAATCGATCACAGCACGCTTCCACTGAGTCCAGACCTGGCTTCGGCTTTTCCATCTAGCCCTGTGGCTGGGGGTCTTGACACAAGACCCTGCCCCAGGTTGGGTTGGGAGCATGGACTCAGGAGCCAGGTGGCCTGGGTTCGACCTCCCGCTGAGGGATCAGGGCAAGTCCCATAACTGCTCCGTGCCTCTCTGCTCTGTAAACTGGAGGTGATGGTATACCTATGTTGTGGGGCGTTGTGAGGACCAGATGCGTGAACACACAGAGCCTGTGTGTCTGCCCTGGTTCCGCTCCCTGGCTCCTGGGTTATCATCAGTCTTGTTAAAGGAAACCTGGAAAGTGTCCTCTTTCACAGGAGACACAGAGCCATAACTTAGCATTTATGTATGTCACGGCTGGTATCGTGCACTGTTTATGGTTGGTTTCTGGGTCTTTATGTGTGAATGGGGGGGATTGTTTTGTTTTGGGGGGACTCTGGGTTTTGAAAGTTAGAAATTCATTCTCGCGTCTGTGACATTAAAACATGAGCCTGGAGAATTTGCTGGTGGTTCAATGGTTAGGACTCCGAGCTTCCACGGCGGGGAGCGCAGGCTCGATCCCTGGTCGGGGAGCTAAGATCCCGCATGCTGTGCGGGCAAGGCCGAGAAAACAAAACAAACCTGAGCACCTGAGACAGGAAGTTGGAGGCACGCTGGACATTGCCCCAGCCCTCCACGTGCAAGCCCGTGCCCACTCTCCCGTATTCCCCTTCTCAACACGGGCGGGGCGGAGCTCAGCACAAGGCGTGAGGATCTCCCTCTCCCTACTCAAAGTTGCCCTACTTTGAGTCCCTGCAGAGCTCTTGGCAGCAGAGATAGAAGCTCCAGAGCCTTTAAAATGTACGAGTGGCTTCTGCCTGGGTCCAAGTAGGTCTGCCGTGTCTGATTGGGCGGATTGTGCCCTGCTCAAGGGCAGCTACTTGAGAGAATTGAGGGCCTCAGATCCAGCCTGCACGGCCCTCCCCTCACGTGCTCTGATGCTGTACTGCATCTCCTCACCACCCCCATCAGGAAGCACGTTTCTTTCTAATCCACACAACGTGCCATGTGGGCTCTCGAGGGCTTTGACTGCAGACTTGCCGGAAGTAATGAAGGGGGTCTGCAGAGAGGGGCTGGGGCTCACCCGTTTCCCTGACCTCCGCTGTCTCCCACAGATGCGGCCCCTTTAAGGAGGAGCAGGAAGCGGTCTAAGATCAGTGAGGAGGGGGTTGTGGCTTCCGGGATGGGATGGGGAGGTGGGTGCACAGAGCGGGAGAGCCCAGGTGGGAGGAGCGGAGGCTGGAAGCTTGGGGAGTCGCTGGAGCTCTGCTGGGAGCCTCTCTCTCAGGGGCCCAGCTGCCCCCAACCCACGAGAACTTCCAGCGGGTGCTGGTACCCAGGGCAACCGCAAGTGGAGGCCAAAGAGGTGAGACGGGGAGGGAAGCGTTGGGACAGGGATGTCAGCTGTGAGGGCCCCTCGTCCAGAGCCCAGCCCCTCCCCACCCCAGAGCCCCAGGCCTGGCACCACCTCCCCCGGGGTTTGGCATCCTCAGGGCTGCATCCTTGGCCCGGTGAGTGCCACCGTTGGTAGCGGGCTCACGTCAGACCCTGTGAGGGCAGAGTGGAGGGGGGTCATTCCCTCCCCAGAATCAGGACCTGGGTGCTGAGGCGGAGATGATTAAAGTGTGCGGAGGTTATCTGGGCTTTTGGAACCAAAAGAGAGTGGTCATCACACTGCCTCCAGGTGGTCAGGTGACTGGGAGAGGAGGTTGCCTGACAGGCTCAGGTGTGCTCTACCTACTTGTTGACTGCGGGGCTTAATGAGCCCCAGCAGTTGCTGGTTAGGGGATTATCTGTAAATGGTGTTGGTCTGTTGGTTTGGGAATCAGCTAGATGAGTCTGTGATCTCCGTGAACTGGAGTTTGCTGGTTAATTTGGATTAGCGGCACCGGCAGGGATGATCTGAGCTGGGGTTTATCTGCTAGTTTGGGAATTAGCGGGGCAGGCGGGGATTACCTGGCTGGAGTTTCCCTGTTGATTTGGGAATTGTCTGGGTCTAGGGATGTCCCATCTGTTAGACACCAGCTGCTCTCCCCCCACCCCTTCCTCGCAGATGACGGGAAGTTATCCTTGGAGGAGTTCCAGCTCTTCTTTGCAGATGGCGTCCTCAACGAGAAAGAACTAGAGGGTCTCTTCCACACCATCGACTCCGACAATACCAAGTGAGCTAAGTCCTGGGGGCTGGGGCCGGGAGGCAGCGTTTCCCTTCTCTCGCAGTGGCCAGTCTCCACTGCCCACTCCCCTGGAGGCACGGAGACCTCAAAGTCCCCAAACCAGCTAATCCAGAAGTCCCATCTGTTTGGCCCCGACTGGCCGGGGTGATCTGGGGAGTGGATAGGTTGATACTGCGTTGGCAAGTGTTTGTCTTTTCTGAGCACACATGGCGAAGCTGGGAGAGACCCTAGATTTGCAGAGTATACACCGGATAACGAAAGGGAGAGATGAGCCCCCTCGACCTAGTTCTGACCCCAGCGCCTTGTGCTTATCCCCGTTCCCAACATGAGCTCTGTGGTTCTCATCCTCACCGGATCCCGTCTTAAACCAAACTGATCTTCACTCTGACCTGAACTCTCCTTCTCACCCTGTACCTAATCACCGTTTCTCCAACCCAGCCGGAACCCTAACCTGCGTCTCAATCAATCCCAAACTCCGGCCCCAGCCCTAAGACTCTAAATCCCTAAATCGAGCACAAAGTGTGCATTCTACTCACAGGTACCCAACCCTTCCCAACCTGGACTCTAGCCTTGCCCTCTCCGAGTGACCCCCAGGCAGGAGGAGGCCCGAGCCCCCTTCTCCACTCCACACCTGAGTTCCTCGGGGCTGTTTGGAGCAGATTTGATAAGCTGGGGTCCCCTGTGACAGGCTAGAGATGGTCTGGACGAGGAGCTGCCACCAGGCCCGTTGGCAAAGGGACACAGCACGGGGGCGCCTGGGGCCAGAGGTGGGGCGGAGCGTCCTGAGAGCCGGGGTGGGGCAGGCGGAGGGGGAAAGGCCCCTTGAAAGAAACGGCTTCCTGCCGCAGGCTCCAGGGGAGGGCTTTGTTTCTGGAGCGAGACGGAGGTTCTGAGCAGTTCCTGCAGCGCCCCGGGGAGCTTGAAAGGGCTGCGGCAGGTGCCTGTCGATTATTCATCCTCATTCGCGCAGCTGGGTCTGGGAGGAGGCGGCACTGGAGAGCGTATGTGAGTGCGGGCGGGCGGACTTCCCACTAGCAAAGGCCAGACCTCTAAAGACCTTTGGGTGTTTTCTTTCCAACGTTCCCCAGAGTGTGAGCTGTGAACATCCCCTCCTTGGGATGCTAAACAGGTTTTCTACCCAAAACCGTTCACACGGCTCAGAAAGGTCGGTGAAATGCTGCTTTGAGTACCATTAAGCAGGCTTCGTTTCTGCAGGACTTGTCGGAACTTTTCACCAGGTGATGCGGATTGGGGGAACCTCCAAGACAGAGTTTGCAGAGCCTTTTCCCAGAAGCCTCTCGATGAAGCTGACACACTCTGTAGGCCGGCGTCTCTCAGTGAGGGAACTGGGGCCCAGAAAGGGAAGGTTATCAGGACCTGCACAAAGCTCAGGTCCCTTGGCGTCCGCCGCCAGCACACCGCCCCGCCGTGTCTGCGTTCCGAGGCTGCCGCCTGCGCCTTCCCCGGCGTGGGTGGCCTTCTCGTGCTCGGCCTCCTCTGAGGAAGGACAGGAGGATCCCAGGCCTAGAGTGAGAGCAAGGAGGGCCACCCACACCCCCAGCAGAGCCCAGGACCCAGCAGGCAGGGATGCCCGGGGCAGTGCGTCGCGTGAGAGTTTTGTTGACAGCCTGTAATAGCCATGGGCTATTCCCCTCCCTTTTGCCAGCCCGAGGTTTAGCCCCATCTGCTCCTGATGTGTGGTGGGCAGGCTTTGGGAGAGGAAAGCGGTGGGGAAGCATGGTGAGGGGGTCAGACAGACGCACAGACATGGGACCCTCTGGAGGGGGCGGCATTCTTCACCTGCTGTTCCCGCATCTGTGAAGCCGGGGTCACGGTGCCAGCGCATAGGATGAAAGGAGAAGAGGCCCGGGAGGTGTTTTGCCAGCTGCACTAGGCTGTGCTCGCCAGGCAGGGAAGGAGAGCGGGAGGCACGGCACAGGCTTGTCCCTGAGTCCCTCTCATTCTCTCTCTGCAGCCATGTGGACACCAAGGAGCTGTGTGGTAGGTGCTGGCTGTGCAGGGACCGAGGCTTGGGTGGGGTGTGTTTTTTGGGAGGGGAGGGGCCTGGGGAGAGGCAATGAATGAGGGGCACAGACGGGATTGGTGGGAGGACCCAGAGGGAGGGCCATGATCCTCCTATGACCTTTGACCCCTGCCTTCCCTTCCCCCAGATTACTTTGTGGACCACATGGGGGACTATGAGGACGTCCTGGCCTCCCTGGAGACCTTGAATCACTCTGTCCTGAAGGCCATGGGCTACACCAAGGAGGTCAGCGGGTGCGGGTGGCTTTCGGGGGGCCAGGGCTTGAGTGCTGGTTTGGGTCTGCATTCCCCCAGGACATGGTCACGCAAGGGTGCCTGGATTTGTGATGACAAGTGTTGGGCGAATCTGGCTCTGAAGTGGGCTTGCTTGGGGCTTCTAGAGAGAGTGAGGGAAACTGCAGTGAGTGGAGTGGCTTGGTGAATGGCACTGTCCAGCCGTGTCTGGTTCGGAGGGTGAGGCCCTTTCCCACGGTTGGGCTTGGTCCTGGGGTGGAGTCCTAGGAAGGGAGTGGCAGTCACACTGAGGACTCCAGGGTCCTTGGACAGGTGTCACACCTGACGATGCCATGCCCTTTACAGCAGGGTTACGGATGGGGAGGGATGGGGGTGGATTTGAGCATCTGAACTTGACCGGGAATCTGAGGGTATCTGGGGTGAGAACGCCGTGTCCAGACCAGGAGACGTGAGCTGGGCGGTTGATCCATTAGGAGTGTTGGGAGGGAGCTGGGTGCAGGACTCTTTGCGTGTCCTGGAGAGAGGGCTCGGGTGTGGCTTCAGAGTCTGTGCCCGCAGGCCTGTCACCTCCTTGTTGGCATTTATGCCCTGGAGGAGGGCAGAAGGAGGGAGATGGGGCAGGTTGTGGGCTGGGCGTCATTGTAGCTCAGATGGGCGTAAGCAGGCCGCCTCCCAGCTCCGTTTCCCACCTGTGAGTCTGCACTTGCTCTGGCTGGTGCTTCTGGGGGGAGCAGTGGGGTGTGTTCCTTCTCTGTATCCACGGAGAAGAGTCACTGTGAATTTCCCGAGGATCTACGACAGCCAGGATTAAACACTCACTTAATCCCCCCAGCAACCTTGTGGGTAGTGACACTCATAACTATAAGTGACATAACTATGGAAACATAGCTTTCATAACTATGGAAACAGAGGCTTGGAAAGGTGAACCCTGTAGGGTCGTGGCCAGACAGCCAGAGCTTCCTGCTGAAATGGGAGGGGAAACTGAGTCAGGGACCTGGCCGGAGGTATGGAGCACAGCATGGGAGCAAGCTGACCAAGGCGTGTAGGAGGGAGTGGGCCACGCTGTGATGGACATGTAATGCCCGAGGGCGTGCAGCCTACCTGAGCTGTGGGAGCTCAGGAAAGACCAGCGCCACCTGCTGGTTTAGGCCAGGGAGCTTAGCTGATGAAGTCAGCCAGACCAGGCTGAAGGACCCCAGCCAGTCACTTCTCTTTCTGAACCTCAGTTTCTCCATCTGTGGAATGGGAGCATTCACTTTATAGAGTTCTTACAAGGACTGAACAAAGTAAAAGGTCTCTAAGCTGCTCAGCATAGGGTCTGGCACAGAGCAAAGGCAACTATTAGTATCATTAGGCCCCTATTGTGTGCCCAGTCATAGGAAAGATCAGTTCTGTATGTTTTGTTCAGATGCTACTCGGTTCCTGCTCTACCAGGTGCTGGAGAATCCCTTTCTTCCCATATATCCGAAAACAGCTGGGCCTGATCCTGAACCTCCACGAACCCACATTTCCATTTGTGTCCTAGCGTCATGCTGTTTTGAGTCTTGGTGTTTGAAGTATATTTTAACGCTGTGTGAGACCAGTTCCCTTTCATCGTTCATCCTTGGACACTATTTGATGTTCTGAAAGTATCAAGATGGGCAGGGGGTTAGAAGGCAGCATGGAAAGCCCCCAAGCTCTGGCACCCTTGCGCAGTGTGTCAGCCCCAGCTCCGCTCCTCACGGTGGAGTAAGGCACACCGGGTGCCCCCATGGGGCTCCTTGCGATTGAACTCGCCGCCTTGAGCCTCAGTTTTGAAATCTGGGAACGGAACCACTGCCCAGCAAGGTCGTCTTCCGTATTAATAAAACGCGCACGTGTTTCTTGGTCTTTGGGCATAACTATTCAGAGCTGTGACACAATTCTGTACCAAGAGACGATTTTATTTTTTATTTTTTTAATTTTATTGGAGTATAGTTGACTTACAATGCTGTGTTAGTTTCAGGTATACAGCAAAGTGATTCAGTTATACATATATTCATTGTTTTTCAGATTCTTTTCTCATATAGGGTATCACAGATTACTGAGTAGAGTTCTCTGTGCTATACAGTAGGTCCTTGTTGGTTATCTGTCTTATATGTAGTAGTGTGTGTATGTTAATCCCAAGCTCCTGATTCATCCCTCCCGCCTCCCCACGTTTCCCCTTTGGTAACCGTAAGTTTCTTGTCAATATCTGTCAATCTGTTTCTGGCTTTTTTAAATCTCTTCAAAATATTGTGTTCTTTTGGTTGTTTAAAAATTTCTATTGGAGTATACTTGATTTACAATGTTGTGTTAGTTTCAGGTGTACAGCAAAGTGAATGTTATATATATATATCCATTATCTTTCAGATTCTTTCTCCATATAGGTTGTTACAGAATATTGAGTATTGAGTAGTATTCCCTGTGCTATGCAGTAGGTTCTTATTCGTTATCCATTTTATTTATAATAGTGTGTATATATTAATCCCAGCCTCCTAATTTATCACTTTCCCCCGTGTTTCCTCTTTGGTAGCCATAAGTTTGATTTTGATACCTGTGAGTCTGTTTCTGTGTTGTAAATAAGTTCATTTGTATCATTTTTTTAAAAATTAGATTTCACATATGAGCGGTATCATATGATGTTTGTCTTTCTCTGTCTGACTTACTTCAGTTAGTATGATAATCTCTAGGTCCATCCGTGTTGCTGCAAATGACATTATTTTGTTCTTTTTTATGGCTGAGTAATATTCCATTGTATATATGTACCACATCTTCTTTATCCATTCATCTGTCGATGGACATTTAGGTTGTTTCCATGACCTGGCTATTGTAAGTAGTGCTGCAATGAACATTGGGGTACATGTGTCTTTTTGAATTATGGTTTTCTCAGGGTATATGCCCAGTAGTGGGATTGCTGGGTTGTATGGTAGTTCTATTTTTAGTTTTTTAAGGAACCTCCATACTGTTCTCCATAGTGGCTGTATCAATTTACATTCCCACCAACAGTGCAAGAGGGTTCCCTTTTCTCCACACCCTCTCCAGCATTTGTTGTCTGTAGACCTTTTGATGATGGCCATTCTGACCGTGTGAGGTGATACCTCATTGTAGTTTTTTTTGTTTGTTTGTTTTGTTTTTATTTTTTGGCTGTGTTGGGTCTTTGTTGCTGCGCACAGGCTTTCTCTAGTTGCAACGAGTGGGGGCTACTCTTCGTTGCAGTGTGCAGGCTTCTCTTATTGTGGAGCACAGGCTCAGTAGTTGTGGTGCACGGGCTTAGTTGCTCTGCTGCATGTGGGAACTTCCCAGACCAGGGGTCGAACCCATGCCCCCTTCGTTGGCAGGCAGGTTCTTAACCACTGTGCCACCAATCCATCTGATTGTAGCTTTGATTTGCATTTCTCTGATAATTAGTGATGTTGAGCATCATTTCATGTGCTTTTTGGCCATCTGTGTATCTTCTTTGGAGAAGTGTCTACTTTGATCCTCTGCCCATTTTTTGATTGGGTTGTTTGGTTTTTTTGATATTGAGCTGTATGAGCTATTTGTATGTTGTGGAGATTAAGCCCTTGTCAGTTGCTTCGTTTGCAAATATTTTCTCCCATTCTGTGGGTTGTCTTTTCATTTTGTTTATGGTTTCCTTTGCGTGCAAAAGCTTTTAAGTTTAATTAGGTCTCATTTGTTTATTTTTGGTTTTATTTTCATTACTCTAGGAGGTGGATCAAAAAAGATATTGCTGCAATTTATGTCAAAGAGTGTTCTGCCTATGTTTTCCTCTGAGAGTTTTATAGTATCCGGTATTACATTTAGGTCTTTAATCCATTTTGAGTTTATTTTTGTGTATGATGTTAGAGAATGTCCTAATATCATTCTTTTAAACTGCTATCCAGTTTTCCCAGCACCACTTATTGAAGAGACTGTCTTTTCTCCATTGTACATTCTTGCCTCCTTTGTCATAGATTAGGTGACCATAGGTGAGTGGGTTTATCTCTGGGCTTTCTATCCTGTTCCATTGATCTATATTTCTGTTTTTGTGCCATTACCATACTGTTTTGATGACTGTATTTATAGTATATTCTGAAGTCAAGGAGCCTGATTCCTCCAGCTCTGTTTTTCTTTCTCAGGATTGCTTTGGCTCTTCGGGGTCTTTTGTGTTTCCACAAAAATTTAAAAATTTTTTGTTCTAGTTCTGTGAAAAATGCCATTGTTAATTTGATAGGGATTGCACTGAGTCTGTAGATTGTCTTGGATAGTATAGTCACTTTGACAATATTTATTCTTCCAATCCAAGAACGTGATATATCTTTGCATCTGTTTGTGTCATCTTCGATTTCTTTCATCGGCGGCTTACAGTTTTCAGAATACAGGTCTTTTTTCTCCTTAGGTAGTTTTATTCCTAGGTATTTTATTCTTTTTGATGTGATGGTAAAAGGGCAAGGATTTTAACATCTACCAATGCAACCTAAAGCAGTTTGCAGGATTTTTGCTGTTGGAGTGTACCAAAGGCTGCATGATTTCCTAGTGTTGGTGGTCATGCTATGATAGGTTGTCACAATGGTGACTGGCATTTCTTGCATGTTTTCTAACAAGTTTTTGTTTGGAGAAGTGCAGCTCATTGATTATTTCAAATACTTCTCTTGCATCCATTGATTTAAGGTGACTCATTTGCTTTTGTAGATATGCAGTCATAGTATCATTGTTAACTAGCGTAGTTACTGTCTTCATTTCTGGTATGTGTTCCTCCTGTTTCTCCGTTGTGTCCTGTTGCGTTTACCCTGAATTCTCAAACATTGTAATGGCACTACGTCAGACATCCTTGTTTTGCTCCTGATGTTCAAATGCATCTCTCTAGTAGTTCTTCACTAATTATAATATTAATACCAGCTCTTATTTTAGAAATAAAGTCTTCAGTCTGTTAAAAAATATTTTTGTGTTCCCTTCACTAAATGTTGCCTTAGGGGGTGGTAGTGAATTTTTTTCAAATGCCTTTTTGGTATTTTTTTTTCAGGGATCATATGATTTTTCTTAACCTATTGATGGGGTGGATTCTATTATTAGATTCTCTCCTATTGAACAGTCCTTAGCTTCCCGTGATAAACCCTAATTGGCACATTATTCTTTTACCACGTTGCTGAATCCTGTCACTAGCTGAGTGTTTTATCTCTGTCTCTATCAGGAATTGAGATTGGGTGATAGGGAATGAATTGTAGGTGGTTTGGAATATCTTTCTGTGTGTGAATCAGCTTCTTTAACTTAGAATCATGTTTCTATTCAAAAATAGAAAGAATTAATCCATAGGCTTGGGTTGAAGTACCAAACAGGGGGAGGGGATTATTATAATAGTGATTTTAAAGTCAATCCTAATTTTAGGTAAACTTTTGGTGTCCATTTTAGTATATTTTTAAACAAAGCTGCCATGGACATGTTCAGTTTTATGATCGATTATACATAGTATGTTCTTATGATTTTTTAAAAAAAATTCTAAGACATTGAAACAAAACAGGCACATAACGTTTAATAAAACATCTGCTGTTACAGCTCAGGTCTTGATTTAAATTTTGTCCTATTTTGCTACATTTAAACTTCTATTTAACAGAGTTTTGCCTGTTTTAATTAGTTGTTTCTAGAAACGAGCCCCTGACACATTTATTTAAATTTAATTCATACAGTATGTTTTCTCCTGTATTTATTTTTTAAATTCTTTTCTTTCCTTTAAAAAAAATCTTTTGTATTGAAGTATAGTTGATTTGCAATATCGTGTAAGATTCAGGTATACAGCACAATTCAGTTTTATATATTTATATATATATATATATATATATATATATATATATATTCTTTTTCAGATTCTTTTCCCTTATAGGTTATTAGATAATATTGAGTAGCATTCCCTGTGCTATACAGTAGGTCCTTGTTGGTTATCTGTTTTACATATAGTAGTGTGTATATGTTAATCCCAGCTTCCTAATTTATCCCTTCACCCACCCCACTTTCCCCCTTGGTAACCATAAGTTTGTTTTCTGTGTCTGTGAGCCTCTGTTTTGGAAGTAAGTTCATCTGTGTCTTTTTTTTTCTGTTAGATTCTACATGTAAGCGATATCATGATACTTGTCCTTCTCTGTCTGGCTTACTTCACTTAGTATGATAATCTCTAGGTCCATCCATGTTGCTGCAAAGGGCATTATTTCATTCTTTTTTTGATGGCTGAGTAATATTCCATTGTATATATGTACCACATCTTTTTTATGCATTCCTCTGTCAGTAGACATTGAGGTTGCTTCCATGTCTTGGCTATTGTAAATAGTGCTGCAATGAACATTGGGGGTGCATGTATCTTTTTTTTTTTAATTTTTATTGGAGTGTAGTTGATTTACAGTGTTGTGTTAGTTTCAGGTGTACAGCAAAGTGAATCAGTTATACATATACATATATCCACTCTTTTAGGTTATTTTCCCATATAGGCCATTACAGAGTATTGAGTAGAGTTCCCTGTGCTATACAGTAGGTCCTTATTAGTTATCTATTTAGAAGTGTGTACATGTCAATCCCAATCTCCCAATGTATCCCTCTTCCCCCTTACCCCCTGGTAACCATAAGTTTGTTTTCTACATCTGTGACTCTTTCTGTTTTGTAAAGAAGTTCATTTGTACCCTTTTTTTAGATTCCACATATATGCGATATCATATGATGTTTGTCTTTCTCTGTCTGACTTATTTCACTCAGTATGACAATCTTCAAATGGCATTATTTTGTTCTTTTTTTAAGGATGAGAAATATTCCATTGTATATATGTACCACATCTTCTTTATCCATTCCTCTGTTGATGGACATTTAGGTTGCTTCCATGTCCTGGCTATCGTAAATAGCGCTGCAGTGAACATTGGGATGCATGTATCTTTTCGAATTATGGTTTTCTCCAGGTATATGCCCAGGAGTGGGATTGCTGGGTCGTATGGTAGTTCTATTTTTAGTTTTTTGAGAAACCTCCATACTGTTCTCCATAGTGGCTGTACCAATTTACATTCCCACCAACAGTGTAGGAGGGTTCCCTTTTCTCCACACCCCCTCCAACATTTATTGTTTGTAGATTTTTTTGATGACGGCCATTCTGACCGGTGTGAGGTGACACCTCATTGTAGTTTTGATTTACATTTCTCTAATAATTAGCAGTGTTGAACATCTTTTCATGTGCTTTTTGGCTATCTGGATGTCTTCTTTGGAGAAATGTCTGTTTAGGTCTTCTTCCCATGTTTTGATTGGGTTATTTGTTTGTTTTTGATATTGAGCTATATGAATTGTTAATATATTTCAGCATTTAATTTCTTGTCAGTCGCACTGTTTGCAAATATTTTCTCCCGTTCTGTGGGTTGTCTTTTCATTTTGTTTATAGTTTCCTTTGCTGTGCAGAAGCTTTTAAGTTTCATTAGGTCCCATTTGTTTATTTTTGGTTTTACTTTCATTACTCTAGGAGGTGGATCAAAAAAGATATTGCTGCGATTTATGTCAAAGACTGTTCTGCCTATGTTTTCCTCTAAGAGTTTTATAGTGTCTGGCCTTACATGTAGGTCTTTGATCCATTTTGCGTTTATTTTTGTGTATGGTGATAGAGAGTGTCCTAATTTCATTCTTTTAAACTGCTGTCCAGTTTTCCTGGCACCACTTATTGAAGAGACTGTCTTTTCTCCATTTGTATGTTCTTGCCTCCTTTGTTATAGACTAGTTGATCATAGGTGAGTGGGTTTATTTCTGGGCTTTCTATCCTGTTCCATTGATCTATATTTCTGTTTTTGTGCCAGTACCATACTGTTTTGATGACTGTAGCTTTGTAGTATATTCTGAAGTCAAGGAGCCTGATTCCTCCAGCTCTGTTTTTCTTTCTCAGGACTGCTTTGGCTATTCGGGGTCTTTTGTGTTTCCATACAAATTTTGAAATTTTTTGTCCTAGTTCTGTGAAAAATGCCATTGGTAATCTGATAGGGATTGGATTGAATCTGTAGATTGCCTTGGGTAGTATGGTCATTTTGGCAATATTGATTCTGTATCTACTACTGAATCTACTGTATTTATAGTTTTTATCATTATTATTTCCTACCACCTGTTTCTTTAGGTTTATTGTTGTTGCTATACTTTTTCATATGTGAAAAGGAATGCTTAAATTTTTTTGGATAATAAAGTTTGAAATTTTAGAAATCTACCTTTGAATGATACTTTCACTGCAATGATAGATTTTAGTATATAGGATTAATATTTCCTCTCTCAATATTCTCTAATAGTTTGTTATGTCCTCACTCATTTCTCATTTCATGGTATTAGGATAAAACCAAGTAACCAGTAGTTTGTATTCTATTTTTTTGAATTTTTTTGAGATTTCTTCACTACATATTATTTTGATTAAAAAAAATTTATTTTTAATTTGGTCGTGCCGGGTCTTAGTTGCGGCAGGCAGGCTCCTTAGTTGTGGCTCGCGGGCTCCTTAGTTGTGGCATGTGGCATCTCCACATGTGGCATGTGGCATCTTGCAGCATGCATGTGGGATCTACTTCCCTGACCAGGGCTCAAACCCAACCCCCTGCGTTGGGAGCATGGAATCTTATCCACTGCGCCACCAGGGAAGTCCCATATTATTTTGTTTTTATAATTCTCCCATGGATACTTGGGAAGAAGATGTGGATCATACTTTCAGAGTATAAAATCTGAAAATAGCTATCCCTTCTTTGTTGTGAAATATATGTTGTTAAAAGACAACTTTGTAAAAAGGTAAAGTTGTCTTCTGTACAAATATAAAGTATACACATGTGAAAGATTTTATTTAACTCCTTAATGTGAGAACCAGTAAGATGTTACACTGTCTCCAAGGAAAATTCAAAGAACATTTGCCATGTACATAGGCAACCAGGAATTCTGATGAATCTGTGAATAAATGCAAAATTGGTCACTGTTCACAGGACAATAGTCAGTTGAATTCTGCCAGACAAAATTCATATGCATTTCTGTGGATGAGAATTATTTGCATTATTGTCAAGTTTTTACATGCTAGAGTTTTTTGTTCTGTTTTTTTTGGGTTTTTTTTTAAACATCTTTATTGGAGTATAATTGCTTTACAGTGGTGTGTTAGTGTCTGCTTTATAACAAAGTGAATGTTCTGTTTTTTAATTTTATTTATTTTTTGGCTACGTGGGATCTTCATTGCTGCACACAGCCTTTCTCTAGTTGTGGCGAGCGGGGGCTATTCGTTGTGGTGGCTTCTCGTTGCAGAGCATGGGCTCTAGGTGCGTGGGCTTCAGTAGTTGCGGTGAGTGGGCTCAGTCGTTGTGGCTCGCGGGCTCTAAAGTGCAGGCTCAGTAGTTGTGGCGCACAGGCTTAGTTGCTCCACGGCATGTGGGATCTTCCTGGACCAGGGCTCGAACCCATGTCCCCTGCATTGGCAGGCGGATTCTTAACCACTGCACCACCAGGGAAGTCCTACATGCTAGAGTTTTAAAAGTAGCTCCCAAAGAAGGAAAGACCTAGATAACCTAGAAGGGTGTATTAGACAAGGAACCCAGTAATCTTTTTTGCCCATTTTAAAGACTTGCACATTTTCCCAGTAATGCCCTTTACAATAGACATTTATTATTTCTAATTTATCTGTCCTGTGGGACACTGGTGAACTAATTTCTCACACTAAATTGTGTTTTGACATTTAATCTTTAAAATTCTAATATTTCCTTCCTGTATATTTAGCCATGCCGTTTGATGCCTATAGACCTTGTTGTAATACTTTTGTTACCTAAATGGTACATATTCAATATTCAAAATTTAGGAAGTAGAGAAAAATATAAAGAAAAATTTCAAATCACTTCTAATTCCCACTATCTCTAACCACTGTTACCACTTTATTACCATTGAGCCTTTTTTTCTCTGGGTATTTCTCTAATACACTTAAAATCATTCTGTATACAAAAATTTTCTGCTTTTTTTCACCTAACATTTTAACAAACACCTTTCCCATGTTAATAAAACTGTTTAAAAGTATCATTTTAAATATTCTTACTTAAATTTACATACTATTCCTCTGTTCTTGGGGATGTTAGATTATTTCCAGGCTTTTGCTATTATCAATTAACACTGTATCCTTGGGACATCAGTATTTGTCCACATTTTGCATTATTTCTTAAGGATAGATCATCAAAAGTAGAGAATTACTGGGCAGTCTAAGGCTCTTGATATAAAGTAGAATTGCCTTATAAAGTGGTTATATTCATCTAACCCTGCATAGCCGTACTTGTAGCAATATCCTGTTCCGTTGCACAAAGATTTAATAATGCACGAAGATTTAATAATGTCATGTCCGTGTAATGCATTATGCCTTCTGTCATTTATTCTTACCCTTTTAATCTTATGTAATACTTTCCCATTAAATTCTACCTTGATCGTGATACTGCAACTCGTCCTCATCATTCGATCAAATTTGGTAGCAGAATCTTTGCACAGGCTTTTCTTTGCAAATCCTTTGGTGCTCTTTTGCTTTATATATGCCTCCAGATGGACCTCATTTAGTCAAATCTGGGACTGTGTCTTTACGTGGGGCAGTTTAGGCTGATTTTCTTTATTGTTATGATCTGTCTGGCCTGGCTGCTGTCATAATCTTATATGCTTCCCATTTTTTAATGATCCTTCGTCTTTTTTGACATTTTACCTTTTGGTAGTCTGCTTTGTTGATAACATTGATTATGATTTCAAAGGTAAATATTCTAGTTTTCATTTTACTAGGGACTTCTAAAACATACATTGTTAAACACTCTTAATCCTGTTTTTATACCTGGCTAATAAAGAACACTTTCTATTCCCTCTTGTGAAATTAAAACAGTTTTTGAGATGATTGGCTCTTTTTCCATACTTTGACACTCTTTTTTTTTTTTTTTTTTTTTTTTTAATTTTATTTATTTTATTTATTTATTTATTTATTTTTGGCTGTGCTGGGTCTTCGGTTCGTGCGAGGGCTTTCTCTAGTTGCGGCAAGTGGGGGCCACTCTTCATCGCGGTGCGGGGACCGCTCTTCATCGCGGTGCGCGGGCCTTTCACTATCGCGGCCCCTCCCGTTGCGGGGCACAGGCTCCAGACGCGCAGGCTCAGCAGCTGTGGCTCACGGGCCCAGCTGCTCCGTGGCATGTGGGATCTTCCCAGACCAGGGCTCGAACCCGTGTCCCCTGCATTAGCAGGCAGATTCTCAACCACTGCGCCACCAGGGAAGCCCCTGACACTCTTTATTCCCTTAATCCAGTGCGATTAAAATTTAACTATTAGTGATCAATGTTTTTATTTCCTAACCTCTGTAACCTTCATTTTCATTTGGGTGATCACCCTCACTTTTTTTCCACAACTTCCCTATTCAAGAATATTTTTCTGTGATTCACCCCTAGAAGATTTGGGAGAAATTCCTAGGCATTCTTTGCCAGAAAGGTGCTCATTTGATGAACTTCCAGAGATCTGCAGATTTCTGAAGGTCTCCCTGTTATCCTGCACGTGAATAACTTGTCCACATGTTGCGGAATTCCCAGCTCTGACTCTTTCCCTCTGAAATCTGTGGAGCTGGCCTCTCGGCTGAGGCATCAGTGGTAGTGGAGGACAAAACTGTACAAGCTGCATTTTTACTCTTTTGAAAATTTTGTCTTTTTTTTTTCTTTTATTTTTTAATTCTACTAACCAGTTACACTTATTGATCCCTGACTGCACCTTGAGTCACTTATCTGGGTGCTTTTAACATACTCCCTTTAGCTCGTTTTTCTGCTTGATGGCTTCTAGCAGCCTTTCTCTTTTTGTTCAGTTTTTGTTTTGTTTTTTTTACCTCGTTATGTCTTCCTGTTCTTTGGGGTCATTTGTTTGTCCAGAGCCCATGGATCACTGGATTGCATGTGAGTTCAGCTGTCTGCTAGGAAGGATAATTGATCACTGCAGTGCATTAGGCTGCCAGAACCTGGCATGCCTTCTGCCCTCGGCTCCTTCCCCGTCGGGGCCTGCCGCCAGCGCGCCTGGTCTGATGGGTGGCGCAGGAGGTCCACCTCCACACCTCCCCGTCTGCGTGCACCTCTCCTCTCGGCCCCTCTCCACCCCCAGCCGTGTTCCCCTGCTCCCCGCCCTGGCCTTCATTTCTCAGTCTCTCTGTCTCTAGCCGTGGTTCCCATGTGCAATTATTGCTGATTAATTCCAAGTCAGAGTGATGGATGGTTTAACTTTCTTTCCTTGAGAGCCCTTGCCTGGCCGGGGACTGGGCAGAATTCCAAGGTGCCGGGGCAGGTGGCTCAGGAGGGTGGGGTCTTGGTAGAGGAGGCCAGAGAGCAGCACAGGGCTTGAGGGACCAGCTTTCCAGCACAGTGTCATTTTGATCATTGTCATCCTGGAGTGACCTGGCTAAGCCAGAGCCTTCTCCCTCCCACTCAAGTCTTCTGAAGCCAAAAGAAACTCAACGGGATCCAGGAACCTTGAGCCGTGTCTCTGCTGCAGACTCTTGACAAAAGGGGAAATGGTCTCACATCACAGAGCAAACTCCGTGAAAGACCCTCTTCATCTTATGCCCCAGAGTTCCTCTTCTCGCGGCCTCTAAGCGCCCCCTCCCCGTCCCTTTCCCCCCAGACTTCCCTCTCGTCCCCTCCCTCTGGGGACTGAGTCTCAGGCACTTTCTTTGGGGAGACAGTTTACTCTGGCTGCTTTGGATTCTCTTCTGTCACTCCTCAGAGTAGCAGCATGAAAGAATCCACCTTTTTATTTTTAAAGGCAAAAGTTTATTGTTTATTTAGGGGACATACAGAACACTTAGGAGATGCAGAATTCCCTTAATGAGAGAGATGGGGTCTCGCTGTGCTGCCCAGGCTGGGGCGCTGTGGTTATTCCCAGGCACGATGCCACTACTGATCAGCACAGGCAGGTTTTGGGGGTTTTTTTGTTTTGTTTTTATTGAAATATAGTTGATTTACAGTGTTGTGTTAGTTGTTTCTGGTGTACAGCAAAGTGATTCAGGTATATATATATATTCAGTTATATATATATTCTTTTTCATATTCTTTTCCATTATGGTTTATCCCAGGAGATTGGATATAGTTCCCTGTGCTGTATAGTGGGACCTTGTTGTTTATCCATTCTCTGTATAATAGTTTGCATCTGCTAACCCCAAACTCCCACTGCATCCCTCCCCCAACCCCCTCCCCCTTGGCAACCACAAGTCTGTTTTCTATGTCTGTTTCTGTTTCATAAATAAGATCATTTATGTCATATTTTAGATTCCACATATAAGTGATATACGGTGGTATTTGTCTTTCTGACTTACTTCACTTAGTATGATACTCTAGATAATCTCTGCAAATGGCATTATTTCATTCTTTTTTGGGGGAGTAATATTCCATTGTATATATACATATACTGCATCTTCTTCATCTGTTGATGGACATTTAGGTTGTTTCCATGTCTTAGCTATTGTAAACAGGGCTGCTATGAACATAGGGGTGCATGTGTCTTTTTGAATTATAGTTTTGTCCAGATATATGCCCAGGAGTAGGATTGCTGGATCATATGGTAATTCTATTTTTAGTTTTCTGAGGAAACTCCATACTGTTTTCCATAGTGGCTGAACGAACTTATATTCCCACCAACAGAGGAGGAGGGTTCCCTTTTCCCCACACCCTCTCCAGCATTTGTTGTTTGTAGACTGTTTAGTGATGGCCATTCTGACCGGTGTGAGGTGGTACCTCATTGTAGTTTTGATTTGCATTTCCCTGATAGTTATCAATGTTGAGCATCTTTTCATGTGCCTGTTGGCCATCTGTATGTCTTCTTTGGAGAAATGTCTATTTGGGTCTTCTGCCCATTTTTCGATTGGGTTGTTTGGTTTTTTTTACTGAGTTGTATGGGCTGTTTGTATATTTTGGAAATTAAGCCCTTGTTGGTCGCATCATTTGCAAATGTTTTCTCCCAGTCTGTAGTGTCTTTTCTTTTTTTTTTTTTATGGTTTCCTTTGCCGTGCAAAAGCTTGTAAGTTTGATTAGGTCCCATTTGTTTACTTTTGCTTTTACTTCTATTGCCTTGAGAGACTGACGTAAGAAAACAGTGGTATGTTTTAAGTCAGAGAATGTCTTGCCTATGTTCTCTTCCAGGAGTTTAATGGTGTCATGTCTTATGTTTAGGTCTTTAAGCCATTTTGAGTTTATTCTTGTTTATGGTGTTAGGGTGTGTTCTAACTTCACTGATTTGCCTGCGGCTGTCCAGCTTTCCCAGTACCCCTTGCTGAAGAGACTTTTTCCCCATTGTATATTCTTGCCTCCTTTGTCGGAGATTAATTGACCGCAGGTGTGTGGGGTTACTTAGCACAGTTTTGACCTGCTTCTTTTCTGACCTGGGCTGGTTCATGCCTCCATAGGCAACCTGGTGGTCCCCTGCTCTCGGGAGGTCACCACGTTGATGCCGAACTTAGGGCCTAGCGCACTGCAGCCTGGAACTCCTGGGCTCAAGTGATCCTCCTGTCTCAGCCTCCCAGAAGCTGGGACTACAGGCGTGTGACACCATGCCTGGCCCAAAGAATCCACCTCGGAGGAGGAGGGAAGGAAGGAGGCTGTGAATTCTTCTTCCCTAATACTTTATCCCTGTCCACAACAACATCAAGAACACCACCACCATCACCATCTTCATAACCATCATCACCACCATCACCATCAGGATCCTCTTTGTAACCGTCACCACCACCATTACCACCACCATCTTCACCATCGTCATCACCACCATCATTACCACCACCATCTTCACCATCATCATCACCACCATCATTACCACCACCATCATCACCACCATCATTACCACCACCATCATCACCACCATCACCATCACCATCTAACCATCACCACCACCATTACCACCACCATCTTCACCATCATCACCAGCATCACCACCACCATCCTCCTCCTCCTCCTCCTCATCACCATCTTCATAACCATCACCACCATCATCACCACCATCACCATCACCATCATCATCAACATCCTCTTCATAACCATCACCACCACCATCTTCACCATCATCACCACCATCACCACCACCATCCTCCTCCTCCTCCTCATCATCATCTTCATAACCATCATCACTACCACCATCTTTTTTTACATTTTTTATTTATGATTTAGTTATTTATTATTATTTTTTTATTGAAGTATAGTTGATTTACAATGTTGTGTTAATTTCTGCTGTACAGCAAAGTGACTCAGCTATACACATATATACATTCTTTTTTTTTTTTTATATTTTCCATTATGGATTATCCCGGGAGGTTGGATATAGTTCCCTGTTCTATACAGTAGGACCTTGTTGTTTATCCATTCTATATATAATAGTTTGCATCTGCTAATCCCAAACTCCCAATCCATCCCTCCCCCACTCCCCCTCCCCCTCGGCAACCACCGGTCTGTTCTCTATGTCTGTGAGTCTGTTTCTGTTTTGTAGGTAGGTTCATTTGTGCCATATTTTAGATTCCACATATAACTCATATCATATGGTATTTGTCTTTCTCTTTCTGACTTACTTCATTTAGTATGGTAATCTCTAGTTGCATCCATGTTGCTGCAAATGGCATTATTTTGTTTTTTTTATGGCTGAGTAATATTCCACTGTATATGTAGATACCACATCTTCTTTACCCATTCATCTGTCTGTGGACATTTAGGTTGTTTCCATGTCTTGGCTATTGTGAATAGTGCTGCTATGAACATAGGGGTGCATGTATCTTTTTGAATTATAGTTTTGTCCAGACATATGCCCAGGAGTAGGATTGCTGGATCATATGGTAACTCTGTTTTTAGTTTTTTGAGGAACCTCTATACTGTTTTCCATAGTGGCTGCACCAACTTACATTCCCACCAACAGTGTAGGAGGGTCCCCTTTTATCCACACCCTCTCCAGCATTTGTCATTTGTAGACTTTTTAATGATGGCCGTTCTGATGGGTGTGAGGTAGTACCTCACTGTAGTTTTGATTTGCATTTCTCTAATGGTTAGCAATGTTGAGCATTCTTTCATGTGCCTTTTGGCCATTGTATGTCTTCTTTGGAGAAATGTCTATTTAGATGCTCTGCCCGTTTTTGGATTGGGTTGTTTGTTTTTCTGTTACTGAGTTGTGTGTGCTGTTTGTATATTTTGGAAATTATGCCCTTGTCGGTCGCATCCTTTGCAAATATTTTCTCCCATTCTGTAGGTTGTCTTTTTGTGTGTTTTTTTTTAAATAGTTTCCTTTGTTGTGCACAAGCTTGTAAGTTTGATTAGGTCCCATTTGTTTATTCTTGTTTTTATTTCTATTGCTTTGCGAGACTGACCTAAGAAAACATGGATACAGTTTATGTCAGAGAATGTTTTGCCTATGTTGTCTTCTAGGAGTTTTATGGTGTCATGTCTTATGTTTAAGTCTTTAAGCCATTTTGAGCTTATTTTTGTGCATGGTGTGAGGGTGTGTTCTAATTTCATTGATTTACCTGTGGCTCTCCAGTTTTCCTAGCACCACTTGCTGAAGAGGCTGTTTTTTCCCATTTTATATTCTTGCCTCCTTTGTCAAAGATTAACTGACCATAGGTGTGTGGGTTTATTTTTGGTCTGTCTGTTCTGTTCCATTGATCTGTGTGTCTGTTTTTGTACCAGTACCACACTGTTTTGATTACTGTAGCTTTGTAGTATTGTCTGAAGTCTGGGAGAGTTATGCCTCCTGCTTTCTTTTTTTTCCCCCCTCAGGATTGCTTTGGCAATTCTGGGTCTTTTATGGTTCCGTATAACTTTTTGGATTATCCTAGTTCTGTGAAAAATGTCATGGGTAATTTGATAGGGATCACATTAAATCTGTAGATTGCTTTGGGTAGTTTCATGATTTTTTTATTTATTTATTTATTTATTTTTGGGTGTGTTGGGTCTTCGTTTCTGTGCGAGGGCTTTCTCTAGTTGTGGCAAGCAGGGGCCACTCCTCATCGCGGTGCGTGGGCCTCTCACCATTGCGGCCTCTCTTGTTGCGGAGCACAGGCTCCAGATGTGCAGGCTTAGTAGCCGTGGCTCACGGGCCTAGTTGCTCCGCGGCATGTGGGATCCTCCCAGACCAGGGCTCGAACCCGTGTGCCCTGCATTAGCAGGCAGACTCTCAACCACTGCGCCACCAGGGAAGCCCCATAGTTTCGTGATTTTTAACAATATTCTTCCAATCCAAGAACATGGGATATCTTTCCATTTCCTTGAATCCTCTTTAATTTCCTGTATTAATGTTTTATAGTTCTCATCATATAAGTCTTTCAGCTCCTTGGTCAGGTTTATTCCTAGGTTTTTCTCTCTTTTTTTTGGTGTGATTTTAAAAGGTATTGTTTTTTTGCATTCCCTTTCTGATGTTTCATTGTTAGTGTAAAGAAATGCAACCGATTTCCGAATGTTAATCTTGTATCCTGCTACTTTGCTGAATTCATTTATTAGATCTAGTAGTTTTTCTGTGGAGTCCTTAGGGTTTTCTATTTATAGTATCATGTCATCTGCATATAGTGACAACTTTACCTCTTTCCTTCCAATTTGGATACCTTTTATTTCTTTTTCTTGTCTGATTGCTGGGGCTAGGACATCCTATGCTATGTTGAATAGAAGTGACCCACCACCATCTTTCTCATCATCATCACCATCACCATCACCACCACCACCACCACCACCACCACCACCATCATCATTATCATCATCATCACCACCACCACCACCACCACCACCACCACCACCACCATCATCATTATCATCATCATCATAGCAGCTCCTGTATACTGAGTATTTGCTATGTGACAGGCACAGTCCATACCCCTGCCTTCATGCTGGAGCCCTGTGATACCCCCATCCCAGTGCAGAGACACTGACCCCAGGTGTCCCCCCACCCCTGTACCAGATCTCCACCCACGATCCCTCCCCAACTCCTTTCCCCTCTGTGCCCCTTCCCTTCCCGCCACAGGTGTATGAAGGTGGGAGCAATGTGGACCAGTTTGTGACACGCTTCCTCCTGAAGGAGACGGCCAATCAGATCCAGTCCCTGCTGAGCTCGGTGGAGAGCGCGGTGGAGGCCATCGAAGAGCAGACCAGCCAGATCCGGTGCGTTGATGGGATCTTGTGGGGGCCTGTGGGGTGGGCCGTGTGTGTGCTGACCTGCTGCTTGGTGGGGACGTTCGTGTGCTTAGGGGCTGGGTGACCTTGGGCAAGCCGCTGCTCCTCTCTGTGCCTCCACTTCCCCAGCTCTTTAAGTGGGGACGATTATACACCTACCTCCTCACAGAGTTATGACTAGTTCCTAGACTCTGATCAATTTGGCCACATTTCCATATTGCTCACATTATTGTTTAGCTAAAACTATTCTATTGTTTGACTCATTTTTTAAAACCTGGGAATAAATTTAAGAAACTCTGGTGGCTATTACCATCATTTGAAAACAAGTTATCACAAGCTGTGAGTGAAGAAATTGTAAAAATAAGCGCTGTTGGTGCCTGCAGTCAGCTTGGACCCTGAGGGCTGCTGCCTCTTTGTTCAAAAAGAGAGGCTGTGAGATCATAGATGGGGGTTGAAAACAAAGGAGCATCAAAGCATGACTTCAGAAAGATTGAAAGAGCAGTGAAATGGAGTGGTTTTCTCCCAATGTTAGTGTTATTTAAGGCCTTGTTTGTGGGTCCTTGAAGCCGTGGAAAAGTACCTGGGGTCCCCCCTCTTTGCAGGGGGACACTGTTGGGGCGGTGAGATGGGGGTCCGGAGAGTAGCAGTCTCCTTCCGGCTCGGCAGGGCCAGCCCCTGGAGGCCACGAGCCCTCCCATTTGTTGTCCCAAGTTCCGGCCAACTCCTCTGTGCCTGTTCTTCCCTGAAGAGCTGATGTGCCCGGGGCAAAGGGGAAATAAAGAAATAGAAACAGGCGGGGGCAGCTGCCGGATGCCCAAGCGTTACTGAGCCTTGAGTCTCTGCCGCGGTTTCCCAGGCAGAGACCCGGCACAGCAGGATGTTGGTTGCTGGGCACGGGGGTTTGTATGTGTTTTGTTGGTTGGTGGGGGGCTTGTCCCAGTCAGATATGATTGCAAAGGCTGCTCAGTGATGCTGTTCGCAAAATGCCTTTGCTCTGAGCACCTGCAGCCCGGTCACCTAGGATATGCACAATGCAGATTCCTGGGCTCCGGCCGTGCCCGCTGGATTAGGGTCGCTGGGAGCTGAGCCCAGGACTCTGCATAGCTGATCAGTCTTGTGATTCTGAGGGTTCCCAAGGTTAACAGCCTCAGCTCTGGAAGTTGTCACGTAGATTTTCTTCTTCTTTTTTTTTTTTTTTAATCACTATCTTGATTTTAAAACCTGCGGTTTCTATCCTGCTGCAGAACAGATAAGACCGCTGCGTGATTTTCAGAGCCGATTTCCTGCACTTTGCCAGTTCCGTCACGTGCCAGCCGTTACACCTGCCTGCCCCCTTTTTGGAAGCTTGCTTTGGGGTGTTGTTGGCAGGGGTGGCATGTCGCGATGGGGAGACACATCTGCTTCACAGGCACTGCCACCTCAAACCGCCCAAATCTCAGCTGTTTCGGCTCTCAGCTGCAGGTCCCCTGAGTGTCCTCTTTCCCAGGCCTGGGGACGTCGTGACCCAGGCACGAGCCACTGGTTCAGAGCCTGCCGCCCTTGGGGGACTCCCACTGTTCCCACTCATGGTCTGAGTCTGTTGAGGCGGCACGATTGACACCTCAAGGACTCTGCCAGCCTTTCTGCTCCCTTGGGGGTGGCCCCTCTGCACAGGGAGAGGCTGCTGGGCTTTCAGGCTCACAGGAGGCAAATTCCAGAACATTACCAAGGCAGCCCTGGGGACCAGGCGTGTCGGCCGTGCACACAGGAGTGGGGGGGGGGGGCGGGGGGGAATATGTGTGTCTGGGTGTATTTTTATGTCTGTGGTGAGTTTTCCAGCATTTTTGCACATGGGGGTTTGGGCATTTGTTGAGTCGCTACTACGTGCCAGGCACAGTGTTTGGTGGGCTGTGTGTGCGTGTCAGGGATGCCGGGGGCTGTGCGTGTGTGTGCACATCAGTAATGTGCGTGGCGGGTGGTGTCATGACAGGGGATGGGGCCAGGCTGAGGTCGGGATCACGGATCTTTGTCCTGTTAGATGCCTGCTCTTGACTGTGTCTTAGGGCTTCCTTTTTTGGACGGGGGGCTTGTTAGCCAACCCAGGCCCCCACCCCAGAGGGCAGTGAACGCTGAATCGGCTCCTAGCAGGGCCGGGGCGGTAGGGGCAGCTGTGGGCTGCGGGGAGGCTGGGGGCCTGGCTCAGCCTCGCCCGGCCCTGGAACTAAACCTCCCGGGAACAGGGTCTGGGTTCCTGGAAAGGATCTGAGTTCAGATCCCAACCCGGCCCCGCCTGCAGCGTGGCCTTGGCCTGTGGGCCTGGTGTCCCCCTCTGTAAAACAAAGGCCACGACGTTCGCTTCACAGGGACGGGGCTCCGCGGAGTGAGTTCTGTGCACGTTTCAGCCCCCAGTTGGTGCCTAATGTTTGTCGAAGCTGCCACAAGCGGACGGGGCCCTGCAGCCCCCCTCACAGTGTGTGTTTCCCCACTCCTCTGCAGACAGAACCACAGCAAACCCAGCCACAGCGTGGTGGAGACCTGGTCTGGGAGCTCCACTCCCCTCTATGCCCACAACCACAAGCTCACGGCCGTGGATCAAGGGAAGAGCTTCCCACTTGGTGAGAGAGCAGTGGCCCAGAGTGGGGGGCACTGGCTGGGGGGTCCTGGGGGGAACTCTGAGAGTGGTCCACATGGGGCCTGGGCCTCCCATGGGGACCGAGCCTGGGAGGGCTGGGGGCAGGTCTCAGCCCCGGGGCAGGGCCGGGAGCTCCCCTCCACCTTAGGCCTGGCCCTGCCTCCCCCCCCACATCAGCATCTCTGTTCCTCTTTCCCAGTCACCTCAGACTCCAAGGAGGAGGGCCTGGAAGCCCAGATCAGCAGGTTGGCGGGGCTGATAGGACGGCTGGAGAGCAAGGTGAGCCCACTGAGCCCTCGCCTCTGTCCCTGCGTCCACTCGCCGCCCTCCCAGCCCCCAGGGACTGCAGAGTGAGGCCCGAGCTCGAGACAGAAGTCAGGAAGCCTTGGAAAGGACATTCCCCAGGTGGAGTGCGGACTAAGGGTAGACGCCGGGAACGTGTCCATTGTATAGGACCGGAGGAGAGGAGCAGCTGTGGAGGGTGGGCGGGCAGCCAGGAGGGGCATCTCAAGGAGCAGAAGGTAGTCGGCAGGGTCACGGGCAGCAAGGGGACAGAGCTTCAAGGAGGCGTTAAGGCGGCGGGGTGGTCTGGGCAGGTGGTAGCCTAGACCCAGCAAGGTGGTGGGTGAGGGATGGCGACGCCCCAGGAGAGATTAGAATGACGGGCAGCGTGAAGTGTCCTCAGTGTGACAAGGCACATCCACAAGAGACGGAAAGCGGCACAGCCCTTACGGAATCGTGTTTTCGGAGAACATTTCATGGCTCGGTAGGCACTCAGGATACGATTGTGTTAGCTTTGCAGGGCTGCCAGAACCGGGGCTTAAACCCAGGCATTTATTCTCTCACAGATCAAGGCTAGAAATCTGAAATCAGGATGTTGGCGGGGCTGGTTTCTTCTGAGGCCTCTCGCTGGCGTGTAGACGGCCGTCTTCTCCCTGTGTCTGTGTGTGTCTGTGTCCTGATCTCTTCTTATAAGGACACCAGTCATATTGGATTAGAGCCCACCCATGTGACCTTATTCTAACTTCATCACCTATTCAAAGGTCCTGTCTCCAAATATAGCCACGTTTTGCGGTACTGGGGATTGGGACTTCAACATATGAATTTTGGGGGAACACAATTCAGCCCATAACGATGACCATTTGTTGGAAGAAAGAAAATAATTTGCCTTAAGGTTTACCAACAGGCTCCAGTATCAGACTGCCAGTATTTGAATCCTGGCTATACCACTTAACAGCTGTGTGACCTTGGGCCAGTGACTTACCCTCTCTGAGCCTCAGAGTCCTCCTCTAACCACAGAGAAAATAATCAGAATGGCACCTCTCACAGGGTCATTGTGAGGATTAAACAAAATGATGTCTTAATGGCTTCGCACAGAGCCTGCTGCATAGTTAGCATTTAATATTAGCAATGTTATTTAGCAGTTATTATTAGACATTCTGATGCCAGAACCTATACACATACCATACCTGTATATCAACATAAACCAAGATAGCAGGCATCTCCAGGCTGTAGGGTTGCAGTGGCAAGTTTACATTTTTCCTACTTCTCTGAATTTTTTTATATCTTTTGCAAAAGGGCAAAAGAAAAATAGTGCTTTGATGGGTTTGTGGGTTAGTTCTGAGGGATTCGTGAGGGCAGTGGGTGGGGCTCCCCAGGAGGAGGTGAGGCCGAGACTTGGAGGGGAGTCCGAGGGAGGAGGCGGCCATCCCACCTGCAGGTCTGAGGCCGAGGTGGCATCTCCCCCGCCCCCCGCCACCCCGCCACTGCGCTAAAGCCTGCTGCTGGGTGGGAGCGGTGGGAAAGGCTCGGCGGGGACCCTGAGGCCCGGTTGTCATAACAACTCTGCGGGCGCCCCCAGGGGGAGGCTCTTTGAAGCTTATTTTTAGCGCCCCAGTCGCCTTAACAACCGGCTGGCTGGAAACCAAGGAGCACCTGGGCGTCCTGGAGACGGGGCGGGGCCCTCTTCCTGGCCTCTGATTGGTCCGAGCTGCGAGCAGGGGCCAATCCGGGGCCTGCTGTGGGCCCCGCCCTCCAAGGGCCAACCTGAGCGCTCCTAGCTGTGCCTGGGCTCCTGGAACGCTGGGACGGCGAGGCAGGGAGACGGGGCGGGGGGCGCAGACGTGGGTGCCGCCGCCCCTCCCCCACCCTCCCCTCATCTTTATCTCATCCCCACCCTCACTGCCGCGGGGCCCAGCTGGCCAGGAGAAACCTAGGGAACCAGTTGCAGCCCCTGCTCTCCAGGAGCCCACCTACACGGTTTTAAAACCATGGAAAGAGACTTGCCCTGCCAGGCAGACCTTGGCCACCTACAAACGCCTACATCCACACCCTGTGTCCCCGGAAAGTCAGTACCCTCTCTGGGACCGGCTGTGTAATTTATGGGGCTCCTTTTTCCAACATTATTAAGAATTTCCAGGTGGTGAATGCACGGGTCATGGCCCTGCACATCGGCCGCTCTCTCTGTTTTCCTTAACAGCCAGCTGATGCGCCTCACTCACGTGCTTGTGTAGAGAAGAAAGACCTGGGTGCGGGATTGCGCCAGGGCTGTCCTCGTGGAGGCTGGACAGGGATGGGCACAGAGGTGGCCTTTAGTGGGGTGCCCAAGTTAAAGGAAGAAGGATCATGATTCCGTGCATCAGGAGGAGGGAGGCCTGGCCTCAAACTCAGACTCTGACCCTGGACCAGCTTCTGTGGCCTCTGGGTTCTCTGCTCTGAAATCGTGGTGCTGGGCACCATTACAGACACAAGCACGTGGTCAGGAGCAGAGCGCACGGGCTTCCCGCTTTCCTAGAGCTCACAGTAGGGCAGCCGCGACCTCGGGGAGTCTGGAAAGTTACATAAGATTTGGTATAGAGGGTTTAGCCCCCAGGGTCGGTGGAAGGCCAGCGAGCACAGACTACATCATTTAGACCGTTATATTCATGAGGCGCCAGGGGCTGTGACTGGGGGCGACGTGTAAGTTGTCGGGGAACCTGTTGCCAGTAAGGCTGTCGGCGGAAGTTGTGACGAAACCCCAGCGTCCTGGGCTCAGCACAGTGGAGCCGCCTTCGTGTTCTCTGCACTTGGCGTGCTTGGCCTCTGTGGCTCCAGCGCCCCCTAGAGGCCACGGCCAGAAGGGATCTGTGCCACTTCCTGTGGTTGGTCTTCCAGCCTGGCTTCCCGGCTCCTCTCTGAGCCAGCACCGTGCCTGGAGGGTGGGCTGAGCTCTGGCCCTGGGAGCTCCCACCCGCTCGGGGACTCCAGAGCCTCTGGAACCGTGGGGTGGAGGGGCTGGAGCTCTTTGGTGGCCCTGGGTGCTTGGGTGTCACTGTGGTGGTCCTGGAAGCCTCCCTCGCAGAGGTGGCCTCTGTCTCCGGCATCTCTTCGTGCTTTGTTGTTGCAGACCCTTTGGTTTGACCTCCAGCAGCATCTCTCGGATGAAGAAGGCACCAACGTGGTGAGGACCCCTCTCCTGCGGCCCCATCCCTGCCTGAGCCAGGCCTCAAGATGCAGGTGGCTCGGTGTCCCTGACACCTCCACCCAAGGACCACCACAAGGGGAGATGCAGCCCCAGCACTTGGCCACCCTCCCCTCCCAGGAGCGTCCTTAGAGGCTCCAGGGCTGTGATCAGCAGGACAGTGACGGCACAATGCTGATTCAATCAGAAACAATTTTGCTGGTCACTCATTTTGTTGTGTCCTGGACCTCTGAAGCCTTGAAGGCAGCTCCCAGTTTCTCTAGAGCCTCTTTAAACGTTCCTCCCTGTTTTTACAGCACTTGTGGGACTACTTCCTGCATTTGGCTTCTTAAGTTTAGCTCATTTTTCGCCAGTTTCCACGTGTAAGAATGAAAAATGTGGTGGTGGGGGGAGTAGGTCGGTTTTATTCTGAAGAAGTTGTCCTGTCCTGGGGAGGCGGGCTCCTGGGCTGGGCGGGGTCCCGGGGGGAGTGGGCTGCCAGGGGGGAGCGGGCTGCCAGTGGGGAGCGCGCTGCCAGGGGGCCCGCAGGGTGGCTCACTGGTCCTGTGGCCCCGCAGCATCTGCAGCTGGTCCGGCAGGAGATGGCCGTGTGCCCTGAGCAGCTGGCCGAGTTCCTGGACTCCCTGCGTCAGTACCTGAGGGGCACCGCCGGAGCCAGGAACTGCTTCCAGTGAGTAAGCCGCGGGGCGGGGTGGTGGCCGGGAGCTCTGCCTGGGGTGGAGGCACAGGGCAGGACCGGCCTCACCCCGAGAACACACCGGACCCCAGGGAAGCCCCCTAGCGGGGTGGTTCCAAGAGCTGGGTTCAGGTCCTAGCTCGGGCTCTTCCTTGCTGCGCAAACATGCCAAGTGACTTCATCTCGCAGACCTCAGCTTACTCATCTGTAAAGTGGGACCACTGACCGGACCCGCTCCCTGGTGGGGTTGGAGGCGTCAGTGGAATAATGACCGTGGTGGGCACAGGCCAGTGCCTGGCACCCAGCGCCCACTCAGCCTCAGCTGCCACGGTTGCTGCCCCTCGGGGGCCTCACCGTCTGGTCCCTGCTGCCAAGGCCTGCATCCTTGCAGGGGGTGGTCCCAGAGGGCTGTTGGCACAAGCTGCCGGGCTCTGTCTCCCGTCTGTGGCCCACCCGTCGGTGCCCGGCGGACAGTAGCTGTAGGCTCCGTGCCTGTTCCCTGCCTCGAGTCTCTCCCTCCCTGGTTGCTTTCTTCCTACCTCAAGAGCACGTGTGCCTCCACCAGCTTCCTGGTGAAGCAGGTGCGCCAGGCCTGGGGGTACGGCATGACTCAGGCGGCTGCTCTTGCTGCACGTTAATCCTGGGTGGTGGGAGAGGGCAGGTGAAGAAAGATGGTTCCGGTTGGCGGGGGGCGCCGTGCAGGCCAGCGAACGGGGGGCTTTGGGGAGGGGCTGCATGTGTGCCGAGGCTGAGTGATGAGCAGCCCCACCCACAGAATCTGAGGCCCGGCACAGGCTGCTGCCCAGACCTGGCGTGGCAGTGAGGGAGCCGTGCTTGCGAAAAAGCAAGCAGCTGGTGTGGCTCGACAGAGTGACCCAGGGGTGGGTGGGTCAGATGGCCAGGGAGGCAGGCAGGCCCTGCTCGTTCCAGGGACCAGGGACCACGGGGGAGAGATGCTTAGGCAGGAGGGAGACTCGGTCTTGCCTCCCTTGTGTAAGGAGGGGTGGCAACAGGCGTGCAGCTGGCAGCCAGGGAGAGGCCCTGCGGTCACCCGGAGAGGGCACTGGCCTTGGCACGATGTGGGCAGAGCTGGGATCTGTTTTGGAGGGGGGCGGACTGGACTTGACCATGGCCAGGATGGGGTGGGGGGCTGTAGAAAGAGGAGGCAAGGCGGAGTCTGAGATTCTTCAGCTTCAGGAACTTGATGGAGGAAGGGGCCACAGGCTGAGCTGGAGAAGCCGCGGAAGGTCAGGCGCGTGGGTGCGGGGAGTCGCACGGGCCTTTTGGGCCATGTTAAATTCCAGATGCCATTCGAGGTGCCGATGTACAAGTGGGGAGATCCGGGGAGTGGGGGGCATGCAGGTGTCACCCGGAGCCCCGCGAGCTGTGTGCTCATCGTGGAAGAAGGGGGCCCGGGGCTGGAAGGGCCGGGAGGAGGCGGCACGCAGGAGGGCGTCCTCCCTGCAGCCCCAACCTGGAATTGCCTGTAATTATGCAGCAGATGCGAGCGGGCCGGGATTCTCCTCTCTCGGGGATGCTTGGGGTTCTGTGCTACCAAGCGTGTGGGAAAAGGAGAAGGAACCGGGAGGGTGGCCGAGAGGCCAGATGGGGTGGTAGCGTGACCTCGGAGGCCGGGCCTCCCTCTCCTGGGGTCGGCCACATTCTTAGAGGCGCCCCCCTGCCTTGCTCCAGCCCCCCAGCCTGGGTCTCAGTCCTATCTGCAATGGGGTGAGTGCCCTGCTCCTCACCCAGGGAAGGCAGCTCAGGGGCTTGGGCCACGTCTGCCTCTCCTACGTTTAAGGATTAAATGAAAGGATGATTCTGAAGGACAGCGTGGCAGGTGGAAGATGCTTTCAGTTAAGGTAGGTTTTTCAATGACTTGAAAGCCTTTTTCAAAAAGACGTTTCACTGTCATTCATTCAACAGCCATGCTGGCCACTGTACAGGGCCAGGCCTTGCTCTCGAGGGTAGAGAGGGGCACTCAGCTGCTCAGACTAGGGGGCTGGTCCTGGAGGGTTCGGGGGTCCTGATCAGAAAGGGAGTGTGTTGCTGAGAGCAGCCTCGGGGTGGTGACAGGCTGGCTTCCGGGCCTGTCACCACCCCCGGCTGCTGCAGCTTCTGCCTGGGCTCGGTTGTGGGCTGTGTGCGCACCCCAGCGGGGAGCAGGCAGGCGGGCCGCCCGGTGCATCCACTGAGTCCGGTCTCTCCTCTCCTCTTGCAGCATCGCTGCCGTGAGGCTGGCGGACGGCGTCACCTTCGTGGTCTACGAGTTCTGGGAGACGGAGGAGGAGTGGAAGATGTAGGCCTGGCCACGCACGTTCTCTAGTTTCAGCCCTCGGCCGGGGTTTAGGTGGTGGGGTGGGGGAGGGGACCTGCCCCGGCCCCCTTTCCAGGCCCTTCCTTGGGTGATGAGTCGGGGTTCCAGCGGCATCCACCGCTCAGAAGGCCGGGCCTCAATCCAGTTGGAGGCGGTGTTTCTCAGGCTGGAGCTTGACCCCCTCAACGTGCTCGGCTGGGCCCTGGGAGCAGAGGCCAGGGTTGCTCCTGTTTCAAAACTGCTGCCCAAGGATAAAAATCCCGAGAGAAAGTTCTCTCATTGAAGGTTGCTCGTGGGGAGGCAAGAGCCAGGCTGTGCCCCCAGCACCCGGGGGCCCCGGCCCTACCTTCCCACAAGGGCTCTGAGGCCCGAGCTCGGCTGACTGGTGTGTGGCCCCGAGAGCTCACGGGCGTCCCCCTGGGTTGCAGGCACCTGCAGAGCCCCGTGTGCAAGGCGTTCCGGCACGTCAAGGTGGACACGCTGAGCCAGCCCGAGGCCCTCTCCCGGATCTCCGTGCCAGGTACCGGGGAGGAGGGCCTGGACCAGCTACAGAGGGAGCGGGGACACCACGGGCCAGGCAGAAACGGCTGAGCTGAGGCCCAAACCTCACAGACTCTCTTCTGTTCCCTTAGCTGCCAGGAACTGCAGTCCACCAGCGAGTGCTCCAGCAGAGGGGGTCCTAGACAAGACAGGGTGATAGAGGCAGGGCCTCAGCCGAGCCCAAAGGCCGGGGCCCTGAGCCCAGCATGGGGCAGGCCTGTGCCAGGGGCCCAGAACGCACCCCCAGGCCAGGGCAGCCCTCGCTGCGGGACACCCCTCCCCACCGCGTTCCCAGCCAGACTGCCATTCCCTCCCTGGGCAGGTGATCTGCCCCCCAGGACAAGCACCTCTGCGCCCTTCCTAGGGCCTGGCCCCTGGCACAGAGTTGGCACCAGCAGGAGCAGTGCCAGCCTGCAGGCCCTGATGGGAGAGGGGGCCCGCTGCAGCCTCCGCCCCCTGACGTGTCTCCCCTCCTCCCCTCCAGCTGCCTGGTGCACCCGGGGCCGCGACTGAGCCCCTGCCCGAGGCCCCGCGGCCGAGCCCGCTGCCCTGCTCCCGCTGCTGAAGGACGTCCACTCTTTTCTAAAAACTGTGGTATACGAGCGAGCTGCCTTTTCAATATACTTCCAAATGAGAAGGTCTTTTCCTGCTGTTTGAAGTGAAGGAGAACCCTTGCCCCCCGCTTGTTGACAGAGCAGCAGCATCTGAGCTGCTGGACCCTGCGGAAGCCAGAGAGGGCGGCGGTGACGGGGAGCGGCCCCCGCCCCCAGCGAGTGGCCACACCTGACCAGTCCCCACGTCCTCGGCCGGGCTCGCCCCTCACCGCCTCTCCCTTCTCTTGCCTCCTGGTTGCCACTCCTCCACCTGGTAGGAGCCGGGACCCTGTAGTGCCCCCCAGGCCCGGGCCGAGCCCGCAGGCGGCAGTAGACCCCATGTAGCCAGTGCCCCGCTAGGCAAGCAGCCGCCCGGGACAGGCACCAAATAAACTAGCGTTGGGGACGGCTGCGTGTGTGTTTTCTAGTTGACGACAGCTGGCGAGCGAAGCTGTCAGGATGCTCGGGGCCCCTGAAACCTGAGCCCAGTCGCCTCAGCTTTCTTATCTGTCAAACGGAAGTGATGACTGAGGTATGTATGTATCTTGACAAACAAGTTCATGCCTGTTGCACAGTTCGGGGGTCCCCAAGACCACCCTCGGCTCGGTAATTCACTAGAAGGAGACTCAGAACTCAGCCGAGCCATTCTACTCGTGGTTACGGATTCTGGCAGCAAAAGCATACAGACTGAACTCAGCATGGCGGAGGGTCCCGGAGAGACCACGCTCAGGGGTGTCCCTTCCCAGTGACACGTGCAGACAGCACCTGGTTCTCCCAGAGCTGCCCTGTGACATTCATTACACATAGGGAACTGCCAACCAGGGAAGCTCACCTTCAGAGTTTGCACTGGGGGTCGGCTCTGGCTGACCTTAGCCTCCAGCCCCTGTGGAGGTCAAGCTGCTCCCAAGTAGCCCCAGGTAAACAAAGATACACGTGTCAGGACGTTCCAAGGTCCTAGAGGTCATCACCTCGTAAGAGCCGAGGGCAAAAAGCCAGACCTCCCTGGACACAATCCTTGGCTGCACGCCCATAAAGGTTCTGTTCCAACAAGACAGAAGACCCTAGACTTAAAGGTTATTTCAAGTCCGATGCTGGAACCTCTGTAACTCCCTATTTCCCCGGCCATGGTGCAGGAGAGACATAATACACAAAAGTCTCAAGGGACAAGGAGAGAGACATGCCTCCCTTTCCTAAAGCAGGATGGAAAGGAGGGCAGGTAGGTAGGGAGGCAGCTGCCAGGGGCCGCTGAGGGCTGGGGAAGGAGGAGAGAGAGAAAGGGCCTGGAACTGGGCCGTGGTGCCCAGTGAAACCATGGGGGCTTGTTGGAAGCGTAAAATGCACATTCACATCCCAGCCGAACATCTGAGCGTCCTTGCACTCAGCCTCTCACAGCCTCTGTTTTCTCATCTGTGAAGTGGGGAGAAGACCCCTCCTTTGAAGATTAGGAACTGCCTGGCTCACGAGAAGGCCACTGCAGGAGGTCCTGCTGGCAGCGTCACACCCCACCCTGACGCTGCTACCGTATTTTTAAAACAGCAGCTCAGCTGTTTTAAAAATAATATTCTCAGGGGGTGGAGGCTCTTGGAGGCGCAACTGAGGAAGCCCACCCTCTGGGCCCGTCACCCTCTGCCCCAGCTCTCCCCTCTTGTAGGCTCGGAGCTGACTGCACCCACGAGCACTTAGCGCCTCCTCAGATTCTGAGTGGGTGGAACAGGCTGTGAAGAGAACAACCATCAACCCTAAAGGGGATAAGAGCCTCCACTTACTTTACACCCCAGTGCCAGGCACTTGGCAGGCGCCATCGCTGCTTCCTGTGTCATCCTGGGATCCGCAGGTAGGGAAACCGAGACACAGAAAGGCAAGCAGCTCACCAGAGGTCACACAGCCAAGTGGCACTGCTTCATCCAAACCCAGAGCATCTGTCTGCCCCCAATCCTGTGCTCTAACCACCTCGCACACAGCGGAGACAGGTGCAGAGGAACGGCTCCCGGTTAATACGGTCAGATCTGAGTCAGGTTCCCCCAACAGTTAAAGATGGAATTACCACGTGACCGAGAAATTTCCCTCCTGGGTATATACTAGGCCCAAAAGAATTGAGGCATTTAAGCAAGCAAGCACTTGTGCCCATATGTTCACAGCAGCTTATTCACACGAGCCAGAAGGTAGAAACATCACAAATGCCCATCAGTGGATGAATGGACAAACCCAGGTCTATCCATGCAGTGGACCATGATTCAGCCATAAAAAAGGAATGAAGTCCTGACCCAGGCCACAACCTGGGCGACCCTTACAAACCCTATGCTGAGCGAAAGAAGCCGGTCACAGAAGGCCACATTCGTACGATCGCATTCATACGACACGTCTGGAAGAGTTAAATCTCTAGCAATGGAAAGTAGAGTAGAGGTTGCTGGGGGACTTACTGCTAAGGCAGGCGTGTGGGAAGCGATGGAGGAGATGGGTGTATGACACCGTGGAGGTACCCAAAGCCCCTGCAGCGTACACTTCAAAACGGTTAATTTTATGTTACATGAATCTCATTTTTAAAAAAATCACAACTCACCTGCTCAAACATGTTCAGCATCTGTGTTCCTTGCCGTGTCCCGTTCAAAACGCAAGCCTTCCACGGGAGGCATGTGGCCGCCATCCTGTGTGTGACACAGGTAACCCCTCAGGGTGCTGGGCTGCTGTCCCTGTGCGTCACCTGGGGGCACATAGAGCCACTGGAAGGGCACTTCCCCAGGACACTCGGACCCCCTGTAGCCCATGCTGCTCAGAGCAGGAGAACGAGTCACCTCGACTGCAGAACGTTACTGGGCCACGTTCACAGCTGTCACTTGAGACAGGAGGGTCTCTGCACTCAAGCACACATGTCACCACTGACTGGGATCCTGTGACAGGCCAGGCTCTGGGGGTCTGTCTCAGCTCATCCCCATGGCTATGCTGGGAGGGAGGGGCTGCCCTCAGTTTCGTTTTAGAGGAGAACAAAGAGGATGGAAACCAAGGCCCGGAGGAAGAAGGAAAGGAGGAGATGCTGACCCAGGTCCGAGGAGGGACGCCGAGGCTCACGGAGGTTTTCCTGGGTCAGCAGCCTGAGGACAAGGGCTGTTAAGAGCAGGGACGGGGCCTGGCCAAGGTGACAGAGCCGGTACGTGGCAGGCGGAGTCAGCTCAGATGTTCCAGACCCAGAGCCTATGCTCAGAGCCCTGCGCGACCACCCTGATCTCAAGCACGCCACTTGAGCCCCTCTGTCCTCCAGCTGCTATCCCAAACCAGGGGGAGGCGCTCGGTGCTGGAGCAGGTCAGTCCAGGAGATGATCATACCTGCCTCATGAGCTCACACATCAGAGGGCGGCATCCCAGCCTGCATTTCTTTGCATCACATCCTGTGTGATCATGTCCTATGAGAAGCCCCTCTACCTGTCAGAGAGATGGAAACGATCATACCCAGGGGTGACACCTGTCACCCCTGCAAGAGCCCCACCCTCATCTCTTCTTAGCATTAGTGCCAGGCCACCACCTCCCTGATGTGCTTTCCTGCTTTGGCATAAGCCCTACGGTCCTCATATTTACCTTTTTCCCTTAGCTGCCAGGAAGCTCAGTGTTCACCTCCTAATACTCTCAACCTAGCTTTTCTGGAAATAAAACTACCACTGCTTGGTTCCCCCACCAGCTGCTGTGGGTACATGATCACCTTTAGTTCTCACACAGTAAGCCCACATTGCCTCATACACAATAAGGCTGCTCTCTTTTGCTGGTGGGGAGATTGATTCTTAGAGGAGGTTCATGAACTTTCCAAATCTTGAGAAAGCAAATGGCAGAGAGTATTCACAACCAGTAGTCCAACTCCAAAGCCACTTCATACACTGCCTCTCTTTTTGGCACGACCCCTACCGGCCATGCTTTGTTCTCACCTAGGACCCTCCATGAAGGGTCCTATCACAGCCCAGCCTTCCTGGGCAGCAGCACAGTGCCAGGCACACAGGGTGTGAATGATAAAGTCTCTGACCATCCAAACCCGCTGCCAGCTCCGGGGTGATAAATGCCCCAGGAAATCAATTCTCCCAGCACATGTGCCGGTTCTGAGGCCCTTGTCCAGGAGGACACTGTGGCCACTGCAGGGTGTGGCAGGTCGTGGTGGGGCTGGTCAGAGAGCACTTGGAGAAGGGTCCTGTGTCCCCCTCACTGGGTCAGAGTCTCCGCCAACAGCCAGGGCACTGGGGGGCAGGGGCCCCATCCCCGCCCCCTGGGTCAACTAGTTCCCACCCCCCTTGGCCACTCCTAGGAGTGGAAAGAAAATGGACGATGGAATTTAACCCCAAATCAGTCCCAACCCAACTCTGCACCTCACGGGACAGGCGGCCTTAAGTTTCCCAAGCCTCAGTTGCCTCACCTGGAAAATGGGCGAGTTTGAAAACATTACGCTAAGTCAAAGGAACCAGACACAAAAGGCCATGTATTGTATGCGTCCATTCATGTGGAATGTCCAGAATGGGCAAATCCCTAGAGACAGAAAGCGGATCCATGGTTACGGGGAACTGGAGAGAGGGAGGAAGAGGGAGTCAAGGCTAACGGGTCCTGGGTTCCTTTGGGGGTGGATAAACGTGTACGGGAATTGGATATTGGTGACGGCTGCACCCCTCTGTACATCTAATGCTCACCGAATTGTACACTTTAAAAGGGTGGACTACGTGATATGTGAATTGCATCTCAAAAAAACAAAATTAATACAGGTGGATAAACTGGAAAAAACCAAACTCTAAAACGGTTCTATCACCACCAGCCTCACACACGCGTGACACGAGATAACAAACAAGGCCCGGCTGCTGCCTACCTGGAGGGAGGTGTCTAAAGGACGTCAGCCCATGCGGGCTCTGGCACTGCTGGCTTCTGGCAGGTGTCCCAGGGCAGAGGAAGAGCGGCCTGAATCCAGCAACGTCCATCCAGGGGTTGCCGGGCCCTGGGCAGGGTCAGTGCTGGGGAGCACGGCGACACGGGAGCCCCTGGCCCCGTCCTCCTCTCCTCCCCGGCCGTGGGCAGAGCCCTGCCCCCTCAGCCGCAGCTGCAGGCGTCGCTCCTCACCCCGGGATCGGGGAGGGAACCGTGGAGCAGACAGTGCACTTGGCCTCCGGGCTCTTCAGGTCCAGCCAGTGGAAGGGGCGGGGGCTCTCCTCGGGTCGCCCCCCCACTGGAGAGAGGCCAAGCACAGGCTGTGTGGCCAGCTCTGGGCACGCATCCCCTTGGGCATTCCCCCGTGCCGTGGCACTGCCATCCCCAACGGATGCCGCCCCAAATGCCCTCTGGGCTCTCACCCACCGAGCAATGCGCTTGCCTCGCGTCTTTGATCCCAGCACCCCAAAGCAGGGCTCTCTGGGCCTCAGCACCTACCTCCCAGTTATGGGTTTAACTTATTTTTCTGGGGGACACAGTTTAAGCCCTAACCTCTGGAAACTGTGACTGTGACCTTATTTGGAAATAGGATCTTTGCAGATCCCAATTAAGTAATTAAGATGAAGTCATACTGAATTAGGGTGAGCCCTATAAGAGGGAAATTTAGACAGATACATAGGGAAGACGGCCACGTGAGGGAGGCGGCAGAAATTGGAGGCAGGCAGCCACGAGCCAAGGAGAACCAAGGATGGCCAGCAACCATCAGAAGCTGGAAGAGGCAGGAGGGACCCTTCCCCTACAGCCTGCAGAGGAAGCGTGCCAGCCCAGCACACACCTTGATCGCAGACTTCTAGCCTCCAGACTGAGAGAATGCACTGCTGTCGCCAGAAGTCCCCAGTCTGTGGTCATTTGCAGGGCAGCCCCAGGACACTAAGAAACTCCTCACCACTGCACCAGAAACCCTGGGAACCAGCAGAAGCCCAAATGAGCAGCCTGGGAAGGCAGAACGTATCAGTTTCTCCAGCATCTTTATGATGAAATAACATCGGTCTCACGGCTGGATGCAGGCAGCCGGACCAGGACAGCTGTGGAGACCCCGTCCTGCTCAGGCGCGGGCCGCCGCTCAGAGCAGCTCCATGACAGCCGCCGCCGTGCTCTGCCCGAAGATGAAGGTGCCGACAAGCACGGAGACCACCCCCCAGGCCTCCAGGAAGCACCTGCCAAGTCAACAAACTCAGGTCAACACGCGCTTTTCTGGAGATTTGCACAGACGAGCCAAACACACATAGAAAACTTATGATGTGAAGCCTAGTAGAGTCACCAATTTGGAAAAAATTCAGGTTACCCTCCCTTACCCGTAGGGATGGGTTTCTGAGACAACAGGAAATAAAGTACCCATGCAATTGAAAAAAAAAAAAAAACCCTCACCCAATCTGTTGTTTCATAACCTCGTTCCTTCCCAATATTTTATCAAAGAAATGGGGGGAGGGAGACACTAGTTTCAAACTCCCTTCTCTTCCGCTTCTTTTCTTTAGGGGGTTGAAGCCCCCCCCCCCCAAGTGAGGAAGAAGAAAGCCCTAGGTCACACAGATGAGAACAGTGGCTGGGGGGCCATGGAGGAGGGGACAGAGGTGGCTGGAATTGGTGGCCATGAGACCACGTCCACAGGCTTCATAACGTAACCAGGAGAGACGGTGCAGACAGTGAGGCAAGAGCCACGATAATAAGATTCCCACGAAATGATAGGGATATTTCTGGCCCGTTAACAAAGGCCACAAGGATCCGTCGTCATGGAAAGTCCATCTCCAGTTACGCAGCGTGGCAGAGCGGCAGCTCGGTGCCAAAAACACCCTCCTGCCTGAAAGCGGGGAGAGAGGTGAACGTGACGGGGCTGCCGGCTCCTCGGAGCAGCTTTGATGGATCAGAAAGCCCTAAAGCGGTGCTAGGATTAAAAATACCTTGAAAGCCCATCAGTAACAGCTGCTGTGAACTTGGACTGAGGCACCACACAGAAGCAGCGAGACTTGAAAGGGCGCTACAGGGAAAGAACCGTGTAGGGGGCCCCCAGGCAACCGGGGCTGGTGCTAAGCCCAAGTCAGCTTTAGAGGTGCCCACAAAAATGCTTCTCAACCCAGAAGGGAACCCAGCCAGGCCTGCCGCTGTGGGAAGACCAAGCTTGGGCTCCATGTGGCTGGACGAAGGGGAAAGAGAGGCTGCAAGTGGGCCCCAAGTTCACGGCTGCTGTGACATAAGAGCATCTGTACTGGGCTGAATGGTGGTCCCCCAAATTCACATCCACCTGGAACCTGTGAACACGACCTCATTTGGAAATAGGGTCTTTGCGGATGTGATGAAGTTAACGATATGGAGATGAGATCACCGTGGACTGGGGGTGGGCCCTAAGCCCAATGACAGGTGTCCTCATAGGAGAGAAGCAGAGGGAGACTTGAGACACAGACATAAGGGAGAGGCTGTGTGAGGACAGAGGCAGGGATGGGACTGATGCGGCCACAAGCCAAGGACCACCTGGAGCCGCCAGAAGCAGGAAATAGCACAGAATGGAATCCCCCCAAGAGCTTGCAGAGGGAGTGTGGCCCTGCTGACACCATGATTTTGGACTTCTGGCCTCCAGAACTGGGAGAAAATACATTTCTGTTGATTTAAGCCACGAGCAGCCCTAGAAAACTACTACAGTGTCCTATCTAGCCATCTTGGCCTCAGTTTTCACATCTGTGAAATGGGACCAAGATCTGCACAGACTCCCGGGTCCCTGGCACCGGCTGAGCTCTGGCCCATCACCCATGCACACACTCTCTTTCTCAGTGGGGTCCAACTGGGCCCCTCAGTGGCAGAGTACATGGTCCAAGTCACACCACAGGCCGACCCAGCGGAGGGTACTCTGCTGAAAAAGGGGATGGTCCAAACTGTCTTGTCTAACCAGCAACGTGGAGCAGGGAAGGGGGTAAGCGTGGGGCCCCACGTCCAGGTGGCTAGAGTTGAGCCCCAGCTCTGCCCTTACTCGCCACCTGCCTGTGGGTTGGTTTCTGTCTCCTCGTCTTTGGGATGGAAAAATCCCGGCATCGCAGGGAGAGGAAGGGGTAAAGGGGCTGAGCGTGGGGCCCAGCACTGAGGCGTCATCCAACCAGGACCTGCTGTCCTGTTAACAGAACGTGTTGCCCTGGTGCATGGGGGAGCCCACGGCCTCCGGAACTCAGGGATCTGTGGGGCAACAGGACCAGCCTGTACCCACCCTGCCCGGGGTCTGAGTGCAGGATGGGGAAGCACGCACGACTCGGGCCTCCAGACGCCGGGAAGACCCCAAATCCGCATAAAGCTCCAAGCAGAGACCACAGCGCTCGGAGTGGAAGGGCGGCCGCGCACGGACTGAGCAGGGCGCGGTGTGCTGGCCTGGGATGGAGCCCCGGCTCAGCTGCCCCCCCGCCGTGTGGACAAGGCCCCCCTCCGGCCTGGCCTGCAGTTCCCTCACACGCAGGACCCGGCGGGCGAGCAGCCTTCGCACGCCCCTCCCGCCGAGCCCCGCACACGCTAGAGTCGACACCCTCACGTGCACACACTTACTTAACTCGGGGTCCTACGGGCTCCACGCTGACGGCACAAATGAGGCACAGACCTGCGGAGGAGACACGGGGTCACACCAGCTCTTCAGTATTGAACCCAGAGCAGCCCCGAGCTCGCGAGGGCTCGGCCAACACCCAGCAGTCCCCAGGGACCCGAGAGGCCGGCAGGGCCTTTGCCCAAAGCGGCCCCGCAGGCTCACCCGGCCCCTGGAGAGCGGGCACCGAACGGTGGCTCATGGCGCCACTGTGGGGTCCCCGCTCGACACCCCCTAACACCTTGGCCTCTCCAGCGACATCGACAGCACACGCTCACGTCTCTGATGAGAGGTAGTGAGTCAGGGCCAGACTCGGGGCCTGACCCCTGGGACGCCTTTGACAACTGCCAGCTGCCTTTGTTATTTTCTTCTTTCTATCATTTTTTTTTTTCTTTTTTAATCGTGCTACTGGGATTTGAAGCCAGACAGCTCTGCCTAAAGATCCTGTGGGTCTCCCCGCTGCCAAGCCTAGCCTGGCCCATCCTTTCCAGCACGGGAAACGGCTAGAGCTACAAGGCCCCACCCAGGACATGGACACCCAACCCATACTGTGTGTTTAAGACACTGCATCACTGAGTCCATCCGCCCTAGATGGTGGATGGCGGTGGGGGGGAAGGCAAGGGAGGCGGTGAGGCGCTCGGACCCCCCACTCATGTCTGAGAGCGCTTCCCAGGGCCAGGGGCCGCAGGATCTGGGGTTTCTGCCCCTGCAGTGCCGCGCCTTCTCCGGGAGCCCCTAGCCTTGGCCGCCCTGGGTCTGCCAGGCCGGGATAACCCTCAGGCCAATTTGACTGGAATTTCACATCATCACTCACTAACACTGGGAAGGTTTCCTAGGAATCCATCCATCATGGAAACTGTGTCTGCCTCCCAGATGGGGGGACAAGGAGGAAGATGTTTGTGGGGTACCTTTGAACCATAGGAGTTTCATATAATTGCAAACATTAAATAAAAGCCTACAGTGAGTGGCAGCAGCGGGAGGGTGGACGAGGCTGTGAGGCTGACTCAGCCCCGCCACACGCCAGCTATTCCACCCAGGAGGCCTCAGGGCCTCGGTCTTCCCATCTGTAGGCTGGGTTGATGACAGCACGCCCACCAAGTACGTCCTTCGAGGGCCATTGAGATGTTAAATGAGGGAAGGTGTGCGAAGCCCCGGCCCGCGCCTGGCCTGGTAGACAGGGCTGGGAGCCAGCCCTCCAACGCGGGCTCCCACCCCCCACACACAGGGCCCTCACCTGGGAAGATGAAGATGAAGAAGGAGCTGACGCCGCCGATGATGCCGATGATCTCGCTGAGGTCGGGCAGGAACAGGGCCATGGCGAGCGTCACGGTGACCCACAGGACGGTCAGCGACACCCGGACCCATGGCCCCGAGGGCTCGGCCAGGGCCCGGGGCCCACACGCCCAGCAGCAGCCCCTCCTCCAGAAATCCTGCATCACCGACCTGGAGGCCACGCACCATGGGCTCCCACGGGCTCCCGGGGGCTGTAGCCCTGCACTCGCCCACCACTGGGTGCCCCAGAGTGCCCCCCCTTAACTGCCCTGCACACCGGCAAGGCTCACTCCCCGGGAACCCCCGCCGCACGTGGGTAACCGACAGGGCGGGGCCCAGGGGGCCAGGCTCCAGTCCTGACGCCAGCTGGGCGACGCTGGCCAAACCACCTGACTCCCCTGCCCCCGACTCCTCCTCTAGGAAACAGAGGTGAAGACAGTCCCCACGCCACATGGGCTGGCGTGGCGCCCGGCACGTGCTAATTTTCGACGGGTGCTGTGCTCCGCACTGAACTGTGTCCCAAGAGCTGGCCTCACCTCCCCAGGAAGAGCACGATGGGGTAGACAGTCACGATGGACACAGCGAAGAGGACCCGGGCAACGATGATGACCCCATCGTTGCCTGGGTAGGACATCAGGATGTCAGCAGAAACGTCTGTCCCGAAGGTCAGGAAGCCGTACACGCCTGTGAAGGGTAAAGGGGGAAACACAGGAGAGCTGATTAGAAAAATGCTGTCCCCCCACCTCAACTCCGACACGCAGACAGCACCTGGATCTACCGCTGCTAAGGTTTCCTCTAGGAGCTGACAAAGTTCTAGAATCTCCCAAGGCTTTCCTGTCCTCAGCCTACAGGATCCTGGTCCTTCTGGCTCAAACTCCTGCTGGGCAAAGCTGTCCCTTGTCCTTCTTCCAAACAGCTCCCGGCACCCGTACAAGGCGCCCACTCGTGGGTGTGGACTGGCTGGAAGCACTCTGAACGATGCTTTCCGTGCCCTGTCCACCCCACCCTCACAGCCCCTAGAGAAAGAAACTGTCCATGCGCCCATTTTCCTGATGGGGAAAATCAAGACCCAAGGTGCCAACAACTGTCTGGAATAACACAGCTCGTTACAGCAGAAGTCAGGTCCCCACCCCACAACCCAGCACTGCCTCTCGGCCTCCGCGTCACCTGCCCGGTCCTGAGACATCCATCGCTGACCAAGAGCTGTGGCTCGCTTTGGTTTTTCTCCAGTCCCAGGATCCTGCTGGCCCTGGACCATCTGAAGGAGACTCTCAATCACCGGGTCCAACTCAGGGGGCCACAGAATGAGAGAGACCTCCCCTGCTAGACAGAAGTCACCCAGCAAGTGTCCAAGGCCCCTGACACATCTGTGGGAGCCCCAGAGCTCCCTGAATCAGAGACTGTGATAGGCTGACGAAAGAAAGGGCTGCTGGGCTGGAGGACAGCGGCCAGAAGTCAGCCTGAGCCCGGGCCCTGGGCTGTGCACCGGACGTGCCGTGGGACCTCGGGTGTGGGACAGCCCCTCTCTGAGCCACACTGCTGTCACCTTTGAAGACCCTCCTGTGCCAGTTTGTGGATGCTGAAACCACTGCATCCGAGAGCATGTTCTGTAAACCACTGCCTGGACATAATGCTCTGACAGCCATCACTGACGCCAGCCCACCAGACAGGCAGGCAGGCAGGGGCGTGGGGGGTGAAGAGCAGGGGCTTGGGAGACAGACGGGCCCGGGTTTGCATCTCAGCTTTGCCTCATCTACAGCTGGGAGACCCTGGACGAGCCATGGCAACCCTCTGGGCCTCAGTGGCCGCCGCTATGAACTGTGGACTCTCCTGGGGGTGTTAGGGACAAAAGAAGCACAGGCAGTCAAACCACTTAGCACTGCACCCAGGACGCGGTAGGGTCTCTATACACACTTGTGATTATTCCGGTCTCTCCTACTGCTCCGCACCCAGGTCCTGGGCACCCCGCGCGGGCCTTACCTGTCAGCGAGTAGACAAGGCAGCAGGCCAGCAAGGACAGCACGGAGACCAGGGCCCAGTGCCCGAGGCTCTGGTGGCGCATGCTGCAGTAGATGGACACGGCAGCTTCGTGACACTGCAAGGCAGCAGCGGGGTCATCGGGAGTCGGGCCAGCTGGGCGCTAGAATCACCTGGCGCCATCTAAAAAGTCTCAGTGTCTCGGGGCTTCCCCGGTGGTCCAGGGGTAAAGAATCCGCCTTCCAGTGCAGGGGACACGGGTTCAAGCCCTGGTCGGGGAACTAAGATCCCACATGCCGCGGGGCAACTAAGCCCGTGCGCCACAGCAAAGATCCCGAGCGTCGCAACTAAGACCCGACACAGCCAAAAATAAATAAATAAAATAAATATTTTTAAAAATACAAAAAAAAAAAAGTCTCAGCGTCCCAAAACGGGGGTAACAACCCAAATGCCCACCAAGAGCAGAAGGTAGAAGTAAGTCGTCAGATATTCACGTGTAGAATATTACACTGCACTGAAAAGGGGTGAATGCAACTGCACACCTCAACGCAGAGAGCCCCACAGCTGTAACGTGGAGCAAAAGACGCCAGAGAAGAAGGATGTTTCCACGTACATGAAGTTCAAGTTACAAGCCAAACAAGCCAGGACGGGGGTCTCGACCGCAGCACTGCTGATGCTTGGGGACTGTCCTGTGCATGGTGGGATGCGGACCACATCCTCTGGCCTTGACCCACTAGATGCCAGAAGCATCCCCCCCAGTTGTGACAATCACAAATGTCTGCAGACATTGCCAAGTGTCCCCTAGGGGGCAAAATCACCCTCAGTTGAGAGTTACCATTTGTGGTGACAGAGGGCAGAATAGTGGGGTGGCTTGGTGCTATTGAGGGAGCATTCTAGGGGTGCTGACGATGTTCTATATCCCCATCGGGGTGATGGTTTCATGGGAGGACACATACTTATGATTTATATACTTCCTACATACTGTATCACATGGTCAAATTTTTTAAAATGTAAAGCAGATGTAGCCAATGCCAGGAGCCCACCTGTGATGTGGACTTTATTTATCTGGGGCAGGTCCTGGGCAGCGGTGTTTTATCAGCAGCCCAGGAGGCCCTGATGAGCGGCCAGGGGTGAGAGGCGCTGCTGCATCTGGGTGTGCCCTCTGGGTTCTGGGATCCTCGCAGGCTCCCGGGGCAGGGTTCCCACCACCACGTCCATTTACTCACTTCTGATCAAAGCCGACACGACGACCGTCCATGCCCGCCCACTCCCCAGGCTCAAGAGCCCCGCTCCCCCCGCCCAACGAGCTCAGCCCACCACTGTCCCTCTTCGCTGCCTCAGGGCCTTTGCCCGTGCTGTGTGCTCTGCCTGCGATGTCTCCTGGTCCAGCCGGCTTCTACTCATCCTTTAGGAAAGCCCTCCTCCCCAGCTGGCCGAGCTCTGCTCTCACGCCCCCCATGTGAGCACATCTGGGTTTGCTGGTTCAGCGTCTGTCAGGTATGTGGTGTCACACACACCTGCCTCCCTCATTCCCAGCACAGAGCCTGGCCCACGGGTGAAGGGCACTCCGGCGGTTACTCAGTCATCCATCCCTTTGCCCCACCTGCAGCCACGAGGCCTCCCTGCACCCAACCCCAGCGCTCCACACTCAGGTCCTTGTATCAGTCCCCCCTGTTGCGAGTGTGGGGTACCCATCAACCAGCCTCACACAGTCCCCACCCTCATGGAGTGCCCACTGTGAGGGGCTGGGGCACACCAGCCTCAGGCCTCCCGATTCCAGCCACAGAGGCGGCGTCCAGCCTGGGGCAAGCTCTCACACACCTTCCGCGACAGGCAAGCCTCAGGGACCTCCCTGACCCCACGTGAGCCTGCTGGCTTGCAGGCTGGCTCAGCCAGGCAGTGGGGGGCTTAAACTGCCCCCCTACACACACGCACGCACACACACACACACACACACACACCCTCAACCAACAAGCAGTGGAACTCAGGATCAACGTTCCCGCCTCCTGTACTCCGGAACCAAGACCTGGGGGAAAAGATGCTTGGTGGTTGCAGGATGGAGCCCTGCCCTTCCTCCTGTTTCTCCCAAGACTCCTGGGTTGTGTTTCTCTTGCTCTTATGCGGGGAAATAAAGCTTCTGAGGGCAGGGCTGCCCTGCTGGGACAGCATCTAGGACGGCGACTGGCCAATAGCAAGCTCACTGTTCACTAAGTGATGGGATGCAGGGCAGAGGAGCATGTGGTGGGTAAGCAGTGGAAACAGTCCAAACGTCCACCAGCTGAAGAACGGAAAAACAAGCTGTGGACTCTCCAAACAGTGGAATATCATTCAGCCATGAAAAGGGATGCAGTCCTGACACGTGTTCCACACGGATGATCCTCAAAAACACCATGGTGAGTGGGGCTTCCCTGGTGGCGCATTGGTTAAGAATCTGCCTGCCAATGCAGGGGACATGGGTTCGAGCCCTGGTCCGGGAAGATCCCACGTGCTGCGGAGCAACTAAGCCCGTGCGCCACAACTACTGAGCCTGCGCTCTAGAGCCTGCTAGCCACAACTACTGAGCCTGCACGCCACAACTACTGAAGCCTGCGCGCCTAGAGCCCATGTTCTGCAACAAGAAAAGCCACCGCAATGAGAAGGCCATGCACCGCAACGAAGAGCAGCCCCCACCCGCCGCAACTAGAGAAAGCCTGCGAGCAGCAACAAAGACCCAATGCAGCCAAAAATATAAATTAAAAACAAAACAAAACACCACGTCGAGTGAAAGAAGCCAGCTACAAAGAACCATATACTGTATGATTCCACTTACATGAAGTGCCCAGAACAGGTACATCCAGAAAGACAGAAAAATTTGTGGTTGCCAGGGGCTAGGAGGGGAACAAGAGGGGAATGGGGAATGACTGGTAATAAGTACAAGTTTCTTTTGAAGGTGATGAAAATGTTGTAAAATTGATGGTGGTGATGGTTGCACAACTCTGTGAACATACTAAAAACCACTGAACTGTACACTTTAGAGGGGTGAGTTGTATACCATGTAAGTTGTATCTCAAAGCCGTTTAAAAATAACAAGCGGAAAGAAGACACACTGAGGGCCAACAGGCATATGAAAAGATGCTCAACATCGCTAATTATTAGAGAAATGCAAATCCAGACAACAATGAGGTACCACCTCACAACAGTCAGAATAGCCATCATCAGAAAGTCTACAAATGATAAATGCTGGAGAGGGTGTGGAGAAAAGGGAACCATCCTACACTGCTGGTGGGAATGCAAATTGGTACAGCCACGATGGAGAACACTATGGAGGTTCCTTTAAAAACTAAGAACAGAGTTACCATATGATCCTACAATCCCACTCCTGGGCATATATCCGGAGAAAACCATAATTCGAAAAGATACACGCACCCCAATGTTCATTACAGCACTATTTACAATAGCCAAGACATGGAAGCAACCTAAATGTCCATCGACAGATGAACGGATAAAGAAGATGTAGTACATATATACAATGGAATATTACTCAGCCATAAAAAGAATGAAATAATGCCATTTGCAGCAAAATGGATGGACCTAGAGATTATCATACTAAATGAAGTAAGCCAGACAAAGAAAGACAAATATCATGACACCATTTATATGTGGAATCTAAAAAAAAAAAAAAAAGATACAAATGAACTTATTTCCAAAACAGAAAAAGACTCACAAACATAGAAAATGAACTTATGGTCACCAAAGGGGAAAGGGGAATGGGAGGAGGGATAAATTAGGAATTGGGAATTAACATATACACACTACTATGGATAAAACAGATAACCATTGTACCTCCTGTATAACACAGGGGACTATACTCAATATTTTATAATAACCTCTAAAGGAAAAATAATCTGAAAACGAATATGTATATATATTCAGCTACATATAACTGAATTGCTGTGCTGTACACTTGAAACTAACACAATGTTGTAAATCAATCATACTTCAATTAAAAAAACACAAACCAGGAAGAAGTACTGCGTGTGGCCAGGGTGTCTGGGAGCAGAGCCTGCACCCCCAACCCGTGCTCCCCGAGGCCTCTCCTTCCCACTCTGCGCAGGCTGGACGGGGTGCCCCGCTGCTAAGTGTGTGGGGAGGGCTGTGTTTGAACCGGAGCTCCCGATGACGCCAGGTGACCGCCCGCCCCCTCCCCGCATAGCAGCCCCTCCAGCCTTGCGCCACTCCTCACCCTGCTCCCTTCCACCTTCACCTGCGTCTAGTCTCCCCACCCCCAGATCCCTGACTCCCCAAGCTGGATCCTGGCAGCCCCACCCCCGCCCTGCAATCCGCATCCTTTCCCAACTCCCCCATCTCCGCATCCCGTGTCCCTGGAAACTGCAGCCCAGGCCTCGGTTGCTAGGAGAATCGGATGAGGGAGCCGAGGCAAAGGTGAGGGGGGCACCTCCTTACAAGCATCTGGAAAGCACCCCGCACCCCCGCCCGGCGCGAGCCTGCTACACCATATGGTGCTCGGGCACCCGAGAGAGGACTGGCTCAACGACATCCAAAAGGTTGACAGCAAAATCATCGCTTTCCATCTTTCAAAATATTGGGTGTGCAGGAAGAAACGTGAGAAACTCTGTAAGCGGCTTGCTAAGCCCCAGAAACGATACAGCGACTCATTTATAAAAAAAAGAGAAATGGAAATGTTTCAGGACTTTTCTTTTCCCCAAAAAGTGGTTCTCAAAGAAAATATAAGATGACGAACGCAAAGAGAAGCTGGTTCACGAGTACAGGAAGAAGACACTCGGGCTATGAAGCTGAGACACTGCCAACCCCGGGCCACTTTCCCTCGCGAACCGCATTTCACTTGGGGCGGTTTCGTTGTTGTCGTGGTGGGTAGGGGGTTGTTTTTAGGAGAGAGGCAAATCTTTCCCAAAATAAACAATGGAGGAAGGGAGTCAGCTGCCACCTGCTAGGAGACTGCGAGACCCCAGGAGAGACCAGAGGGCGGGGAGCAAAGCCCAACCCCACCCCCGCCCCTCCAGCCCCGCCCAGCCCTTTGCAGCTCTCCAGCCTGGGACCCCTCCCCTCCGTGGCTCTCCAGCTGAAGAGGCCTCCCCTTCAAGCTGGCCACCTCCCACACATTCCTCAAGACTCCGCCCAGGCATCAGCGCCTGGAAAAGGGCATCTCTGAATCTGCCCCACCCAGCGCTGCGGGGGAAGCCCCTCCACTGGATTCCACGCACGGAGTTCCTTACTCCATGACATTCTGTCAAAGTCTATATATTCTGCCCAGTACTGCCAACTCCCACACACCTTCCGGCCCTCCTAGCCGGCAAGCCTCCAGGCCCCGGCGGCAGAATCCACCTGCACGAAGGCATTCTACGTAAGCGGGCCGCTCCAGGTCCCCAGGCGTGGCGACTCGGCCGTGAGGACTGTGCAAAGGAGGGGACAGGTCCCGGGCCCACACACTCGACCCCAGACCCAACAAACAAACGCGCTGCTGCCGGCTGTCGGCGGGGCCGGTTCCCAGCTCACTGAGCCCAGATGCCGGCCGCGTGCACGTCCCCCAAAGACAGCCCATCTCATCCCGGAACAAGTCCTCGAGCTTCTCCCGACAGGGAGGCCACACTCTCCTGAGGGAGCAGGCGGTCACCAGAGCCTGCAAATGCCACCCTCTTCAACACAGACGCCAAGGTTACCTGAAATCCGAAGCAGATGGTGGGAAAGACACTGAACACGGAGGTCCAGGAGGAAGGACTGTAAAGAGATGAAAACGGGTGTTTGTTACAAAAAGTTAAACTCAAAACAACCTTCAACCTGAAGATGAGTTTTCAACAATACCAGCAAGATGTAACTAAGCGTGACTCTAAGACAGGCTTTAATAACCACGTCCGCTGCCGGGTTTGGGGGGTTGGAAAAGGCTGCATGTTAAATGCTGCACTTTCTAAGTACATCTGTGCTGACATATGGTCACTTGACATTCTCCATGCAGGCACAGCTTGCGCAGGGCGTGGCGAGGAGGAACTCCCAGCATCCCTTGCAGGCTGCCCGTTCCCAGTGAGCTTAGGGGCTGGGGTGGTAGGGGCCACAGGCAGCATCCATCAAACAGACCCCAACGGGGCAAGGATGGTTTGACCTCTGTCCAAGCTGCCCAAGAGAACTGAGGTGTGCACGGGGCAGAGTCTTCAGGTCAAGCCCTCTCAGTGGTCCCCAGAGGGTGGCCCTCCAGCTTCCTTTAATAAGCAGCTCTAGGTACCAGCCTCCAGCACCTTTAGGGACATGTAGTGGAGGGGGCAATAAACAGCACCCGCTATAGAATCGGGGTTTCCCGGTTGTGGTAGAATAGTGGGCCCCAAAGAGGTCCATGTCCTAATCCTGGGAACCTTACACAGCACAAGGAACTCTGCAGATGTAATGAAGCTCAGGACTTTGAGGTGAGAGACGACCCTGGATGATCTAGGCCCAATGCAGCCCAAGGATCCTTGCCATCAGAGAACCTTCCCCAGCTATGGTCAGAGGGAGCTGTGACCAGAGAAGCGGGGTCAGAGAGATGGAACCTTGCTGGCTTTGAAGATGGAGGAAGGGGCCCCGAGCCAAGGAACGTGGGCGCTTCTAGGAGCTGGAAATGGCAAGGGAACAGATTCCAATCTAGAACTTCCAAAAGGAACACAGCCCTGCTGACATCTTGATTTTAGCCCAGTGAGACCTATTCTGGACTTCTGATATCAGAACTGTAAGGGAATAAATTTGTGTAGTTTTAAGTCACCAAGTTTGGCAGTAACGTGTCACAGCAGCCACAGGGAACGTCACACGGTGGTATCTCCCCCTTCTGTGCTGCGCTCAGGCTGACTCTTAACCCTGGATGCAGATCACAGAGCCTCCCAGCCAAGCCCTGCCTTCCTGGACTTTCCTCAACAGCACAGTCAGCCGATGGCCAGCTTCTTAGCGCCCACGCTCCCACAGCTCCATCTGCCTGCCCGTGTCCTCTGGGCCTCACGTGCTGTCCTCTCCTGTTCCTGTGGGGGAGACTGCCCGAGCTCCAGCCTTGGAGGCTGCGCTTCCAGAGAGCAGGACCCTCCCCTCCGCAGACTCAACGCCACAGATCAGCAGTGGATCTGGCCCTCTTCTGATCGGGTTTCCTTCACTGCTGGATTATGCCGTCGGCGTGCCGTGGGCCACACGTGCCGCGGCCTCTGTGCCCCGGCTCCTGCACATTCCTCTTCTCCTCTCTTCAGAAGAGCTCTTTCCCGGCTCCTTCCCCCTCTCCTGAACCCAATCCACCTGGGCCTTCAACCCCGCCTCCTGCCCTGACGAAACCCAGCCACATCAAGAGCGGCCTCTGTGGCCAAATCAGGCGCCAGGGCTCAGCCCCATGTGACCCAGAAGCGGCATTTGGTGGCGATCACCCCAACCTTCTTCAAATTTTGCTCACTGGCTTCTGAGACCCAGATTCTATTATCCTCTGTCCTGGGTTGCACAGTGTCCCCCTAGATTTATAGCCACTGGGAACCTCAGAATGAAATCTTATTTGGAAAAAGGGTCTTTGTGGATGTAATTGGTTAAATGAAGATGAGGTCATACTGAAGTAGGCTGGGAGTTAACCCAACAACTGGTGTCCTTATAGGAAGAGGAAACACACAGGGAGGAGGCCGTGTGACCATGGGGGCCGAGTCTGGAGCAAAGCACCTGCAGACCAAGGAAAGCCAAAGAGTGCTGGCAACACGGACGCTGGGAGGGGCAGGAAGGACCCTCCCCCGGAGCCTGCAGAGGGAGCGCAGCCTTGCCCACACCTTGATTTTGGACTTTTAGCTTCCAGAAGCAGGGGAGAAATTTCTGCTGCTTTCAGCCACCCGGTTTGCGGTCACTTGTTACTACGAGCAGCCCCAAGAAGCTAACACGCGCTCCTAACTTGCCATCCTCTCCCTGATCCCCCAGGGCCCGGTGGAGGACCACCAGCTCACACTTCTCACCTGGGCTCCTGGCCTTACTTACATGCCATCTCTGGGCTGACGTTCCTCTCTCCAGCCCAGGCCTCTCTGGACTCCAAGTGCACAGTCTGACCAGCTCCCTGACATCTTATTTAGTGTCTCACAGCCATCTCCAACCTAACACATCCCCACCCGACCCCTCCCCGTCCCATCCAGCCCAGGAAACGGCATCGCCAAAGCTCAGAGTCACCCGGACTCTCTTCTCTCTCCCGCTCCACTTCCAACCTCTCCTCCAGGAGGGTCCACATGATTTGCAGGACCCAGTGCAAAGTGAACATGCCGGCCCTTGTTCAACAGCGGTTAAGCATTTCAGGATGGTGACAGCAGGGCGTTAAACCAAGTGCGGGGCCCTTCTGAGCCCAGGACCCGGGTGACGTCACAGGTCACAGGCTCATGGAGCTGGCCTGCCACCAGCCGATTTGATTTCAAGCCCCTGCTGTGATCAAAAGCCTGCAATGGCTTCTGTGCAAAACTGAAGTCCCCACCGCAGCTCCGCATCCCTAGAGGACACCCCCCCCCATGCCCACTTCCATTCTTGGCCTCACTCAGGCTCGTCGGGCCTCACTGGCCTCTGACCCTGCACCTGCATCTTGCTGGCTGGTTCTGCTGCCTCTAAGCTGCGGGGAACACGTCTGCAACAGCCTAGGAACCCCAGGCTGGTGGGGTGTCTAGTGCTTCCGTGTCCCTTAGCCTGTCCCCCGTCCTCACTAGTGATAGCGCTGTCGTTCTGAAGGAAAGCAGCTTTTTTTGGCCGCGCCGTGCAGCATGCGGGATCTTAGTTCCCCGACCAAGGCTTGAACCCGCACTCCCTGCAGTGGAAGCACAGAGTCCTAACCACTGGACCACCAGGGAAGTTCCAAGAAAGGAGGTTTTGCTGAGTTCTACAGCATCAGAGACTTGAAGGATTTCACGGGACGATCCAGGGCTCTGTGCAAACTATGGGCGGGGTCGAGGGGGGGAGAAGCGTCCCTCGGCCCTCACAGCAGCCCTGGGAAGCCATCCCCCGAGACTCACCTCGACGCCAGGCGGGGCTCACGAGCGAGGTCTTGGGGCCCGAGGTAGTACTGTGCCACGATGACCAGGGCCAGGTAGCAGGCGGCCAGGGTGCCTAGGACGCTAACACAGGGACAGAGCGCAGTGTTAGGGGGCCTCTATGGTGGGGTAGGGCCTGGGGAGTCACACGCAGCGGGGTCTCAATGCCAGCTCTGCCCACACTGGCAAGGTGTCAGGCCAGTGTCTGGACTCCGTTTCCTTATCTGCACACTGGGGACAGCGGGAAGAGCACTCCAGGCGGGCAGGGCAGGGCCGCGCTCAGGCCCAGCGAGGTCAGACCTGCGAGGCTGTGATCGCTATGGGCGCCCCCGTCTCTCCACCAACAGCTGCTGGGATTCAGCATCTAAATCGGGACACTGCCCGCTGGGCCACAGCATGGGGGGAAGGAGGACCCGGACAAGGCTGGCGAGGGCTGGGGGTCCCCGGGGGGCAAGGGGGTCCTGCCCACTCTTTCCTGCTCCATTTCGTTACATGACAGGGGAAGGCGGGTGGCACGCTTGTGTGAAGACTTTTGCCAGACTTAATTTTTGCAAAAGTACATGGAGAGCCTCAGACTGTAAAATGGAAAAAAGTGTGTGTGTGTGTGTGTCTCTCTCCGTGCCAGCACATGCGCACGTGTGTGCAGAAAAAGTCTGCAATCATTAAGTAACAAAATGTCAGCTGCAGGTCCTGTCATTACGGGTAATTTTCTTTTTTGTTTATCTGTATTTTCTATCAGGCACATGTATGACTTGTGTAATTAAAAAAATTTTTTCCCCTTCTCCAAACGGTAAGACCCGTGCTAGCAGCTCCCCTATCCCGTGTGGACAGAAGCCACCCACCAAACGCGCGCCGAGGTGGGGACCCAGCCCCAGCCATCGCCCTGCCAGGAAGGGGCCGCAGCCTGTACCTTGTGTACTTCTGGAACCCGATCTCACGCGGGGCGGACAGGGGCAGGATGACCAGCACGGAGAGCAGTGTCAGGGTGAAGTGCTGGTCGGCGTACCAGGGCTGCGGGGCTGGCGGGGCGCCGGGCAGGAGGAAGTCACACACTAGGGGGAGGGAGGGAAGGAGAGGCAGCGAGCCCCGCGGGGCCCTCCTCCAGCTGCAGAGCCGCGGCCGTGGGGTTCCCAGCTCCGGGTCCTCGGGGGGGTTCACCGTGGGCACTGAGTCATCCCCGTGAGTTTGAAGGGATGGGATGACAAACATGATGGGGACCTTGTCACGTGCCACCAGGACGGAGGGAACACGCTGTAGGAATTCATTCAACAGACCTTCCCCGAGTTCCTTCCGCCCGGCAGGCGCTGCTCTAAGTGCTGGAATCGGCAGCAAACGACACAACGGTCTGCCCTTGCGGCACCCAGGCCCTCCTGTTTGTAAAAGATCCTTCTTGTCTGCTCAAGAGCTCAAAGGGTGTGTGCGGTGAAGTCGGGGACTGGAATACATGTCCCCCAAACAGCAGCCTAGGGCAACCCCGTTATTAGATAGAGGAGAGTTAGGGCGGGGCTGAGCTGGCCGCTTCTGCTAAACACCAGATAGGCCGGGGTCCCCCGGGGGTATCTGGCAGGGGGCGGGGCTGGAGGGTCCTCGATGGCTGGGCTCACACAGGGTGCCTGGTGGGGATGCCTGGGCACCGCGGGGCCCTCCCTGCAGACCGTCCAGCAGGCTGGTCCATGACAGCTGGGGGGTCCCGAGCCCAAGGCGGAGGGTGCCGTCCTCTTAAAGGCCAGGCCTGGAACTGGCAGTGTCCCATCCGCCATCCTCCGCCAGGCCGAGCCGTCACGGATCCCGCTCTGATGCAGGGGGAGGGGACACAGACCCCATCAACCTCTCAAGAGAAGGAACACCTAAGAGTCTGGGCCCGTTTTGGTTCCACCACAGTAAGACGGAGAATTTGGAGTTATCAGATAGAAGAGGCTAGACAGATGGGGGAGGGGGCGAGCCAAGGGGAGAGAGCAAGATGGCTTGAGGCCGGAAGCACGTGGGTGGAGGTGCCGAGAGCTGGTTCCCGGCCCACTCGGGGGTGCTGGCAACTGCTGTAACATAACCCCCTTCCTTGTTCTCACCACATGCTCCGTAAAGCCAGCGATGAAAAGAAATCAACGGCCTGACCACAATGGCTTGCTTCTACTGGAGCGACGCAACGGGACAGCTCCACATGGAGCTCAGGGTACAGAGACCTCCCCTGAGGGAGGCAAGGCAGGCTTTCCTGGCCAGAGAGGCCAAGGGAATGCACGTACCCAAAGGCGCAGAGAGATCTCCGTGAGTCCCAGGCCCCACGTGGCCTGGGATGGGAGGCAAGCCCTTCTTAGCCATCTGGACTCCTGAAGCCAGGAAAGCCCCCCTCTGCCACCTGGGCCACCCGGCTCCTTCCTGAGCCCTCACTTTCCAGGCCGTACCTTGGTGTCCTCGGCACCATCGTTTATAGTCATTTGTACCCGATGAATGTAATGACTCCATCAAAAACCCCAACCTCCAATTAGCCTTCAGCCCAAGTAACCTGGACTTGCCTTCAGAAAGACATATCCCTAAATATCCAACCAGAAACACGCACACGATGCTCTCTTCCCACCAGTCAATCCACCCAGAGCTGGGGTGGCATGCCTCCAATCAATAATCTCTCCAGGTGATCCACTAACTGAGCCCAAAATCTTCTCAACACAGCAGCCCTCAGGTCCTTCGCAACACGACAGCCCCTAAGATTGTTCTAAACATGGCAGCCCCTCAGAATCCTTCTCAACATGACACCCCTCAGATCCTTCTCAACAAGACAGTTCCTCATAATCCTTCCGAACACTGCAGACCCTCAGATCCTTCTCAACACAGCAGCCCCTCAGAATCCTTCCGTACATGGCAGCCCATCAGAATCCTTCTCACCAAGACAGCACCTTAGACTCTTCTCAACATGGTAGCATCTGAGATCCTTCACAAAACGGCAGCCTCTCGAAACCCTTATCAACATGGCAGACCCTCAAGATCCATCTAAACACAGCAGCCCCTCAGAATCGTTCTGACACAGCAGCCCCTCAGTTCCTTCTCAACACAGCAGCGCCCGAGAACCCTCCAAAACACGGTAGCCCCTAAGATTCTTCTCAACACAGAGGCCCTCGGAATACTTCCCAACATGGCAGCTCCTACAGTTCTTCTCAGCGTGGCAACCCCTAGAATCGTTCTCACACAGTGGCCCCTCAAGTCCTCCTCAAAATGGCAGCCCCTCAGAATCCTTCCCACACTGCAGTTGCTAACATTTTTGTCAATACGGAGGCCCTTAGAACTCATCTCAATACAGCAGCCTCTCAGAATCTTTCCCAACACGGCAGCCCCTAAGATTCTTCTAAAGAAGGCAGCCCCTAGAACCCTTCTCTCGTGGCAGCCCATCAGAATCCCTCCCAATACGACAGGCCCTCAGATCCTTCCCAAGAAGTCAGGCCCTCAGAATCCTTCTCAGTAAGGAAGGCCCTCAGAATCCTTCTCAACACTGTAGCTAAGATTCTTCCCAACAGGGCAGCCCCTAGTATCCTCCTCAAAAAGGCAGCTCCTAAGATTCTCCTCAACACGGCAGCCCCTAGAATCTTTCTCACATGGCAGCCCATCAAAGTCCTTCCCATCACGGCAGCCCCTCAGATCCTTGCCAATAAGTCAGGCCCTCAGAATCCTTCTCAACATGGCAGCACCTCAGAATTCATCTCAACAGAGCAGCACCACCAGTTGACCAGAATTGAAATCTGACATGACCTCTACTTGCCACCGTCAGGCAGGGCATTTTTGTGCCAATTTACCCTCTGGGAGGTTCAGATCTACCAACTATGATTTTTGTGGAGGATCAGAGTGCTTCCCACAACATGGGAGCCTTTAATTTCCACATCCCTGCATCAGGGACCTTTTTTCATGGTTCAAGAGACAGAAGAGACAAAACAAACAGTAAAATGGTAGACCGAAATGCAACCTTATCAGTCATTATTACATTCCAAGTAGAAGTCTAAATATGCCAATTAAAACACGAGACTGTCAAGATGATAAAAAAACAAGACCCGACCATATGCTGTCTACAAGAAGTGCATTTTAAAATTCCAAGGTTCACAGTAAAAGAGTGGGAAAAGAAATTCTGTGCAAACACTGATCTTAAGGACACTGGAGAGGCTATATTCACAAAGTATTACAGAGACAAAAAGGGAAATTTCATAATAAAAAGGCAATTCACTGTGTGTGCTTATTAATAAGAGAGCTTCAAAAACCATGAGCAAAAAATTCATACAATTAAAGGGAAAAATAGACAAATCTGCAATCATAATTGGAGATGTTAACACTCTCTCTCTCATAACCTGACAGAATAACTAGACTCCGCCACTGCCCCACTCCCACAAAAATCTGCAAGGTCATGGAAGATCTGATCAAAGCTCTGGATCACCTTGACCTAATGGAGAGTTCTAGAACACTGTACCAAAGAACCACAGAATACACACCCTTTAAGAGCTCACCAAGACAGACCACATGCTGAGGCACAGAGTAAGTCTCAAATGCCAAAATTATACAGGTGTGTTCTCTGACCATGGTGCATTTAAGGCAGAAACCAAAAAGATGACATTCACAGAAAGACAAGATGAAAAGGCAGAGGGCTATGTACCAGATAAAGGAACAAGATAAAACCCCAGAAAAGCAACTAAATGAAGTGGAGATAGGAAACCTTCCAGAAAAAGAATTCAGAATAATGATAGTGAAGATGATCCAGGACCTCAGAAAAAGAATGGAGGCAAAGATCGAGAAGATGCAAGAAATGTTTAACAAAGATCTAGAAGAATTAAAGAATAAACAGAGATGAACAACACAATAACGGAAATGAAAAATACACTAGAAGGAATCAATAGCAGAATAACTGAGGCAGAAGAACGGATAAGTGACCTGGAAGACAGAATGGTGGAATTCACTGCTGCAGAACAAAGAAAAAAGAATGAAAAGAAATGAAGACAGCCTAAGAGACCTCTGGGACAACATTCAACACAACAACATTCAACGCAACAACATTCGCATTATAGGGGTCCAAGAAGGAGAAGAGAGAGAGAAAGGACCTGAGAAAATATTTGAAGAGATTATAGTCAAAAACTTCCCTAACATGGGAAAGGAAATAGCCACTCAAGTCCAGGAAGTGCAGAGAGTCCCAGGCAGGATAAACCCAAGAAGAAACACGCCGAGACACACAGTAATCAAACTGGCAAAAATTAACGACAAATTGCTGAAAGCAGCAAGGGAAAAATGACAAATAACAAACAAGGGAACTCCCATAAGGTTAACAGCTGATTTCTCAGCAGAAACTCTACAAGCCAGAAGGGAGTGGCATGATATACTTAAACTGATGAAAGGGAAGAACGTACAACCAAGATTACTCTACCCAGCAAGGATCTCATTCAGATTCGATGGTGAAATCAAAAGCTTTACAGACAAGCAAAAGCTAAGAGAATTCAGCCCCACTGAACCAGCTCTACAACAAATGCTAAAGGAACCTCTCTAAGTCGGAAACACAAGAGAAGAAAAAGACCTACAAAAACAAACCCAAAACAATTAAGAAAATGGTCATAGGAACATACATATCGATAATTACCTTAAACATGAATGAACTAAATGCTCCAACCAAAAGACACAGGCTTGCTGAATGGATACAAAAACAATATCCATCTATATGCTGTCTACAAGAGACCCACTTCAGACCTAGGGACACATTCAGACTGAAAGTGAGGGGGTAGAAAAAGATATTCCATGCAAATGGAAATCAAAAGAAAGCTGGAGTAGCAATACTCATATCAGACAAAATAGACTTCAAAATAAAGAATGTTACAGGAGACAAGGAAGGACACTACATAATGATCAAGGGATCAATCCAAGAAGAAGATAAAACAATTAAAAATATATATGCACCCAACATAGGAGCACCTCAATACATAAGGCAACTGCTAACAGCTATAAAAGAGGAAATTAACAGTAACACAATAATAGTGGGGGACTTTAACACCTCACTTACACCAATGGACAGATCATCCAAACAGAAAATTAATAAGGAAACACAAGCTTTAAATGACACAATAGACCAGATAGATTTAATTGATATTTATAGGACATTCCATCCGACAACTGCAGATTACACTTTCTTCTCAAGTGCACATGGAACATTCTCCATGATAGATCACATCTTGGAGTCACAAATCAAGCCTCAGTAAATTTAAGAAAATTGAAATCATACCAAGCATCTTTTCTGACCACAATGCTATGAGATTAGAAATCAATTACAGAGAAAAAATGTAAAAAACACAAACACATGTAGGCTAAACAATATGTTACTAAATAACTGAGAGATCACTGAAGAAATCAAAGAGGAAATCAAAAAATACCTAGAGACAAATGATAAAGAAAACACGACGATCCAAAACCTATGGGATGCAGCAAAAGCAGTTCTAAGAGGGAAGTTTATAGCTATACAAGCCTACCTCAAGAAATAAGAAAAATCTCATATAAACAATCGAACCTTACATCTGAAGGAACTAGAGAAAGAACAAACAAAACCGAAAGTTAGCAGAAGGAAAGAAATCATAAAGATCAGAGCAGAAATAGAAACAAAGAAAACAATAGCACAGATCAATAAAACTACAAGCTGGTTCTTGGAGAAGATAAAAAAAATTGATAAACCATTAGCCAGACTCATCAAGAAAAAGAGGGAAATAACTCAAATCAATAAAATTAGAAATGAAAAAGGAGAAGTTACAACAGACACCGCAGAAATACAAAGCATCCTAAGAGACTACTACAAGCAACTCTATGCCAATAAAATGGACAACCTGGAAGAAATGGACAAATTTCTTAGAAAGGTATAACCTTCCAAGACTGAACCAGGAAGAAATAGAAAATATGAACAGACCAATCACAAGTAATGAAATTGAAACTGTGATTAAAAATCTTCCAACAGACAGAAGTCCAGGACCAGATGGCTTCACAGGTGAATCCTATCAAACATTTAGAGAAGAGCTAACACCCATCCTTCTCAAACTCTTCCAAAAAATTGCAGAGGAAGGAACACTCCCAAACTCATTCTATGAGGCCACCATCACCCTGATACCAAAACCAGACAAAGACACTACAAAAAAAGAAAATTACAGACCAATATCACTGATGAATATAGATACAAAAATCCTCAACAAAATACTAGCAAACAGAATCCAACAACACATTAAAAGGATCATACACCATGATCAAGTGGGATTTATCCCAGGGATGCAAGGATTCTTCAATATATGCAAATCAATCAATGTGATACACCATATTAACAAATTGAAGAAGAAAAACCATATGATCATCTCAATAGATGCGGAAAAAGATTTTGACAAAATTCAACACCCATTTATGATAAAAACTCTCCAGAAAGTGGGCATAGAGGGAACCTACCTCAACATAATAAAGGCCATATATGACAAACCCACAGCAAACACCATTCTCAATGGTAAAAACTGAAAGCATTTCCTCTGAGATCAGGAACAAGACAAGGATGTCCACTCTCACCACTATTATTCAACCTAGTTTTGGAAGTCCTAGCCACGGCAATCAGAGAAGAAAAAGAAATAAAAGGAATACAAATTGGAAAAGAAAAAGTAAAACTGTCACTGTTTGCAGATGACATGATACTATACATAGAGAATCCGAAAGATGCCACCAGAAAACTACGAGAGCTAAACAATGAATTTGGTAAAGTTGCAGGATACAAAATTAATGCACAGAAATCTCTAGCATTCCTGTACACTAATGATGAAAAATCTGAAAGAGAAACTAAGGAAACACTCCCATTTACCACTGCAACAAAAAAAATAAAATATCTAGGAATAAACCTACCTAGGGAGACCAAAGGCCTGTATGCAGAAAACTATAAGACAATGATGAAAGAAATTAAAGATGATACCAACAGATGGAGATATATACCATGTTCTTGGATTGGAAGAATCAACATTGTGAAAATGAATATACTACCCAAAGCAATCTACAGATTCAATGCAATCCCTATCAAATTACCAATGGCATTTTTTACGGAACTAGAACAAAAAATCTTAAAATTTGTATGGAGACACAAAAGAGCCCGAATAGCCAAAGCAGTCTTGAGGGAAATAAACGGAGCTGGAGGAATCAGACTCCCTGACTTCAGACTGTACTACAAAGCTACAGTAATCAAGACAATATGGTACTGGCACAAAAACAGAAACATAGATCAATGGAACAAGATAGAAAGCCCAGAGATAAACCCACGCACCTATGGTCAACTAATCTATGACAAAGGAGGCAAGGATATACAATGGAGAAAAGACAGTCTCTTCAATAAGTGGTGCTGGGAAAACTGGACAACTACATGGAAAAGAATGAAATTAGAACACTCCCTAACACCATACACAAAAATAAACTCAAAATGGATTTGAGACCTAAATGTAAGACTGGACACTATAAAACTCTTAGAGGAAAACATAGGAAGAACACTCTTTGACATAAATCACAGCAAGATCTTTTTTGATCCACCTCCTAGAGTAATGGAAATAAAAACAAAAATAAACAAATGGGACCTAATGAAACTTAAAAGCTTTTGCAAAGCAAAGGAAACTACAAACAAGACGAAAAGACAACCCTCAGAATGGGAAAAAATATTTGCAAACGAATCAACGGACAAAGGATTAATCTCCAAAATATATAAACAGCTCATGCAGCTCAATATTAAAAAAAAAACAAGCGGCCGGGCCCGGAGCTGGAAAGTTCAAACTGGACGTGTTGCTCGTGCCACTTGCGGAGACCGCGGCGGAGGCTCTGCCCAAGTTCTCCGGGCTGAGTGCCCGGCGGTGCCCTGCGCCCCCGCCCCGCCACCCCCAGCCACTGTCCCGGCTCGGGCTCCACGCCTGGTGACCACAGCAAGACTTGAATGCAACGATCACTAAATTAGAGAAAGGAGATAAAAATAACCTCTTGATATTCCTCTCGTGTGATATTTATTCTGGATGAAGCATTAAGATTGCTACTAGAGGTGTACCACTGGACTTCCCTGGTGGCGCAGTGGTTAAGAATCCGCCTGCCAATGCAGGGGACATGGTTCAATCCCTGGCCCAGGAAGATCCCACATGCCGCAGAGCAACTAAGCCTGTGTGCCACAGCTACTGAGCCCGCATGCCACAACTACTGAGCCCGCATGTCACAACTACTGAAGCCTGCACACCTAGAGCCCATGCTCCGCAACAAGAGAAGCCACCACAATGAGCAGCCTGCACACTGCAACGAAGAGTAGCCCCTGCACACTGCAACTAGAGCAAGCCCGCGCAGCAACGAAGACCGAATGCAGCCACAAACAAATTAATTTAAAAAAAAAACTTTGGTAAAGAACGAATTTGACACCAATGTCCCCACGTCTCAGTTCACTTAGTAACAGAGCACCAGCCCTCCTGGCTTGACGGGAATTGTTACAGAAAACATTTCAAAAGATATTTCTAGGGTCTTTCTGTGATGCTCAAACTTTCCGCTTGTCTGTGATTCAAGCTGCTTCTCCTCAATCTCAATACTTAAACCTTAATTGAGAAAACAGTAGTCCTCCAAAATGGACTTAACTATTATTACTGTTACCATTAATTTTAGAAGAATGTAGAGAAAATAGTTGGAGTTGGCTAGGAGAATAAATATAAAAATATATACAAAAGGAAAATTCCGACTGCTTTGTTAATAGAACTTATAAGATTAAAACTTACACAGGTCTCTTCAGATCTTAAAGGATTTTCTTCTAAAGGGTGATTTCAGTGCTTAATATATATAAATCATGTTCTTCACCACAACACAGTAATGTAAAATTATCAGAGTTTACTATTGCAAGATTGATATGAGCCTGAGAGTCAAGTCCACTAAAGAAGTTTGTTTTCCTTGCATTCATGCCAAATCAGCTAGAGTGAAATTATCCACCGGTCTAAGCAGCTGGTTCTGTGCAGCCCAGAGAACGTGTGGCGAAATTCTCTCCTTCACAGGGTGCAGGTTCACTGTGTCTCTCACACCCAGGTGGTTTGTAAAGACTCTCTGTTTCTGGTAGCTTTAAATTAGAGGTGCTCTTAGCACCAAAGGAGAATGAGAGATATGTAATATTAAACTCATGTATTTTTCCTGCGTAGCCCTTGCTTTTATTATCTACCTGGGACTTTATGCTCTGGGTTTCACTCACTTTTCCATAAAAAACAATATCATGCAGAGACCACAGTTTATGCAACTGAAACGTAAAATCATGCAGGTAACTTACAGAAGTGTATCAACCCAAGAAAATTCTGAACCTCAGAATTCCTGAGTACTATAGTCATTGAAAGATATTTGCTCTTGGCTTTCAGAATTTAGAGAAACCAGTAACAGATATCAATTTAATAGGGGCTCAGATGTGGAATTATGTGCACGACACTATGCTGGGTTTTATGAACGAGTCACAAAATGAGTATGTACTCGTTATATGGCCATTACTTTCAGCTAATTAAAATTTTTTCTAGCATTTACTTTAGCAAATTTTTTCCAGACATTTCTTTTGGGCATCATACTTAAATGTAATATGTCATTTAATCTAATTCTCATAATACTATTTTGTGAGGCTATTATTCATGCAAGAACATAAAGGTGGAGAAAAAGGTTAAACAACTCACCAGATGCCTTAGTTTGTAAGATAAAAGGTGTTCAGTGAAGTGCATGTACCCATTGAGTCTGTGCTTTTAGCTATGACAATGTTCTACTACTTTCAAGGCCCTGACCATTGGGTAGGAAAGGCAAGAACGAAGAGGCCAAACTAAAATACAGATAAAACAAATCTCATAAAATGAGAAAATGGAGTGGAAGCATTGATAAGGAGCAATTAATTTGGTATTAGGTAGGAAGGGTTGAGGAAGACTCAAGAGAAGTCAATCTTTTGTGCTTGGTCTTGATGTGTGAATAGAATTTCCATTGCTAAAAATGTTGTACTGACAGCAATATTGGTTGAGGACAGGACAGAAGGAGAGGGAGAAATTCAAAGGGTATTGCAGTCTGATAATGGCATGACCAAAGACGTCAGGAAATAAAATTTACACATGGCTCCTTCCAGGAATGATAAGTAAGCAGGAATGGATATGTAGAGACAGAGGGGCCATACAAATATTTTGTCCAGTGGTTTATTTTGTTCAGTGGTTTTGGAGGTGCTGAATGCCAAGTTAAAGCATAAGCAACACATTTTTGAAAGGCTTTTTTGTAATTCAGTTGTGTGTATGTCAATGACCACAATAAATAGAATCAAAAGCAATAGGTGACTAGGTTTTAATTTTTGGAAACTTTTCCCTCTATTTTAGAGAATTCCCTGCTGTAGAGACAACCTGAGAAAGAAGGTGAGAGAGTGAGAAAAATTAAGACATGAGTAATCTGGTAGCACCTGAAACAAGAGTGGGTGCATTCCTAATGCTCCAAGTACTAGGGACCTTGACGATTATGTGTGACATTATCAGTTAATGTTTTCCCTTTTGAATTTTCGCATGAAATTTTTGGTGTTACATTTCACTTCTTCGAACAGAGGTAAATTCCTCCACTTCCATCCTATTCTCTAGAGCTAAAACTATGGCCCTATGCTTATAACTGGAGAAGAATGTCTACCTTTTACACGACTTTTATACGTTAAACAAATTGACTATTTCATATTCATTTTGTTCAAACAAAGCCCAAAGCTAATAGTAGGATTTAGATTAATTCTGAACTAATACCTCTTCAAAATCATTTGAAGTTAAAGTTTGATAAATATTTAGACATCTAGCTTTTCAGAACCCCCAAATATGGCCTAAGCGTATAATACCTATCCTTTGAGTTATTTTCATCAGTTATTTTTATAATCATTTTTATTGCTTTGTTTTGTACCTGCTGAAAGAGAATAAAAGTCATATTCAAAATGAGAAAAAAAAACAAACAAACAAGCAACCCAATCAAAAAATGGGCAGAAGACCTAAATAGACATTTCTCCAAAGAGGACATACGGAGGGCCGAGAAGCACATGAAAAGCTGCTCAACATCACTAATTATTAGAGAAATGCAAATCAAAACTACAATGAGGTATCACCTCACACCAGTTAGAATGGGCATCATCAGAAAATCTACAAGCAACAAATGCTGGAGAGGGTGTGGAGAAAAGGGAACCCTCTTGCACTGTTGGTGGGAATGTAAATTGATACAGCCACTATGGAGAACAGTATGAAGGTTCCTTAAAAAACTAAAAATAGCATTACCATATGACCCAGCAATCCCACTACTGGGCATATACCCAGAGAAAACCATAATTCAAAAAGACACATGCACCCCAATGTTCATTGCAGCACTATTTACAATAGCCAGGTCATGGAAGCAACCTAAATGTCCATCGACAGACGAATGGATAAAGAAGATGTGGCACATATATACAATGGACTATTACTCAGCCATAAAAAGGAACGAAACTGGGTCATATGTAGAGACGCGGATGGATCTAGAGACTGTCATACAGAATGAAGTAACTCAGAAAGAGAAAAACAAATATCGTATATTAACGCATGTATGTGGAACCTAGAAAAATGGTACAGATGAACCGGTTTTCAGGGCAGAAACAGAGACACAGATGTAGAGAACAAACGTATGGACACCAAGGGGGGAAAGTTGTGGGGGGGTGGTGTGATGAATTGGGCGATTGGGATTGACATGTGTCCACTGATGTGTATAAAATGGATGACTAATAAGAACCTGCTGTATAAAAAAATTTTAAAAAAAAGAAACCAAAAAGGCAACTAGAAAACTCCCAAATAAGTGGAAATTGAATCACACAATTCTAAACATCCCATGAGTCAAATAAGAAATCATAGCAAAAATTAGCAAAGGATTGAATGGAATAAAAATGAAATCAGAACATATCAAAATCGGTCAGATGCAGCCAAAGAAGTGCTTAGAGGGAAATTGTTAGTGGGGGGACTACAGGCCAAGGCAGCATGGGGCTAAGCGTCTTTGACATCCCCAAATTCAAGGTGTTACTGCTTCTCTCTCACAGGGGTGTCCTTACAGTTGGTGCCACCTCCCCGTCTGCAAAATGAGTCCCCACTGGACACCCCAGCACAGCTCCCTCCAGCTCCTTGACTCTCACCATGGTGGTAATCACTAACCCTGCATCTCCCTTCGCCACGACGTTAGGAGCTGGGAGTGGTCTCGGCCTCTGCTGCTCGCCAAGGGCCCGAGCCCAACGTCCACATCCTGCTCATCCGCCAGGAGCTCAGGAGACCTGAGTTCCACACCCGGGGTCGCCCCTGACTCCAGGGCAGGTACTTACACTTCTCCAGCTGGTCCCCAATCACCCTGAGGAAGGCCACGGAGATCATGAGCAGGTTGATGATGAAGCAGGCCTCGCACAGCTTCCGGATGGCGGGGCCACACAGCCCTCCGACCACGCCCTGGTAGGTGGCCTGGCCGCTGACGGAGGCGGCGTAGCCCAGGATGACCAGCCCACTGATCAGGAAGACCAGGGAGACCTGCAGAACAGGACCATGGGGCCAGGCGTGCCCACAACCGCCCCCCAGGATGCTGATACCACTCCCTCCGGGTCTCACCTGCAGAGGCCACGGCTGCCTACAGCCTAGGGCCTCTACCTGACAAGCCACCAGCCCCCTCCCTTGAAACCAGAGCTGCAAAGCAGGTGGATTCTAGAGGCCGCGCTGGCTCTACGTCTGTGAATCTGGGGTTCCCACCACTCCACACCAGTTGGACAAATGAGGTATCAGAAACCCAGAGTTTAAATTACTTTCCTAAGATCACATGCGTTGCAGGTGAAGAGCCGTAAAGCATGGTGGTTAGGAAGCAGGCATACTTGGGTTCAATTCCAACTCTGCCACTCACCTGCTCTCTGGCATGAGGCCCACCATCAACCTCTGTTTTCCCATCTGTGAAATGGGGATGATACCATCTACCTTACTGGAGGGTTGTGATGCATTTGCTTTAAACAAAGCACGTAACTCACTCAGCTCAGTGCCTGGCACGTGGTAACTGTTCAAGAAATGATGGTCATTCTTATTCTCCAGACTCCCTCTCCAGTGCTCTGTTGGAATTTTTTCCAACACTGAAAAATTTTCAAACATCTAGGAAAGTTGGAAGAATTTTACAATGAACGCCATGCACCCACTACCTAGATTCTACTAGGAGCAGGTCACTTTGCTTATTTTATCACACCTCTACCATGCGTCCTTGTGTCCATCTAAACTTGCGGGTACATTTCAAGGCAAGTTGTGGATATTAATTAGCATACTTCCCCCTAAAGATTCGGGCGTGCATATCGTTAATTAGAGCTTGATGTTTGTTTACAGTCCTTCTCTCTTATAAGATAAAATTTACACACAGTGAAACGCACAGTCTTAAGTGTATATCAGTATATCATTGGAAGGGGTATAACCAATGTACATGTGCAACCTAAACCCCTACCAAGACACAAAATGTTACCACGTCCCCGAAGTTCCCTCCTGTCCCTTCCCAGTCACTTTCTGTCCCCGTGCCCAGAAGAAAAACACTCTAATATTTTTCTGCTTTTATCCATTTTCTTATCTGGCTTTCCACTGAGTGGTAACGTTTGTGAGGGCCAGCCCTATCGGGCACATGGGTAAAATTTATTCCTATTTTTGCCAAGTGCTATTTCACTGTGTGGATAGAATCACAATTGGTTGATCCAGTCCCCTGTTGCCAGACATCTGGGCTGTTCTTCGTTTTGGGCTACTATGAAGGAAGAGCTGAGCATTCTAGAATAAGTCATTCTGAGGACCCACGTTTCCTTCTCCTGGACACACACCTAGGAGTGGAATTCCTGGGTGTCAGGGTAGATGTGTGCTCAACTCTGGCAATTTCTTACAAACTGCTTTCCGAGTCATCTGCGCCACTCGATAACCCCTCCCCCACGCCCCCCCCAGCCTCAACTGATGCATTTCAGACCCACTTGCCCCACGTAGTTAAATGTTTTTGAGCCTCTCCAGGATGGATGGCTACCTGTCCCTAAGCTGGACCTGGTCTCCACAGCCAAACTCCCCTCCCACATTTCTATGGAGGAGAACAATGCAGGAGCTGTGAGGTGCTCAGCCAAGAAGCCCAGGGAGAGCCAGCATGACCGTCTTCAGACACAGTTCGTGCCCCTGAACAGCAGACTCGTTCTTACGCCAGCAGCCAAAACTAGGGCTGCTGAAGGGAACATCTAACTGGACCGCCTGACAGAAACTTGCAAGTTCAGAGCCAGGAGGAACATGCACGCTCCCTCCAGCCCCTCGACCTCTGCCTGTGCCGGTTCCTCTGCCTGGAACACCACCACCCCGCCTCCACCACTGTCCCTCACCTGGGGAGCCCCTACTCTTCCCCCCTCCTCTCCAAGGTCACCTCCTCCAGGAAGCCTCCCCACACTTCACCCCCGAGGTGGGCTCAACCCTCCGTTTCTGGCAGAACCACACCTTTCACGGGCCCACTTTTTTCCCCCGTGGTGGGTCGAATCCCCCAAAAGGTTTGTCTACATCCCAATCTCCAGAACCTGTGAAAGGGACTTACTGGCAGCCATCTTTGCAGATGCAAATAATAAACATGTAATTAAATGAAAAAGGGTCTTTGCAGGTGAAATTAAGGATCTTGAGATGAGGTCATTCTGGATGAGCCAAGTGGGCCTTAAATCCAATGATAAGTGTCCTAATAAGAGACAGAAGACGAGGAGACACAGAGAAAGCCATGTGGCGATGGGGCAGAGATTGGAGTGACGTGGCCACAAGCCAAGGAATGCCTGGAGCCCCCAGGAGCTAGAGAGGCGGGAAGGACCCTGACAACACCTTGATTCAGACTTGCAGTCTCCAGGACTGGGAGAGAATACACTTCTGTTGTTTTACGCTGCCCAGGCTGTGGTCCTCGGGTCCAGGGACCTGAGGCCACATACTCAACAACTGTGCATACAGCGTGAGGATCCTTGCCTCTCTCATCCACCAGACTCTAAGCTCCATGGACACTGGGATCGTGTCTTTTTTGCTTACCATTTAGCCCCAGAAAAGCACCCAGAACGTAGCAGGTGCTTCGTAGGTATTTGGGGATGAAAGGAAGGGAAGGCGGGTTGGGGGTCAGGCTGAGCCTCTGCCAGTGAAGGTGCGTCTCTGCTAACACAGTGAGCTGTCCACGCAGGAGTGGCTGACCCTCGAGATGGTCCCCGAGCCTCTTAGCAGCCAGTCAGCAAAGAGCCCTTACAGCCCCTTGCCAGGCGTACCTCTCTTTGGAGCCGAGGAGGGTGCAGGCTCGTTAATTTCATTAAACCTCCAGTGCTCATGGGGCCGTTAGAGACCTAAAAACCTCACACCACTGACCTCCCAGTAGCAGGGATGTTTAAACATTCCTCCCGTCCGAGGGGAGGCCTTGTAACTGGGGACAGGGCAGAAGTCTCACTGGCTAAGAGGAGGGGAGAGTCAGGAAATGATGGGGGGAGTTACTGATTACCAGCCTGACTTCTTCCCTTGTCAGGAGTTTCCATTTATTCATAGTTGGGGTCCTCTCTCCTGAAGGCTGCCTGCCTGCTCAAGATGGGATCTTTAGACCATGCTGTGCAAACAGCAAGCCACCCCAGCAGCATCCGTGTTACCCGGGAGCCTGTCAGAGATGCGCGATCTCAGGCCCACCCAAACCCGGGCTGTCAGCATCCGTAGTCCCGAAAGGTGCCGGGAGACCCCGCACGGAGCTTGGGGAGCGGCGCGCCACGTCCCTGCCTCAGCCCTGCCTGGCGTCCTCGGACTGGTCCGTCTGTGCCTGACCACGGACCCCCACGCGGGCCCCATCCGCTCTATCGCTGACCCTTTGTGGCTGGAGGTCGGGCTCCCTGTTCCGGAAGCGCGGCCTTTCTGCCGCACACATCCGAACACCGCTCTGCTGCCCGTCACGTGCACCTGGACAAGCTGGGGCTCAGCGCCGCCTTGGAGGGGGCTTCTCTGCCCCCCTCCCGCTCCCGCTCCCACAGATGTCATCCCACCATCACGCTGCCCACCATCTGACACTGTCTCATTCGACTTCTTGAATCTCGTCCGAGCTCCCGGTTAGAACAAGCTTCACAAGGACGGAGACCACACTGTCGCAGACACCCAGCGCCAGACGCGCTCAGCCAGCATGGGGGCGGCACGGGCTAGGCTACACCGGACACTGCGCAGGGCAGCACCTGGCAGCTTCCAGAAGGACAAGAGAGGCCCCGTGGGCCCACCAATGAGGCCATTATCAGCCAGCTGCCAGAAAAAAGCATTTGAGATGATGCCGGTCAAAGAGCTTACCACGAAATGCCTGATTCCTATCAGCCCAAGGAAAAGCCTGCTAATAACATGAAGCTGTGCTAATCAGCAGCTCTTTTCCGCTGAGGACGGTCAGGCCCTGGAACTTTCTGGGAAGGGAGAGAGTTCAGGCTCCACACGCAGCCAGCAGAACTGGCCAAACACCGCTGACACCGTGCAGGTTGGGGGCATCACAGCGGCCTCAGTCCTGACCTGCCCACGGGATTTGGGCTTTCGCTGTGGAGCCGAGACCGGGAGGCAAGAGAAGTCAATCAGTGGCTCGGAGACAGCGCCTCCCCGGCTGAAAGGCCAGGTTCATTGGCTACAGGTGCCGCGTGCTCCGCAGGGACCCGCCGCGCCTCTACCTCCCCCTCCCCCTCCCCCCCGCCTGGCTGCGAGGCCCTCAGCCGCATAGAGGATGCTCTCTGCCCGGGCCTACACGGGGATTCCCTTCTCCCTTCGTGAGCTGAGCGGGATGGAAAACCAAAAGCCACAGGAGTAATTTCGGAGACAGGCAGCTCTGCAAAAGCAATGCCCAGGGCTCTAGCTGGAAAAATAAACTTAAGCTCCTACCTGCCCCCAGAGAACCACCCCCCCCCGCCCCAAAATGCTCCCCAGGGGCTTACCAGCTCCACTAGGAAAGCGGGGGCCACCCCACCCGCCTTGTGGAAGGCCCATGGGAAGTTGAGCAGGCCGGCGCCCAGCGCGGACTTCAGGAGAATGAAGATAGCACCCAGTGAGGATAGACTGGGGCGGGCGGCCGTGGGGACCGGCTTTTCCGAAAGGCCTCTGTCTCCTGGGGTCTGTCCCTCCATGGCTAGAAGCAGCAGAGGGGCAGAGAGAGGGGGTGGTCCCGGCACCGTCCTCCGGGTTCACGGTAACCTTCTCCAGCTGGGATGCGTCTCTCCTCGATCCAGCCAGAGCCAACACGTCTGTCTCGACCACCCCAGCCTCTGTACCCCTCTTCCCGAGCATCTGCTCCCCCTTTCCAAAGCGTTATGCAACCACCTGCCCCATGACTTCCGGTCCTCACGCCTTTCCCCTCAACCAACGCTGCCTCCCCCCCACAACTTCCAACCTTGTTTATGGGCACTCTTGCCCTCCCCCACCCCGTTTCTCTTCCAAATCCCCAACGCCTTCCTCCCCATGGCTGTTCTCACCCACCCACGTGCCTCCGGGCCAACTTCCACAGCGAAGGGGCTCCAGACCCTGGTCCTTACCACCAAGTCCAGTCTTCAAGGCGACAGACAGCCCTGGGCCCTCAAGGACGGGGACTCGGGCTCACTTCAGAGGACCCAGAGGGGTGGGAGGAAGGCTCTAGCTCCACCGGGGTGGGCAAATGAGTCATGAATGATGGGAGCCCTAGAGAGCACGTGCTGGGGTCACGTCCCCGAACCTGGGAGGACACGGGCAAGAGGTCAGGGCCATCCGTCCCAAGAACTTGTAGCTTCTGAGACTTCTGGCCTGAGCACGGGAGTCTTAAGACTGCCGGGGGCGGGGCCTTCCCGGCCGCCCCGAGGGTTAGAGGCAGCTCAGCTGGGAGAGATCAGGGAGCCTGCACCGATCTCACCATCTCCAATGCCTCCTCCCGGCATGCCTCCCAGGCCCCCACCCCCATCTGTCACCTGCTAGGGGCGCCGAGCCTAGTTTCCCATCTGCAGAAGGGGGTCCTTGTGCCCTCCTCGGGGGGCTGTAGACTCACGCATGCAAAGGCCCAGGCCGTCAGCAGGTGCTTCCTGGCGAGGCTCCCCAGGCCAATGAGCACGCGAATCACCTGGGGTCTTGTTAACAGGCAGATGCTGATTCGTCCCACCTTGGGTGGAGCCGAGATTCCACGTTTCTCACGAGCTCTGCGGAGGCGGGTGCTGCTGGTCTCTGGACCACACTTTGAGTAGAGACCACCTCTCCGACCTGATACAGTTGGCTAGGATGGCAGAATCCTGGAAACGGTCCCAACCCGGAAAACGCAGCCCCGTGAAGGTCGGATCTTGAATTCAGAGGTGAACCTGTTTATTCCTGGCGCCCAGGCTCAAATCCTCCCGAGAGCATGTTAAAACATCGAGTGTGGGATCCGTCACCAGCGTTTCTGACTCAGGAGGTCTGGGGCCCCTTCCTGAGAACTGCTGCTGTAAGTTAGACATGTTCAACGCCTCCCCCAATCAGTCCTTCTCCGTCGAGATCAGCACCAAAGGCTTTGCTCGTGTGGTCTCAAGCCCCTGACCGTGCCACCTCCCTGCAGCGGCTCCGTTTATACTTTGCGGGCTCCCGGAGATGGACAGCGTCGCGGGCCGCAGTTCTGCTGCGACCACGTGAGCGGTGCTCACCGTGACCCAGGCCTTGCAGCAAGCGCTCCCCGCGTCCTCACTCTGAATCCCGAGGGCTGTCACCGCGGTCCGTAGAGCGCAGGGCTCCCGCGGGTGGGGCAAGAGGCTCAAAACGTGAGCGCTGGCCAGGGCCAGGGCCGGAAATCAGCCCCGAGTGTGTGTCATCTCAAAGCCAGCAGTGTCACGCTGGCTCCTGCACCCGCCCGGACCCTGATGGTGCCCGGATGGGAGCGGACGCGTAAGGGAGGGGATGAATGGGTGAGCAGACGGCAGGATGTGAGGGGCTGGGGCGCACCCCTCCGGAATTCACATGGCTCTCTCCCCCCACATCCACCCCGAGGCAGTGAGAAAGGAGATCAAGGGCCCTCAGAGCGGCCTGGCTTTGTACTCCTTAATCTCGGCTCTGGGCGCCCGGGGCACCCCCCTGTCCCGCCTGGGTCCCTCATTAGCTGCCCATTAACGTGCATGACTTAGAAATTGGCCACTGGGCTGTGAAATTCCACTCAATGGGGAAAACCTCTTAATTCTGAGGGGCTTTGATTTACACTCTGCCCAGTCTCAGGGCTGTGTGACCTTTCCTGGGGAGGAGAGGTGCCCCTTGGGGCCCCATCTGTGTGGGTGGGCAGCCCTGGTGGCACATGGGGCTCAGCCCAGCGCCCCGCATACGGCCCCGCGTCGCCCCCCAGGGGAGCACCGTCAAGGGATGTTCCAGGGTCCCCCCTTTCCGCCTCCACAGAGTACTGGTCACCTGTCAGGTTGGGAACTTCAGGGAGAAAGTGACCTCAGCTCATTTCCGCAAACCTTTGTCTCACCCTTTAGAAAGTTCTGGAAGACAGACCAGGGCAGGGGTCGGGGGGTGGGGTGGTCTCAGCAACCAGAGTGCCTAGGACTGAGATCCAGGCCTCACTGGGGTCCCCTGCGAAATGGTGGTAACAGCCCCTGTCTGCCCCGCAGGGCCCTTAGGAGGACCCAGTGAGAAGAGGGTTACTGCTGTTGAAATACGCACGGGGCAAATCCCATGATCTGTACATGTCTGTGTTTTTACCTCCGCCTGCTTCTGAGCTAGGACAATGCTCTGAACCTGGGCTGTGCAACACCCGAGGGACCCTTCAAACTGCCAGCGCCAGGCCCACCCTCAGAGCTTCGGATGAAGCTGGTCTGGACGGGCCGGGCACCAGGTTTTCTATGAAGCTCCCCAAGAGGTGTTCACGTGCCGTGAGGAGGTGGTCAGCCCTGTGCGTCTGGGCTCACAGCCCCTGCTCAGCCGCAGCTTTGTGCCCCGGCTTGGCCCCCAGAAGCAAGGGAGTGTGCATGTGACTGGGAGGGCGGGCAAGTGCGCAAACCTCAAGTCCGCCTCAGCGGAGGCCAGGGCCTCGGGGCATCTGTGGGGTCAGGAGGGAAGAGGCGCAGGGGTCTGAGGCCTGGGCAGCCTGGGCAGGGAGGGGAGGCGGGCAAAGGTGATGGGGAATAGGCACGGGAATCCGGAAGCACACAGCAGAGGACGGCGCCGGCTGCCGCCTGCTGAGACCCAACAAGGGCTTGAGGGATGAAACTAGCTGGCACTCCTGAGAGTATTTTCTTGTTTCTAATTCCATATTTTGATCCCAATAAGCAAATACCACCTGTGTGCCAGCTGTGAAGGCAGCCACAGGCCCAAGACTGTTAACTGAATCTGCAAGATATTCCCTCAGGGGATGCACAGAATGACACACACGGTTAACATTTAGAATTTTTAGGGGTTTTGCCTCGGACAAGGTCAAGCAGGGATTGCTTCGTCTTTTCTTCAGCTTTGTGCCCTGGCTTGGCCCTCACAAGGCGGCTTAATAAATGAAAGGTGGAGTGAACCAGACACTGAAGGAATGAAGCCTCAGGTCTGTAGATACAGGAGCTCGTGGACTTCTCAGGGCGACAGTTAACCTCTGCGGGAAACAGCGCCAGCGCGGGGACAGGAACCCAGTGTGGTCGGTGGGCTGGCTGGCGGCTCCCAAAGATGTCCTCACCCTCGTCCCAGAACTTACGGCTGTGTCACCTGGCCAAAGGGACTCTGCAGATGAGAGCACGTCCAGACCTTGAGACGGGGCAAGTATCCTGGGTGGTCTGGGTGAGCCCTAATCACCATCACAGCGTCCCGAGAACAGGGACACAGCGGGGTCAGAGGGCAGAGACGTGCGGACAGAAGCAGAGGGTGGAGTAGTGTGCACTGCAGGTGGCGGAGGGGCCCCCGGCCAAGGGATGCGGGCGCCTCCAGAAGCTGGAGAAGGCCTGGAAATCACTTCTTGCCTGGAGCCTCCAGAGGGAACCAGCCCTGAGTTTAGCCCCCCGAGACTGATTTTGGACTTCCAACCTCCAGAACTGCAGGGAATTAATGTGCTGTTTCAGGCCACTGCTTCCTGGTCACTGGTTATAGTGGCAGCAGGAAACGGACATACCCAGCATCCCGAGTTCTGACGGTCGGGCACCTCTGAGAGGCTGGAGGCCCATGGCGTCCCCACCCCCCGACCCCCAAGCTCAACAGCAGGGGTCTTTTCTCAGCCGCAGAGCAGAGGTTGGGGGCCTCCAGGTGACACACAGCCCAAGGGCACAGGCCTTGCTGTCCCCTCCCTCTTTTGAAGGGCTGGTGCCCTGAGTTATGATCCAGAGTCCCACTCTGGGTGAAGGAAAAGAAAACTGCACCTTGGAGTGGAAAGTGAACAGTCTTAACGCTGACCCTCCTCCACCCACTGCATCCAAAGGAAGAGGCACCCGGGAGGCGTCAGCGGCCAGACTGGAGGCCGAGTCACAGGGCAGCGGGTGGGCGCCCAGCCCTGCAGGGTCTTCGTCACCTGGATCCTGACCCCCACGTCCATGTTGACGTGTGGTCTGGGGGGCCAGAGAGCCTCTCCCCGTCTCCGAGCTGGGGGCTCCCACCTGGCCTGTTCACAAGAATCCTCTGGGGAGATTTGTGTGGGGTTTTCTGGTAAAATTACATGAAATTCACCGTTTTAGCCAAAGTGTACAGTTCAGTGTCATTTCATGCACTCACAGTGCTGTGCAACTGTCACCACTGCTTAGTTCCAGAACATTTTCAACACCCCAACACGTCCCCACTAGCGGTCACTCCCCATCCTCCCCTCCCCCAGCCCGAAGCAACACTAACCTGCCTCCTGTCTCTGGATTTGCCTGTTCGGGACACGTCACCCAGATGGAACCCTACACTATGAGTGTAATGTCTGCGAGGTCCCTCCAGGCTACAGCGTGATCAGTGCTTTGTTCCCTTTAGGGCTGACTAGCATTCCACTGTCCGGATGGTCCGCCTGCTCTCATCCATTCATCCATTTGATGGGCACTTGGGTAGTTTCCACCTTTTGGCTACTGTGACTAACGCGGCTATGAACTTTCACGTACAAGTTTTTGTTTGAACACCTGCTTTCAGTTCCTTTGGGTCTACACCTAGGAGTGGAATAGCTGGGTTGTATGGTCATTCTGTTTACCTTGGGGAGCTTCTAAACCAGATTTCTAGGCTCTTCCCAAGGAGCATATGATTTAGTAAGTCTACAGCAAGGCCCAGGAATCTATGTTTACGACACTCGCCTGCACTGCCCTCATGTCACCAGCAAATTAAACCAACGTTCTGCGTGTTAATATCCTCTTAACGACACCACCGTTAAAAAAAAAAAAAAAAGAATCAAAAATTTTTTTTCTCTGAAAACTTCTACTTACTCTACACATGACAGTCCTTAACTCACTTCATTTTGTAGCCAGTGAACCTAAGTAGCACCCCCATTATCACCAGCAAGTGGGCATCCTTCCCACCATAAGAAAAGGGGAAGCAGTCTGGCACTGGGGGCTCAGAGCTCAGGCCGAGGCCAGAGCTGGGCTGGAATGCTGGTCCCACCTCGGCTTTCTCACCTGAGAAATGGCAGTGGGAGCATCACGGGACTGCTGAGACCCCCAGATCCCACAGTGCACGCGGACCCTGCCAACACCAGGCCAGCGGTGCGCCCAGCTGAGGTAGCACAGCTGTTCCAGGACAGGTTCACCGAGCACAGACCTGTTCTGGTGGGAGGTCCTCAAGGTCCTCACGCCCGGGCACCGGAGGGCTAAGTGCATGTGCAGGGAAGACCCCAGCTAGACCCATCTGCCGACACAGGGCGGGGCTAAGGGTGGGCAGCTGCAGGTGCCCTGCTGCCCTTATTTCTGGCCCATCTCCACGCAGTCAGGGCACTGCCTGGCTAGATGAGCACGGTTAGGGACCAGCCCTGGGGCCCAACCTCCATGCCTGGCCCCTTGGGGCCCCCGGGGCCCCCGAGGACTCCCAGGCCTACCTGTGGTTGTGCTGGGTTGGCTCCTCCTGTTTTTGGTTTTTAAAAGAAATAGAGCTGTTCCCTAGAACAATGAGAGCTCACGCCAGGGCACGAAAGGGAACCTTCAAAGCAGTAAGTAGGCCTTAGGCACATCTGTCACCGCGAAGGGACCCGCCACTGGGACAGGTGACATAACTGAGCACTGGCTCTGTGTCCGGCCCGGGGCTGCACGATATCAGAGAAGGTCCACAGGCAGCAAGTGGCCAGGTGGGAACGGGATGGAGCCCAGGCGGTCTGAGTCCACAGCCAGGGCCCTGGATGGTGACACCCTCTCTGGAATGTTCCTCCCAGCTGCACCTGGGTATCCCACCGCAACACCCGACAAGGCCTCCCTTCTTGGACAGGGCAGCACACAGCAGACCCCATCGACTGGTCCTCCGGAGAGCTGATGCCCTTTCTGCGTACGCTCGCCTCACTGAAGCCCTCTCTCCAGCTCAGTCTCACTGCTCCTTCACCACCCCCTCCTCCCTGACTCTGTCCCAAGGCATGCAGCTCCCAGTGGTACCGTTCTGGCTGGCAGACAGGAAAGGATCCACATATCTGTGACCCAGCTGTTCACGGCAGGCAGGTCCTGTGCCTTCGGTGCTGCTCTGATGCTCCCTTCACGCTGGGCTGCTGCTGACCGTCACCTGTACATGACCCCCATGCAGGGTTCCCTCTGGAGCGGCAGAAACCACAGGGCCCTACAGCTCTCGGTACCTTAACAACTCTCCTGTGTTGTCGACCTGGCCTCAACGTGTGGCCTGGGGGTCCATACTTGTCCATCTCTGTCCTCGTCCTGTCCCAACTACATGACCCTACAAATGCCCACGCCTAGAGGACACACGTGTGCACCGAGGCTGCTGTAAGAGCACTCGAGGCTGGGCCAGGGGCTCCACCAGCTAAAGGGGAAGCTGGTCTCTGGAGAACAAGTGGGGCAGTGACCAGCCTCAGCACAGGGAAGGGACGGGAGCAGGAGAGCTGGTCCCCAAAGCAAGTAACACATGTAGATGCAGACCTCGAAGGCTGGGCGAGGGATCCTCCCAGCAAGTGGGAACAGGAGGCCCCAGGTCCAAGCTCCCTCCTTAGGGCACGAGGTATCCAAGTCCCCAAAGAGGCGAACCTCAGGCCTGCAGCCAATGTGGAGGTGTGGAGACCAGGAGCCCAGCTCAATGCTCTGAGGTCTAGAACTTCATTTCACAACCACATGGCTGCAGCGTTAGGATGGCCTTACGATGGAGCTGCAGAAACACTCTGGTTGACAAACAATTTCTCTAATTCAATCATTTGCCAACATTAATACTGGGAGAGGCCCCAACCAAAAGACACAGATCGACTGAATGGATACAAAAACAAGACCAATATATATGCTGTCTACAAGAGATCCACCTCAGACCTAGGGACACATACAGACTGAAAGTGAGGGGATGGAGAAAGATATTCCATGCAAATGGAAATCAAAAGAAACCCGGAGTAGCAATACTCATGTCAGACAATATAGACTTTAAAATAAATACTACAAGAGACAAGGAAGGACATTATATAATGATCAAGGGGTCAATCCAAAAAGAAGATATAACAATTATAAATATCTATGCACCCAACATAGGAGCACCTCAATATATAAGGCAAATGCTAACAGACATAAAAGGGGAAATTGACAGTAACACAATAATAGTAGGGGACTTTAACACCTCACTTACACCAATGGACAGATCATCCAAACAGAAAATAAATAAGGAAAGACAAGCTTTAAATGACACATTAGCCCAGATGGACTTAATTGATATTTATAGGACAACCCATCCAAAAACAACAGAATACACTTTCTTCTCAAGTGTACATGGAACATTCTCCAGGATAGATCACATCTTGGGTCACAAATCAAGCCTCAGTAAATTTAAGAAAACTGAATTCTTATCAAGCATCTTTTCTAAGCACAAGGCTATGAGACTAGAAATCAACTACAGGGAATAGAACGTAAAAAACACAAACACATGGAGGCTAAACAATATGCTACTAAACAACCAAGAGATCACTGAAGAAATCAAAGAGGAAATCAAAAAATACCCAGAAACAAATGACAATGAAAACACAATGACCCAAAACCTATGGGATGCAGCAAAAGCACTTCTAAGAGGGAAGTTTATAGTAATACAATCCCACCTCAAGAAACAAGAAAAATCTCAAATAAACAACCCAATCTTACACCCTAAAGCAATGAGAGAAAGAAGAACAAAAAAACCTCAAGGTTAGCAGAAGGAAAGAAGTCATAAAGATCAGATCAGAAATAAATGAAAAAGAAATGAAGGAAAGGATAGCAAAAATCAATAAAGCTAAAAGCTGGTTCTTTGCGAAGATAAACAAAATTGATAAACCATCAGCCAGACTCATCAGGAAAAAAAGGGAAAAGACTCAAATCAATAGAATTAGAAATGAAAAAGGAGAAGTAACAACTGACACTGCAGAAATACTAAGCATCATGAGAGACTACTACGGGCAACTATATGCCAATAAAATGGACAATCTGGAAGAAATGGACAAATTCTTAGCAAAGTACAACCTCCCAAGACTGAACCAGGAAGAAACAGAAAACATGAACAGACCAATCACAAGCACTGAAATTGAAACTGTGATTTAAAGTCTTCCAACAAACAAAAGCCCAGGACCCGATGGCTTCACAGGTGAATTCTATCAAACATTTAGAGAAGAGTTAACACCTATCCTTCTCAAACTCTTCCAAAATACAGCAGAGGGAGGAACACTCCCAAACTCATTCTACGAGGCCACCATCACCCTGCAACCAAAACCAGACAAAGGTTTCACAAAAAAAGAAAACTACAGGCCAATATCACTGATGAACATAGATGCAAAAATCCTCAACAAAATACTAGCAAACAGAATCCAACAGCACATTAAAAGGATCATACACCATGATCAAGTGGGGTTTATTCCAGGAACGCAAGGATTCTTCAATATATGCAAATCAATCTATGTGATACACCATATTAACAAATTGAAGGATAATCTCAATAGATGCAGAAAAAGCTTCCGACAAAATTCAACACCTATTTATGATAAACACTCTCCAGAAAGTGGACATAGAGGGAACCCACCTCAACATAATAAAAGCCATATATGGCAAACCCACAGCCAACATCATTCTCAATGGTGAAAAACTAAAAGCATTTCCTCTAAGATCAGGAACAAGACAAGGGTGCCCACTCTCACCACTATCATTCAACATAGTTTTGGAAGTTTTAGCCACAGCAATCAGAGAAGAAAAAGAAATAAAAGGAATACAAATTGGAAAAGAAGAAGTAAAACTGTCACTATTTGCAGATGACACGATACTATACATAGAAAATCCTAAAGATGCCACCAGAAAACTACTAGAGCTAATCAATGAATTTGGTAAAGTAGCAGGATACAAAATTAATGCACAGAAATCTCTTGCATTCCTATACACTAACAATGAAAAGTCAGAAAGAGAAATTAAGGAAACTCCCATTTACCACTGCAACAAAAAGAATAAAATACCTAGGAATCAACAAACCTACCTAAGGAGGCAAAAGCCCTGTATGCAGAAAACTATAAGACACTGATGAAGAAAATCAAAGACAATACAAACAGATGAAGACATACCATGTTCTTGGATTGGAAGAATCAATATTGTGAAAACGACTATACTACTCAAAGTGATCTACAGATTCAATGCAATCCCAATCAAACTACCAATGGCATTTTTTACAGAACTAGAACAAAAACCTTTACAATTTGTATGGAAACACAAAAGACCCCAGATAGCCAAAGCAATCTTAAGAAAGAAAAACGGAGCTGGAGGAATCAGACTCACTGACTTCAGACTACACTACAAAGCTACAGTAATCAAGACAGTACGGTACTGGCACAAAAACAGATATATAGATGAGTGGTACAGGATAGAAAGCCCAGAGGTAAACCCACGCACATATGGTCACCTTATTTTTGATAAAGAAGGCAAGAATATACAATGGAGAAAAGACAGCCTCTTCAATAAGTGGTGCTGGGAAAACTGGACAGCTACATGTAAAAGAATGAAATTAGAACACTCCCTAACACCATACACAAAAATAAACTCAAAATGGATTAAAGGCCTAAATGTAAAGCCTGACAGTATAAAACTCTTAGAGGAAAACATAGGCAGAACACTCTATGACATAAATCACAGCAAGACCCTTTCTGACCCACCTCCTAGAGTAATGGAAATAAAATTAAAAATAAACAAATAGGACATAATGAAACTCAAAAGCTTTTGCACAGCAAAGGAAACCATAAACAAGAGGAAAAGACAACCCTCAGAATGGGAGAAAATATGTGCAAAAGAAGCAACTGAAAAAGGATTAATCCCCAAAATATACAGGCAGCTCATGCAGCTCAATATCAAAAAAACAAACAACCCAATCAAAAAATGGGCTGAAGACCTAAATAGACATTTCTCCAAAGTTGACAGATTGCCGACAAACACATGAAAAGATGTTCAACATCACGAATCATTAGAGAAACGCAAATCAAAACCACAATGAGGTATCACCTCACACCAGTCAGAATGGCCATCATCAAAAAATCTACAAACAATGAATGCTGGAGAGGGTGTGGAGAAAAGGGAACCCTCCTGCACTGCTGGTGGGAATGTAAATTGATACAGCCACTATGGAGAGCAGTATGGAGGTTCCTTAAAAAACTAAAAATAGAACTACCATATGACCCAGCAATCCTACTACTGGGCATATACCCTGAGAAAACCATAATTCAAAAAGAGTCATGTACCACAATGTTCACTGCAGCACTATTTACAATAGCCAGGACATGGAAGCAACCTAAATGTCCATCGACAGATGAATAAATAAAGAAGATGTGGCACATATATACAATGGAATATTACTCAGCCATAAAAGGGAACGAAACTGAGTTATCTGTAGTGAGGTGGATGGACCTAGAGTCTGTCATACAGAGTGAAGCAAGTCAGAAAGAGAAAAACAAATACCGTACACTAACGCACATATATGGAATCTAAAAAAACGGTACTGATGAACCTAGTGACAGGGCAGGAATAAAGACACAGACGTAGAGAATGAACCTGAGGACACAGGGGGGAAGGGGAAGCTGGGACGAAGTGAGAGAGTGGCATGGACATATATACACTACCAAATGTAAAATAGCTAGCTAGTGGGAAGCAGCCGCATAGCACAGGGAGATCAGCTTGGTGCGTTGTGATGACCTAGAGGGGTGGGACAGCGAGGGTGGGAGGGAGGCTCAAGAGGGAGGGGATATGAGGATATATGTATACGTACAGCTGACTCATTTTGTTGTACAGTAGAAACTAACACAACACTGTAAAGTGATTATACTCCAATAAAGATATTTAAAAAAAGAAAAAAAAAAAACACTGGGAGATTTCACATTCTCCAGATTGTAGGCTTCTCTTGAAAGATCAAAACATGTGCCATCCCCAAGATGTGGCCCGAGCGCTCCGGTGAGTCCCAGCCCCCTGAGACCCGCTGTCTCACTAGGGCCGTGTCCTCACTCCCTGGACCCGACTGGCTTACGGGACCCCAGCTTTCACAGTGCTGGGGGCAGGTGGTGAGCCGTCCACACCTGTGGAGGGCAGGCAGGAAGACCAGAGGCACAAGCCCCTCATTCTGAGGTGTTGAAACCATGCTTAGGTCTACAGCCCGTCTCTGAGGACAACACACCACCGTGAGCCTGTAAACGCTGACACTGTAAGGGCTGCTGGGGACGGGGAGAGCTCTGCGGGGCCCTCAGCAATTCCTCTAAGTCCTCGAAGCAACAGCAGCCACGGAATGCGGTTAAAAGCTGCCAGGTCACCACTGTGACCTGCCAAGGGTGACACGCGGCAGGGAGAGTTGGGCGTTGGCAGCTCCTCCCTCATCCCTCGGCCTGGGCCTTTCTCTTCCCAGGACCTCACCAGCACCCCGATCCCACAGGACCTCCGCCCTTTCCGGTCAGTCTGTCCTCATCTATGATCTGAAAGCTGATGTTTGGCCACTTGGAGGACAGAAAACACTGTACAGGCAGGGGTTAAAAGTTAACAGGCTGCCTTGGGTTAGGCAACGGTTTCTTTCTCAGAAATGGCCCCTGATACATAAAAAGGACTTCATCAAAATGAAAAGCTCTTATGCTTGTAAGGATACCATCAGGAAAGTGAAAAGACAACAGACAGAATGAAAGAAACTATTTGCAAGTCACGTATCTCATAAGGGACTTTCATCTGGAAGATATCGAAGAACTCTTACAAGTCAATAAAAAGACAACTCAATTAAAAAATGGGCAAAGGATCGAAATGGACATTTCTCTAAAGAAGACATAAAAATGTCCAATGAACACATGAAAAGATGCTCAACATCATTATCTGTAGGGAAATGCAAATCAAACCACAATGAGATGTCACTTCACACCCACTAGAGGGCTGTCGTCAGAAAGATGGGTAACAGTAACTGTTGGTAAGAATGTGGAGAAGCCGGGACCCTCATACACTGCTGGTGGGAATGTGAAACGGTGAAGCAGCTTTGGAAAAAGAGTTTGGCGGTTCCTCAAAAAGTGAAGAATAAAACTATAGGATTTTACTCCTCGGTGCCAACCCAACAGAAATGAAAACTTATGTCCACATTAGAAATGGTACATGCATGCTCAAAGCAACACTATTCACAACAGACAAAAAGTGGAAACAGCTCAGTGGTCCATCAAGTGAGGATAAACAAAATAAGACCTATCCATCCGACAGTGTCATTCAGGTCCAGAAAGGAGTGAAGTACGGAGACAGCTACAACATGGATGAACCACTAAGACGCCCTCCGTGAGAGAAGCCAGTCCTCCAAGGCCATGCATTATATGACGCCCTTTTTATGAAATGTTCAGATTAGGCAAATTCATAGAGACAGCAAATCAGTGGTTGCCTGGGGCTGTGGGAGGAGGGAATAGAGGTTTACTGGCTGCTGGGTAGGAGGTTTCTTTTGGAGGCGATGAAAACATTCTGGAATTATAGCGGTGATGGTTGCACAACCTTGGAATATACTAAAAACCACTGAACTGTACACTTTTAAACACAATTTTGTAAGACGTGAATTACACCTCAAAGAAATATTTAACAGGCTGACTCAGAACCCATTCCAGGTTGTCATCAAAGAGAAATGCACAGGCGGGCAAGAGCCCATTACACACTTTTTAGCTTCATACAGGTAATGCGTATTTATTGAAAATTTTCTTCACCAACAATGGTGAAATCGAGACTCAAATTACAAAACACGATGGCAGTTGATACTTATAAAAATAAAGCGAAGGGCTATGTTTCACAGATTTGTGCAAGTTTCTTTCAAAATCTGTCTGTCCTCTCATCAAAAAGGAGATCATGGCATCTGTGTTATTCCTCATGATGTAATAGTAAAAAACTGTGTTCCGTTGACAAAAAAAATAGCTTTGCTTCCATACAGCACAAGTCTTTAAAGTGACTTTTCCCCAACAATAAATATAGAAAATAGCCTTTATGGAGCACGTCTAGCTTGGTCAGAGCCGTTTCCTCCCCGACAGCCTTTAGAAGTTGTCCGAGTCTTTGGTGCACAGGCGGCCGGCGAGGTCTGACTCCAGGCTGCCCTGCGGGGCCCTCCGGCGGCCCCACGCCCCGCACGACACACCGCGAGCCTGCGCTCCTCGCCGGGGGAGGCCCGCTCAGCACAGGCTCTCAGAGCGTTTCGAGCAGGGGGCCCCCAGGAGCCCACGGCTCTGCCCACCCGCCACGGCCACCCTCGAAGGCGCTCCCCGGCGCTCACAGCCAGCCGGGCGGACGTCACACCGAGGGGGCCTTTGGTGGGTGAACCTGCTGCACAAGCTGTGGGCGCTTCACCCTAGGCTTCCTCCGCTTTGGCCTGCTCTTGGCCTTGTTGATCTGCACCACGAAGAAGGCCAGGACCACCATGGCTCCCAGGAAGGCGAAGACGGGAATGGTCTGGCCCACCTCCTGGTTGTAGCGGCCAGGCATGATCCCTGCAGGAGGACAGCGGGGGACGGTCAGTCCACATGGCCGCGACCTCTGTGCCTACGAGACGAGCTGGGCTCGTAGTGACCCAGAGAAAGAATGAGAGAGAAGTGCGTCCAAACTCTCAGAGGAGGGCTTCCTGGGGCAGAGGGTGGGGTGTGAGGTCTCCGCCCTGCCTCCCCACCTGTGCTCCCTCAGAAGCCAGCGTGGCCCTTCTGCTGCCGCGGATAATCTGCAACGGGGGCGCCCTATCTCTGTTTTCATGAAAACCATGGAAGACGGACAAGTCTAGGCGCTGGTGTTACACTAGCTGGACGGGGGGAAGAGGGAGGTGGCCTGGTGGGAAGGTGAGGACGGCCGGCCACGCTCCCGCCGCTGGGAAGGCCTCCCGCAGATGGGACACGTGGTTGGGAACCGAGAGTGGCCATCGGAGGAACCTGGGTTTGTGCTGTCACACGGCTCTGTAACTGAGTGACGCTGGGGTTCCAGAACTAACCTTCATCAGTGCACCCCGGGACCTGCAGGCAAGGCCCTCAGGAGCTTGACGTCAGCACACAAAGTCCCCAGGGTTGGACCACGTGGGCCAGGGTACCCCTTCCTGATCCCTGGAGTTCCTGGCCAATTCCTAACACCAGGAGAAGTGCCCCTGGGGAGCTGTAAACTCGTGCAAGAGCACAGGGGCTTCTGGAACGGAAGAGGAGCCCACACTCTGCTGGAATGACTTGGTCCAATCATCCCAGATAAAGGACAATCTGTCCCCGACAGTCCGGTGAGGCCAAAGCCATTATCTGGCTGGTTGGGGGGACCATTTCATGTCACTTGGGGTGAGGGACACCCCACATTTAACTGAGAATCTCAGCTCAGGGAAGTCCCATCCTAGGGGGGCCGGGGCAGAGAATCGGTGAAGACGTCTGGGTTGAGGGTTCAGGGGCCATGCTGTGACAGATGGACATCATAAAAGAAATTCTAATTTGAAAATTCAAGTAGAATTTTCTAAAAGACGACAACATGTTAATCCTTTAGGTCTGCTTTTGGCCTTGTTGATTTGTACCACGAAGAAAGCCAGGAAGGCAGAGACACGAACGGCCTGGCCCACCTCCTGGGGGACGGAGGGAGGCTCTTTTGAACAAACCATAGTATGATTTAGCCCAACAGTGAAACGCCGAAGAACTGACCTCCAGGAATGTCCCAGGCTCCACTCTCTCCCGGAGACAAGGGCCTCACTTGAGGGCGATTTGGTCGGAAGCTGGGTACCACCACCTTGTCCAGGTCGATGGAGAGTAGCTTCTGGTGTTTCCAAAGATTACTTCAGGAAAATGGATTCAAACAAAATACAAATAAGCAACTGTACTGGCCCAAGGAAGCTGAGCCAATCCCTGAGAAATAGAAAGTGCTTTAAACGTTAACGTGAAACGATGTCCCATCTACGTCTACCTAAACACAACTGTGGACAACTGGAAGCGCACTTCCAGGCCCCAAGACAAGAACGCCCAGTAAAGTCCGTACACACAAGATCAGTTCTAGAGGGTTTACACCACCAACAACTCGAGCTTGCCTTGACCTAAACCAGAAACGTCACCCAGCAGAAGGAGAGAAAACTACACGTAACTTCTGAAAGGAGCCGGCGGATGCAGGTGAGTGGACACGGCCCGGCTGGAAGGTGCGCAGTCTCCACCGCGAGGCAGGAGAGCCGTGGGCACGGCTCTCTGACGGACGCAAACCACGGTGGCAAAGGGGGCAGACCTGGTGCCAGGGGCCAGCCGTCACCTTGGTCCTCAAGGACACCACTCTCAGGAGGCAGAACAGGCAGACACACAAGTAACCGAGGCGCGGACAGAAACCATGGGAATAAAGGAATGAGCATCTGCCTAGCCTGCAGGGCCACAGTGATGAAGAAAGGAAACACACGTGCTTTGCAGAATGTACTGGACTTGCTACGATGGCACCGTTATTCATATCACTAATTCTAAGATCGGAAGAAGAACTTGTTTAGGCCAATACAACTTGTAACGGAGGAAGAGAGGCTGGTATACTGCCAAGAGCAGCCTGGGAAGACACAGAGATTAGAGCAGAGAGTGCGAATGGAAAATCTGAAGACTGCTGTGACTAAAATCAGGGAAAAGAATAAAATATGCTTGCAAATTATGAACTCGCCATTTTTCCGCTTCTCATTCATTTGGAAATTGCTGGCCCATCTCTCACTTTGGCCAAGAGAGAGCAAAGAGTTCAGTTCTATCAGCAATCAGGATGAAGGTCAGCAGGAAGCCAACAGACACTGGCTCTGTAAAGAGGTTTTCCGAGCAGGAAACAGATAAGCTGCTACCTTGCCCGTCCAACCGGGCAACTGCTTGGAAAATGCCGAGTATTATAACCTGTTCTATTTTATATAATTTAAGTTTACTTTTCAGGTTTAATCAGTCTGAAAATTAAACTGACAATGCTAAGTTACAGAATCAATGACATTTAAGCTTTATAACCCTGCAGGTGAATATACATGGGGTTGTATGTTAATTCTCACGGCGCTTTCCTGTTCTGGAATTTAATTACCTGGCAGTGGCCCCTTCTCATTGAGCAGACGGGGTGACAGTGCACCACGTTATCATTTGAGAATTTCACAATGTCCCGATGGGAGGACAGAAGGTTAGCCTCACCCAGGGGCTCCTTACAGGTCTGACATTCCTGCAACTGCTCCGGGTACGGATGCCTGACGCCCAGGAACGACTCCGGGAAATGAGTCCTGGTTTCAGGAACGGAGTGGCCGCCTGCACTCAGCGCTGGGCTGACGGAGCCTGAGCCTTTCCAGGGCTCTCTGACACTGTCCCGCATCGCTTCAGAGATTCAGAATCTAGACCTAGATCTAGGTCGATGAGAACGGAGAACAATTTTCACCAAGAGGTGAGGTGTGAGATAAAGGTGACGCCTGGTGTGTGTATTAAGAAGGAAGTGTTGGGAGCGACAGTGAAAGTCAAGTTCTAGGAGCTGCACAGCATCAGCACCCTCGACGGGCCAGGCTGGGCCTTGAGGCGTCGTTCGATGGGGACGCGCAGACGCCAAGGACACTGTTATCTGTTCTCAGCGTCCTGAGCAGCTCCGTGGAGAGTAACGGGGTTTCAGGGACCTCTGCCAACAGCCACTGCCCGCTGGGCGTGGACTGCCGACCACAGCTGGAGTTCAAGTCTGGTTTGAATACTAGGATGATGACAGGTTATAAATAAATGAGATGTAAAAATGGAATCTTATCAGAAACTTTTAAACGATGGCATGGTAACTGAAATGGAAAAGTACTCAGTAATTAAAGTGTCAGGACCAGAAGTGCCGCCGAGTAGAGAGCGTGAAGAATCTACAATCCTGCTTCCCGTCGAGCAGGTTCTGAAGATGACGTGTTCATCACTCGCTGAGTGAGTGGCGCGCTCAGTGCTCTGCTCACGACGACAGCAAAGCACAGGAAGCTTCGGGGCCTCCTGCAGGCAGCCCCCTCTTCGTGGCTCACAATGCAGACAGTGGCCCCCCGTGCCCTGCCACACACACCCCGACACCTGTATACACGGAGACCCACACGAAGTGGGCAGGCTGGTGGGGGAGAGAAGGCAGGGCCCCCCCGCCACCGAGGGGGAGCTGCCGCGTGCGTGAGGTGTGCTGCCTGTGAGGGGAAACAGCTGCTCGCGGCGTCGCTCAGGGGACCAGGAGCCAAGGGGGTGGGACTGCCCCTGCGTCACCGTACCAGGACCTCAAATCTCACCAGAGCAGGAAATTGTCCTGCTGGGGCCAGGCATGCCCAAGAGAGAAACAGGGAGAGGGACTGATCTAGAGAAAACCTGGAACCAGCGGCCTGAGCTGGCTCTTCTGCCCGAACAGAGAAACAGCAGGGGTCACTCAATTTTTGGCTTCTGAAAGGAAATGACAGAAATGAAGAGGCTGAGCTTGACAGATGGAGAAGCAGGCAGATCAACAGCGTCTGCGCCTGTCATGCTAAGAGGTCCCTTTACCAGGGACGACACTCAGCCCAGGGTGAGGGCACAGACGCAACTCCGGGCCCGGCGACAGGCCAGAACCCAGATCTACTCCTGAAGTCTCTGCCCCCGGGTGGGACACAGAAAGACCCTGTCTGTATCCCAGAATCAACACCGCACATGGGGAGCGCTCAACTCCCGAACCTCGAACTAAAGGAGCCAGAGCTTCCCTTCAAGGGGACATCACTGTCAGATGACAAGCTTTTTAACCAAGAGCCAACCAAACCTAACGGGAGGCTGATTACCCAAAGCGCTTTTATGCAGGATACCACCAGGGTGCATAACTCTGAAGGTCAATACGGGAGTTCACTAATTTAAAAAACCATCACAAAGTGACAAGCTAGACTTGATTATCCGATAATGATGTCAGTAAAATTCCATTCCCTCTTGTTAAAAAAAAAAAAAGAAAGAAAAGCAATGAATCATAAACCCAGCAGAAGGAGTGGAGAAGCACAGTGTCACCAACCTGGGAGCCGTCTCATTCAAGGGCTGCGGCTTGGCCCACGACAGGTGCGGACAGGCCGGCAGCGCCCGGGGCTCAGGGCCTCCCAGCCGGGCCTCAAGGACCTTGGAGTACCGGTGCAGGTGGTTCCCTGGGCAGCACCCATGCCGACACCCGGGCCATCGTTGTTAAGAAGATGCAGGGGGAGAACAAGGCTTCATTAGTTGTCTGTCTGCGTCCCGGCCGTCAGGCCCGCTACACGCGCTTCTCGCCCGTCTGCCAGGTGCTCAGGGGCGAGGCCTGGCTGCTGCCGAGCGTGAGCGAACACATCAGGACAGCCGTTCCCTCTCAAGTGGCCACGCTGCACACACGGCAGCGGCCGGGCCGCCTCACGGACCGTAATTACACGCACGAGGCTATACTCGAGGAGTCTAACCTGTAGATACACTTCGTGGAAACAGCTTTCTCTTCTCAAATGTTTAATGCTCAGGCCAAAAAGAAAATCTGCGTTTTCAAAATTCTTTTTGCTTCTCATATCTGTGCCGTCCTTTACTGCAGCCACGGCCCACATGCGGCTACTGAGCGACTGAGGGTGGGTGTCGCATGTTTAAATAACAGTGCTCTGGTGAATGGGGCTGAAGAGTTTTATCACAATGAACTTAACCTGTTCCTTTTTAGTCCTTAAACGCGGCTACTGGGAAGTTCAGAACCAACCGCGGCTCGCACCGAGCGTCCAGGGACAGCCTGGGAGGAGGGGGCTCGGGCTGCGCGGCCACGGGGCCGTCACCCGCCAGGCGAGCTGGGGCCCTGTCTCTTCTGTGAACTGGAAGGAAGTACCTATTTTCAAGGGTCCCGAGAGGGCTTAGAGTGTAATCCCTGTGAGCAGCCCCGGCCTGGCGCCTGGTACCTAGAGAGCGCTCAGAACTGCCGGCCGCTCCTCCCAAGAGCCCATCTCGCGGGACGACACGGGCGGGGGCGGGCGCCCCCGCGGCCACTCACCTTCCATCCTCTCCGGAGCCACCGAGTGCGCCCCGCTGGGGGGGCGCTGCCGAGCCCCCGAGTGGCTGAGGCTGGGGGGCGTCACCCCGTACGACGTGAACTGCAGGAGCGCATCCAGGAGCCAGAAGCAGTCTGCGGGTTCAGCAACAGGCTGCTTAGCAACTAGATCTGTTTACAGCGACCTCTACAGGAAAATCAGAGCTGGCCCCCGAACAAGGGGGAAACAGGACGGCAGAAGGTCGGGTCCCAGTACAGCCCTGTTCGTGGGACACTCGCGTCCTCCACGGTCATCGGCAGCCCACGCGGGCCCCACTCCCAGCCCCCAGGCGCCCCTCGGTTCTGGGTTCCTCACAACAAGGACGGAAGGGTCTCCTGCAGGGACGGTGGGACCACGTGCCACCACAGAGAGCAGAACCGCCCGGAGATCGGGGTCCGCGAGAGAGGAGGGGAGAACCGGGCACCAAAGCTCCTGCCAACACCCGCAGGCTGTCCTGGGGGAGGGATCTAGATTTTCAGGTGAGGGTAGAGCCAGGACCACCGGGTGCACGCCCCAGGGAGGTGGGTTCAAGGTCAACGCAAGTACAAAGTCTAGCAGTCTGGGCCGCCCTGAGTCAGTGGGCCCCGACCACAAAGTAGGAAGGCTGAAAACGGTCAGTTATTTTGGGGGGTCATCCCAGGGGGCCTAGGTGCTGCGCTGCACTCAACAGCCTCCGTCACGGGGCCACACGGACGGATCCTTCCTATCAGATGAGGAGCTGCACTGACTTTAAACCTGGGACCGCTGCTCCCCAGCTGCCACCGCCCCGCATCCCCTCAACACCAGCGCAAACGGGATGAGGGTCGCAGAGAGGGGACGGCAGGACACACTTGTCTCCCGACGGAGCACCCAGTCAAGTGCTCCCGGCCCCAAAAGCTCCTCCAGGCGGACACGGGAAGTGTAAGGACCAGGACAGTCTCTCAGGCATTTACCGTTTTAATAAAGACTCACCAGAGATCTCAGGTCTTAAAAGACAATCTCTGTAGAAATAAAACACTAATCTTCTTTTAACTATGACTTTAACCTTCACTTTTGATTTTTTTTAAAAAAAAATTCTATGGATTTATGTGTAATGCTAGGAACGTAGTCACTTAACCTTCACATCACAGAGAGAGAGAGGGAGAGAGAGACGGGGACGGACGCAGCGCAGACGCCCAGCTCACGCTCCAGCCGCCTCGGCCCCTCCTGTGAAGCCTGGTCACTGCCTGCACATGAAGACACGACTCCCCCAGCCCCTCCTGCCCCCCGTCCTCAGGGACCTGAAAGACTAGGTTCTGGTCCTGGTCTGGTCATCATCTCACCAGCAAAGAGACGGAACACTTGCACCCGCCCATGCCTCCTTTACAAAATGAGAAAAATGAAAGTCTTTGGCCAAGCTCAAACCCCCAGATCTGAAGGTGCATCGAGAGATGCAGAGGAAGAGGAGGGGCGCTAAGGACCAGCTGCCCCTCTCTGCCCCCACCTCACACCCAGCGATGATACCAAGCACCCCTCACGAGGGCCGAAACTCCCGAGTCTGGGATGAGGGCCAAGTGCTGGAAGAGGGTGGGTCAGACCTGAGAGGCGGCCTGCGCAGCAGTGCCAGGGACACAGCCTCCAGAGAGGGGCGCCGGGGAGGGCAGAGACTGGGTAAACTGGCCTCCCCACCAAAACACGGGGGGCCTGGCCTCCGCCGGCCCCAGCACAACGAGCGTGGAGGGGAAGGCAGCGCAGCCTGCGAGCGCGCTTTTGCTTTGCTTATTAAACACGCCCAGCGCGAGATACCTATCAAAACATCCCGAGCACCTGGCTCACCTGAGCAGCCTCTATTTACCAGCATCTCATGGGTGCCTGTCCAGGGACAAGGGGGAGAAGGGGCAGGAACCTCAAAGTCACCAAGGCCCACCCACTGCGGCCGCGCCAGCACTTCTCACCCTTCTGCCGGTGACTGTCATCCAAGCAATTGGAGTCTCCGTACAGCACGATCCGGCCTCCACCCTCAGCCGGGATCTGATACAGCCCCAAAATGGGGACGTTTTCAACAACCGCTGTTTCCTGCTTTAAGACCTCCAATCCTGAAACAACACAACAGAAACAGCAGTGAGAAGTTCTGTGGAGGAATGAACAATTTTCCAGTTGCCCCTTACCTTTAGTACACATGACACCCCTGCAAAAAAAAACCCACAGCAAAGTCTAATAATCACAACAGTGCCAACTTTTAGGATAAGAAAACAACATATAAAGTGCCACTAATTTGGGCTGCAGCAAAATTCACGTATGTGTATACGTATATTCCCGTAACTCTCCTTTTCCATTTTCACTCAAAATGGTGGTACATAGTATTCACAATCCTAGAGGCGTTGCTTCTCTCTTTTTATCCGCCAAACCCAAATTTTTGTCTCTTCTTATTATGCTGAGAGGCTTATGTCTTCGGACCACACACACAAGGGGCAGCTCCTGCTCAACACACAGGTACCTCTGTGGACACAGTTATATACACTGGTGCCCAGGCTTCATGCTTAATAACTGAAAGCTAGGACAACCAGAACTAATTTTTAGAACATATGCCCACGTAGTTTTAGTTCAGATTTAAGGTATTTGTTACAGGAATCTCATAAATACAGTACAAACGTTCCAACAGCAGAGACTTCTCACCTCTGCCCAAACAGACAACACAATTTACAACGTTGACCACATCAAGAAGCCAACAGTGCACAGATGCCACGGCAGCAACTGCTGGTGACACCATCACATAATCAAAGTCCCCACCCCTGAAGCAAACGCATCCCGCACACTGGAGACGACACACGTCTGCACCAGGATCCAGCATCGACTGCGCTGGTCACATCTAAAATGTCTATGGCTCTAAAAATGCAGCGCTTCCTGCTCTCTACGTATAATCCCACCAGGAACTGAGTGGAAGGGAAAACAGGATTTTCTTTGTCGGGAGGGAGAGACACGGCAGTAAAACAGATGAAGTGGGGAAAGTGCACACAGCATTGCCACTTGGCCTCGTGGTTTGACAGAGTTTTGTTTCTGACAATAGGGTCCTTTTTGATCCAGCATAACCCAGATTTTCAAATTCCTATTTTGTACCCAAAAGATTACTCAACTTAAAGCCTGTTTGGAAATAAAAAGTCCCTTAAAAAGGATTCCCAGGTAATTAGTTTTTATTTTCAGACTAGCAGAACACCAAAATAAAAGTATGCACCCTTAAACCTACTTTTGATTCCTCTGCCCCCCCCAGAAAAGGAGCTACCAGATGGCAGCAAGTTGACAAGGAGACCACGGCCTTCACCCCAGGGGAGTTTCCAGAAGTAACACTGCCCTGTGAGCAACGGATCTCAGAAAGAATTACCAACCCACGGTAAATTGTGCCAGCGGACTGGGAAGACAGGATCATTTACGTTCTTAAAGTTAAAATATACCCTTATGAACACAGAACTACTTACTGACTGACTCTGCCCTGACTGGAAGGAAAGAGCCCCTTCCAGGCAACACAGAAGTAAATGCTACCTTGTAGACACAAACCGATGAGTGAGAAATCCTGACTTCTTGTCATTTTCAACTAGGGAAACTGTCCCCGACTTCCAATTACAGAAAATGACAAACTTCACAAGGAAGAGGGCCTTCCATTCTGAAATAGCAAATATCAACTTGCACGAGGAACTGGATCCAGCCTGTAAGTTTCTGTGAGCCCATCACATTGGTCATGGAATACTCTCTCACAGCCTCGTACAGGCGAGAGGGACACATGGTGCGGAACCCTGGCTCTGGAGGGCGGGGCTGGGGGAAGGGCACCCCGGGCAGGACAGGGGCGGCAGCCGCCTTCGGGAAGGGCAGAGGCACCCCGCTCCTCCCGCACCCCGCTCCTCCCGCACGCCGCTCCTCCCGCACCCCGCTCCTCCCGCACCCCGCTCCTCCCGCACGCCGCTCCTCCCGCAGCCCGCTCCTCCCGCAGCCCGCTCCTCCCGCACCCCGCTCCTCCCGCACCCCGGTTTCCTCAGCGCACTCAGCAGCGTCACAGGTACTGATGCCAGGGGACGTGGCATCGTTTGCCTTCCTAGGTGATGGCTGTCTGTAGTAAAAAGGCAAAACTGAAAGTAAAGACCTTTCTTCCCTTCTAATTCTTCAGGGAATTTTAGGAGATGACTGTAATATTCTTTATGTTTACACAGTTAAGAAGTTCAAAGCACAGTCAACATTTTTCTAAAATTTTAGTAATCTGGCAATCACAGAGCAGAACAATTCATAGATAGTAACAAAAATTTCAAGCAACTTTGAAGATAGTCTTAAAAAAAAACCCTACAAATATTCAAAAGCCCCTCTTCTCCTGTAGGAAAGTCAACTTATTTTGCAGTGGTCACTACACACACATTCCAATTAGTAGCAAGAGACTGTCTTATCTTTCTGTGTATCCCCCAGAACATATTACACAAGACGTCTCACCTGAAGTACCATACACATACTGCAAAGAATTTTTTAAAAATCCGAACTGCAAATGGGTACGGGGTTTCTTTTCTGGTGATGAAAACGTTCTGGAATTAGATGGTGATGACGACCTCACAACTTGTGAAAACACTAAAAATCACTGACCTGCACACTTTAAAAGGGTGAATGTTATGGTAGGTGAATTACATGTAATAAAACTGTGATTAAAAAATGTGAAAGAAAGAAAAAGGGAACCCAGAAAGTATACGAATAGCATTCCTTACCTTGGTCCTTAAATGTCTGTGTTATCACTATGCCATCTTCTGGAAATTTAGCAATGCTGCACCCCGACGCGTAATACACTAGAAAACAGTCGTTCAAAGTTACAACCTAGAAACACTGAACGCTTTCATCAGCAGCTACTCACTTACCGCAGATGCAATCTGTAGACATCATGTATTTTCTAAAGCTGTTTCTAAGCTTAAGAGAGGAGCTGCTGTTACTGCCTGGTCGCACAAACTGCAGGGAATTACCTCAAACTTCAAGCTGAATTACTCTATTAATCTAAGGTTTTAGGAGTTGGAGCTGTCAGACTTGGGGACGACCTAAGTCAGGATAAGCAGAGTTAGTGACTATAACGTTCAAGACATTGTTTTAGAAACTAGCCACCAAAATGAAAGGGGGGGGGGACTTCTTAAATGAGAAATGCAATTATTTCATAAACAGAATTTATACATTATCAGGGGCCTCGGGGGTATGACCTATTTGGGAACATACAGGACACAAAGAACCCTATAGGTGGTACCAGAGTTAGGAATGCTCGCAGGAAGTATTTTCATTTTAAAAATCTGGACAAAAACTAGGGTTAACACCCAGTGTTACAGGTGTCCTTTGTGAAGACACTGAACAGTTCTCTCCACAGACCCCGCTTACTTAGGTGATATCACATCACTCTCTCTCTCTGAAACTTAGACTTCAAAGACGCACGGCTTCTGCTTGCCCATCTCTGGGAATGATGAGCCCTACTAAAAACAAACACAAAACCTTACTGTCATGGTTTGCCAAGGTAAAGTCCCCCTCGTACAGGCCATCGCTGAATCCCATGTTCCAGACCGACAGCAGCTCATTCAGGGCTGGGATGTTGGCTCCTCCGGTGTCCGGCATCCACCACTGCCTGTGAAAGTGATAGGGACTTAGTGAAGGATTAAAGCGTCCCACAAATGCTTGATATCTTTGTCACAAAGCTGACTTCTCCCACCAGAGTCCAGTCCCTCCACACTAGGTTTCAGCTAAAAACAAGCCTAACTGCCTGGGCTTGACTAACATTACAACGTAAACGCTCCTGCCGGTGTGCAGAATAAATCAGAGCTCAATTTATTTCATGAAACGCACCACATTTCACATAAACGCACTGCACAGAGAGCCTAGACCTTGAGAGGATCAGTAAAGAAAGAAAGAAGCTTATGAAGTTCAAGCCACAGACTCTAAAGAAAGAACATACATCATAAGGATGAGATACTCATAACACGCTGGGAATTCTGCATCGATAACCAACCTACTGGAAGGTTTCTTTAAAAATAACTGTTTTCTTGGTGCACTTAAACGTATACAGATTCGGTAAAGGAGAGGTGGGAGCGCGGAAAAGAACTTAACAGAAATTTAAAGCCAAAGTGTCTAAGATCAACAAGGACAAGAACCCTTTCAGTCAGAACTTGGGTCAATGAGCAGTTTACTTCCTTCACAGGCAACTTTCAAGAACATGTCCGCCAATGCAGAGAGAGCTTGCCCTCACCAGGTGTCGGAACCGGACGGCTGAAAAGACCACCGACGGGCCAAACGATCACTTTACGTCTTTGCTGGGGGGAATTTAATTCCCAGAAAGTCAGATTTCTCATGCAAATACCAATTCGTATCAGTACCTCGTGTTCTCGTCGTAAAACTTGACCTTCCTCATCACGGACGTGTTGTACCAGTCGCTGAAGACGATGAGCGAGAGGCCGCTGTCCACGTCCCTCCGGAGCTTGGCCACCTCCTCAGGGAAGTACTCCTCCTCGCTATCCACCATGAGCAACGTTCCTGCGGGAGAGAGCGCCGGGGTGAGCACGGCCACCGCCCCCACAGGACCGCGCCGCTTCAGGAGCACGGCGCTGCGCTGGCCTCGACTACTCCGGTGACCGGCTGCTCGTACTCTGGTCTGTGCCCTGCTCCTTTTTAGAAGGGGGTGAAAGAGAAAGGATCAGGGTCCAACAGCACGCGGACACCAGCCAGCTGCGGCCTGTTTCACGGGTGATGCTGTGTGTGAAGGATATTCACTCACCCGAAGAGAAGCAAAATTCTGTGCTAGCGTTTCTTTTAATTAAAAAAAATAATATAACAGAAGTGTACAAATGTCCTTGTCCCCAGTGATTCTGAGAGCTTCTCATTTCAGCTGAACGTCAGGAACACGGACCACTCTCTCTGGTCCTGGCCGCCATGGGCAGCGGGAGACCCTAACCTACCTCCACCCTTCCCCAGCTAAGCGGGACCGCCGGGCCAGCACCTCGTGTCCCTCACCGTACTGATTAGCGTCAAAGCACGTGAAGGGGGAGCCGAGGACTTCGACGAAGTAGCCCATGCTTCTCAAGTGCTGGTACATGTCCCTGAAGTTGGTGTGGATGTGGTCGCCATTCCTGAAACACAGGAAGCCCGGCACTAAAACCAACAGTCCTTACTCGGAATAAAAGCCGCGTGGCCACAGGGCGCCTTTCTGAAGGAGCAGCTCCACCGCCCACAGAGGCCTGGGAGCCAGTCCACTAGCACGAAAGTCAGCCTTTCAGACCAGTTCTCTCCGGGCTGCATATAAAATGGGTGATAACAGGAAATGACCTGCGCGGCACACGCACGAAGGAGATAAGATGACGAGAAGGGGTGGCCAAAGAAAGGTTTCGTAAAGGGCACTGAAGCATCACTCTAGCGGTGGCACGGGAGTAAAAGGCCAGCAACCACCTGCACTGGACAAGTTCAGCCTGGCGACGCAGACATGCTGGGAGTGAACCAGGGTGGTCACACACGGGTGACCGCACATCACTGCCACTGATCACCTGTCCTCCTGTCCCAGCCCCGCCGAGGAAGGACGGGGGCAGCGGCGGGGACAGGCCGGGCCTGGCGGCCACTTACCAGTCCAAAGGGTCGTTCTTCATCCTCAGGTTGTCCCTGGGGAAGTAGCCGGGCGGATAGCGCAGGTTGTGGTACTGGTCCCAGAGAACCCTCTTGCTTCGAGGAGGAGCGGGGATTATCTTCACCTTAATTGGGAGCTTCACCGTTGAAGTCTGTTCTGCACCACTGTTTGACTGAAAAAAATAAAAGAAATTTGAAACGTCCCTTTGGCTCAGAAGAAACTTTCAGGTTTTCAGGTTGGAAACCTCACTTCTATTTATCAATTTAACACAAACGGAACACAAGAATTTCTCACAACAACGGTAGGAGAGGACATTCGTGTATCATAATTAATTCCATTCCAATTCTTCTTTTAAGGGTTTCAGAATTCAAATTTAAGGCACCTGGTTCCTAAAAACAGCTAGACTGCAGAGCATTAGCCCTACGTTTTACAATCACCTGAAGCCTGAAATTTGGCACAGAACAGCCCACCCACGCCCCGTTCACCAAGCGGGCTGTGACCCCACTGCTCGCCGGGCCGGGACCCCCGGGGACGGCGCCTCACACCCCAGCGCCCGGCGCTCGGCCCGCCTCCCCTCCCCACGAGCCCCCCGTGTGCACGTACGTCCACCTCTGCCGGGGAAGCCACGGTGACCGTGACGTGCCCCTGTGCGACGCCTTCCCAGGAGGCGGCCTGCTTGGTGACGGAGATGGAAATGGCCAGGTAGCCCGACCAAGGCCACAGCACTGAGGAGTAAGAGAAAGCCACCTCGATGCTGTCTCCGTTCTGCGGTAAGTAGGGCTGCCACTCGGGCTGCGGGAGGAAAGAGGCAGAGGCTCGGGTGAGAAGCTCCGTCCCGGTCACCCCCGCCCAGCCGGCACCAAGCAGCCCGTGCCCACGGCCGCCGTGCAGCGCCAGGCCGTCACCCACCGGAGGAGCCTGGGGACACGGCCGCTGACCAACTCCACCTTTAAAGACAAGCTTCCCGCAAGCTTACAAGGAGGCGGGGGCTGCGGACACACACGGTTTGACGGAGAGCTTGTATCTGCAGAGAACTTACAGAAAAGAACAGTCCCAGGTTTGGGGTTAGATCTCAACTGGCTGTACGCTTAACGAATCACATGACTTGAAAGGAATAAAATAATAAAAGGACATGGCTGCACGCTGTCAGCAGTCAGGGTCTGGGCCAGCGACCGGGCTGGCGGAGTGCGCGTGGCGCCCAGGGGACGCGCCGGCCGAAAAGGGGACCGCCCGCCCGCCGCTCAGGCTTGAGGGAAGGCGAAAGGGAAGCACGAGACGGGACACGTACATCAGCTCTCACAACGAACCAACGGTTCAAGCTAACCTAAACCACTCACTTCCCTCACAAGCCAGAGCGCGACATCCTCCCCGCAAGCGAGTCAGCATGTTAAAAAGAACCGTGAGAAAGAAGGAAAATATCCGTCGGGCACAGCATCACGAACAATGAGAAAGGACCGGGATTTTTAATAAGTGCTTTTCAGACCACTGGTTAACAACAGAGCAGAAAATTAACTTTTATCCGTCGCTTGTAACACATATCAAGCTAACTCAACACAGATGAAAACGTTAAATATTTAACAAGCATAAGAGGAAAGTGAGTAGAAAGTAAAATTGAGATTTTTCTTATATTTCTGGAAGGATAAGCTTCTAATTTTTGAAACAGAAGAACTCACAAAAGATGAAAATTCAACTACATGAAAAAGTGAAACTTTTACAGAACCCCCCCCCCCCCCGCCACCGCCCAAGTTTTTAAACCACCTCTAATATTAAAGAGACAAGAAAACAATAATCTGGGCAATCTTTTTGCATGACACACAACGGTGGCTAATCTCTCTATGAAATGAAGATCTTGTTCGGATTGATAGGGAAAACCTAAATTCTAGTGAAAAATGGGCCAAGGAAATGAAACACGAATTCACACAAGAGGAAATACAATCAGTAAACAAACATGCAGATACGCACCTTACAAATCATTAAACAAGGTGCCGACTACCCCCTGTAGACTTAAAGTTAAAAGATGAACCACGGAGAAACAAACCAAATGTCCACCGACTGACAAAGCGGGGTCTATCCATACAATGAACCACTATTCAGCCATGGAAAGGAGTGAAGCCCTATACACACTGCAATGCAGATGAGCCTCTTTAAAGACATTACGCTCAGTGAAAGAGGCCAGTCACAAAGCCCACATAACATACCACTCCATTTATAGGAAATGTCCAGAAAAGGTAACTCCATGGAGACAGAAGGGGATTAGGAAATGCCAGGGCCTGGGGGAAGGGGAATGGGAAGTGTTAACAGGGGTTTCTCCTTCAAGTGATGAAAATGTTCTGGAATTATCCAGTATGATGGTTGCATCACTACTTGTGAATATACTAATAACCACTGAACTGCTCAATTTAAAAGGGTGCATTTTATGGCATGTGAATTTTATCTCAATATTTTAAAACCTCATGCAACTGGGAAAAAAAGGACATACCACCAGAGCAGAGACACTACCCCTCTGTACACCATCAGTGGCAGTCTGAGCTGATGCACCTCTTTTGAAAAGAATCTGGTATTACGTACCAAGAGCCATTAATAATGTTCATGCCCTCTCACTTGGGATTCTAATCCAGGGAGTTTATGTTAAGAAAATAATTCAGAACAAAAGAAAACCATATATACAAAGATGTTCAGTGAGATGTTTACAGTTGAAAACCACCTAACTGTTCAAGCAAGAAGAAATAGTAAGCACGTTACGATTCAACAATTCTACATAGTATTAAACAACCATTAGAAAGAACATCAGTGCTTATATATAGTAACATTTAAAAATGTTTATAACGTGAGAACTGAAAAAAAAAAAAAAAGACTAACTTTTTGTCTACCACACAAAGATAACTAAAAATATCTATTTCAGATAAGGGCTGGAAAAGATTCTTTTTTTTTTTTTTTTCCTTCAGGCAACTGACTTTATTAATCTCACAAAATCATAAGAAATGTACTTTCTGTGATAGCTTCATGAAAAGTGAACTCCTGCAATCAAGAAACAGATGAAATGAGGGATTCGGAAATGAAAAAGCAAGGATGAATACAGTAAGTGTTGGTGGGCATTGAATCAATTTAAATACACCTATTTAAACAACTACAGTAATTTGTTAGAAAATATGATTTGAACTTTTTTTTTCAAATAGTGGCTCTATTAGTGTGTTGGGCTGAAGTGGTTTTTCTGTTCTTTTTCCCGATCCTTTATTTTTGTGACAATGTTTATATAGTAAGTGTAAAACAAATTATAAACACAAAATTCAAATAAAGACCATGCCTTCTAAACATGAAGGCCCGTGTGTCCTCATTAAACAATAAAATAATTATAAGTGAGCCTTTAATTATAGGCAGGAAACTGTAAAAATGAAGACTCAGGGCTTCCCTGGTGGCGCAGTGGTTGAGAGTCTGCCTGCTAATGCAGGAAACACGGGTTCGAGCCCTGGTCTGGGAGGATCCCACATGCCGTGGAGCAACTAGGCCCGTGAGCCACAACTACTGAGCCTGCGCGTCTGGAGCCTGTGCTCCGCAACAAGAGAGGCCACAATAGTGAGAGGCCCGCGCACCGCGATGAAGAGTGGCCCCCACTTGCCACAACTGGAGAAAGCCCTAGCACAGAAACGAAGACCCAACATAGCAATCAATCAATCAATCAATCAATAAAGAAATCTTAAAAAAAAAAAAAAAAAAAAAAAAAAATGAAGACTCAAATGCAATCAGCTGATTCAGGAGTCAAACTCAAGATGCCAAAGTAAAAGAGTAGCAAACTGGCCTCATTACTACATCCCTGACATACATAAAGCACTCAGGGGAGAACGAACCACTACTTCCAGTCCCCCGGCACCCGGACAGGAGGAGGACCTGTCCCTTTTAACTGCAGGAGTAAATCTGGGCCACGTCTAAGTTGGCCGCTGGCTGGAGGGCAGTCTCACCTTGTCTACGATTCTTCCTGTGACACCCATGCCGTTGAGGATGGTGACGTTGACGATCGTCGGCATCCCTCCGTAGTAGATGGGCTGGGAGCAGTAGGGCCACATGTAGGGACACTCGGTCAGATCGATGTAGCTGGGGCTCAAACTGAAACAAAAAACCCAGTGTTACAGTAGACGGCGTTGGAAAGCATCAACGGGGCGGGCCTGAGCCTCGGGAGGGCCTGCCTCCAGGGCTGCCCTCGGCTGAGGTCCGGGAACTTGGCTTCAGAACACGCCCCGTGCTGGGAGGCCTCCTGGCCAACCTGCCTCGCCGGCAGCACGGCGGGATGCGTGGGCGTCACCTCTCCCCTCTGCGAGCCTGGAGTCTGGTGGCTGCGGCTGGCGGAGAACGAGTATGTGACCAGCCCCAGAGCAGACCTGGGACTCAGTCTCAAGGCACTGGGGCAAAGATGGACTTTTAAATAATTGGAGCGGGGACGAATGGGTGGCCATTCGGCAAAAGATAAAATTAAGATCCCCACCTCAGATCATACACAAGAATAAACTCCAAATGGATCGGATACTCTCAAGTAAATAAAAGAAAGCCAACAAGCATTAGAAGAAAACATGGGCGAGTCCCTCCTTAACCTCAGTGCAGGGAAAGGCTTTCCGTGCCTCAAAATCCAGGGGCAACAGCAACGACAGACTAACAAATATGGTTGTTAAAAAAGAAAAAAACCACATGGCCAAAAACACTTTCACAAAGTCAAAAGGCAACCAACAAACTGGGAGAAATACTTGCAATAAAGGGTTACTCACCCTAACATAAGAACGCATAAAAACCGAGGGACAAAAACCCCAGAAAAGAAAAATGGGTGAAAGAAATGAACAAACACTTCACAAGAAAGATACAAAAACAGCTCTTAACTCTAGACAAAGTGTTCAAACTCACTCATAACCTGAGAAAGGCAAATTAGAACAACACTGAGATAGCACTTCTCACGTGTCAGATTGGCAGAAGGTAGAGCATGGCCGGACACCGCGGGTGAGGCTCTGGGCAGACAGGCAAGCTCCCACGGCACAGCCCTTCTGGAGGGGAAGGGAGAGACCTGGCAGAGTGCCCTCTGTTCTCAGCTTGGACCCAGCAACCCCACTTCTAGGAATCTTCCCTGGAGACACACTTCCAACAAAACTAAAATGCACAGGCACAAGCAGCTTAAAATTACAAAATACTGGAAACAGTTTCAATGCCCATATGTAGATATAGATATGTGCTTGAATAAACAAAGGTATCTACACTATGGAGCTGTAAAAAAAAAAAACGGAGGAGAAAGATGTCTGTGAACCAACACAAAGTGACTTCCAGGATACTGTTAAGTGAAAAAAGTACAAGAGAATACTTATAGTAATGCTGTCCTTCACGTAAGAAAGGGGATATCAGATGACAGGTATGTATCTGCTCGTGTGTGAAAAAAGAAGTGCAAGGATAAGGCAAAAACTAATGGCGCTGTCACCTACGGGGGTGGAGGGAAGGGCAGGGGGAGCGGCGCAGAAGGGCTGAGGGGAGCAACACGTGGCCAGGTGCGCTCTGCGTGCAGCTCCAACCTCAGAGCCACAACCCGATACGTAACTAGTTGAAATCAACCAGGGTGTGGGGGGGATCCGAAAAGAAACAGAAATGCTAACAAATGAACTCAACTGCATTGAAAATAAATGGCAAAACCAGACTGAAAGGGGTGTGGTGGGGAGGAAGATATTAACCTAAATCACTCTGGCAAACAGCAGACTACATGTTATAAAGCTAAAGATAAAAAGAACTACACACGAACACAATCCTCTAGTTAGTATATCTCTTCTCAGCACGGTACGAGCTAGCAGTTCTAAAACTTGTCCACGAGTGTGTACTAGGACTGAGCAAATAAACATCGTGGCGAGTCAGAGCCAGGTTTCTGGCTGCTGGAGAAGGATAACCAGCAAGAAGGAAGACTCAAGATGAGGGCCGTGATGTCAGGTGGGATCAGGAGACAGATGACTTCACGGACAGACACAGAAACAGGTACAGGTGTGTGTGTGTACAGACACTCGCCAGCTCTGTCTGCTGAAAGGGCCTAGAAACCACTATGAGCACAGCTGCCAAGAGCACACCTGGTGCCCAGGTGTCCGCTTCTAAACCCACTCTCCAATTAAAGGACCAGGGCTGCTCGGGCAAAGAACTGATACCGACACTGGGCACGGAAATGCTGCCAAAAAGTGAGGAAGTGCCCCCCAACTGATGGAGACATGCTGAGAAGACACAGGAGCCAACCAGCGGGAGCCCGAGAGAGCCAAACCTGGGACAACATGAGCAATAAAGTAAACAACGACACCAATGGATTATAACCCACAGAGTAAAATAGGTACCTATGTGTCCACGCCGATATAACTGAATAAATAAGAGAGGAGGACAGCTCTTCCTTACAGCAGAATTTCATTCAATAAATGCAGAAGGGAATGAGAGAAACAGAAAATCACCATGGGACAATCTCTACAGTAAGAACTGTTACAGGGAGGAACCATCAGAGGACGCTAAACTTAGTGATGGAAAGTATGTTAAGAAACAAGATCATCTGTTTTTTTTTTTTTTTTTTTAATTTTTATTGGAGCATAGCTGCTTTACAATGTTGTGTTAGTTTCTACTGCACAACAAAGTGAATCAGCTATACGTATACATACATCCTCCCTTTTTTGGATTTCCTTCCCATTTAGGTCACCACAGAGCACTGAGTAGAGTTCCCTGTGTTATAAGAAACAAGATCATCTTCAAGGGCGTCCCCACAAGACACTTCGCAGTCACAAAGGGACAGTCACTGCAGTGGACGCCTGGCAGAGCCACCCCCGGCACCAGATCTCCTGCTGCGGAGCCCAGCTGACGGACACTGGTGGACCCTCCACTACATCTGTGCCAAGGACTGAGCGCAGAGGGCACCAGGGTAGGCCCCGCCCTGGGGGACACAGGTGCCTCTAACAGGCGATTGTGGCTCAGGGAATCTCCGTGATGGGGAAAGGTTTCAGACCTGTGCTGGGTGTGAGGGTCCTCCTCCCACTCCTCCCTCCTCGCCCCCTTCATCCTTCATAGGCCCCCTCCCCCAGGAGGTCTCGTGGCCGTCTAAGTCCACGTTGGCATCTGCTTCCTGGACGGTCCAGCCTGACACATCACCTAAACTTCATGATGCGGGTGAGCACCACCCAGAATAAAAGGAAGGACACTGAGCCAACTGTCCCAACTGGAGGAGACCAAGGACACGCGACGACTGAATGCAACACGGATGCTGGCCTGTATCCTGGACCAGGCCAAGGACAGGGGTGGGAAAAATCTGGGTGAAATCCAAATACAGTCTGCAGGTTAGTAGATGGTAACGTATCAGTGCCAACTTCCAGGCTCTGAGGCTTCTACTATGGTTATGTAAGTTGCTAACATCAGGGAAAGCTAGTGAAGGGTTTGTGAGTCCTCATGCACCAATTTTTAAAACTTTGTTGTAAATCTAAAATCATTTCAAAATAAAAAGTGAAAAAGAATTCTTGCCAAAAATACAGAACCTCACTAATCACAAGGAAGCATCAGAGGACTCAGAGTCATGAATGATAAGACAGATGAACTGTCAGGGGTCCGGGGAGACCAGGGAGACATGGCAACTGCACGCAACGTGGGGCCTGGACCCTGGACCAAAGAACACGACGGGAGCCGGCCACTGCGCATCTGTCTGCAGACTAACCCCAGCACACCATCAGGGTGCACCTGTTAGCTCTAGCAGAGGAATCACGGACTACCGAGGTGCTGGCCTGAGGGGAAGCCAAGGAGAGGGTATATGAGAATGTCCATACCATTTTTGCAGATTTCTGTAAACCTAAGATTATTTCAAAGCAAAGTTTTACAAAGAAAAAGAAATAGGAAATCACTACCTTAGGCCCCTGACGTTACAAACAGCAGAACATGAGGAAGTGGGGAGCAATCCTGTCGGCAGCAGCCCAGAAGCAGCACTGCAGAGCTCTCCCTGAGGCCCCCGAGCATTGTGTGATGGGGGCTGGTTCCATCTGGAGGCTAATACTCTGTGCCGAGGAGCCCGGAGCAGAGAAGAAAGGCCTGTTCAAGAGGAAAGCACACCGACCTGGCCTGTGGCTTGTAGCTGCTGAGGACCTGGTAGGCTCTGAGGAGGTCCAGCTTGCCGTGGCCTTGTTCAAACATATTCACTCCGGGCAGCCTCCGGGCTGCTGCAATCAGGGCCTGCTTCATGCTGGCCGGATTCACCAGCTCCCGTCTCTGGACTGTGCTGGGGGCAAATACCATATTTGCTCATTTTCTCTCAGCAACAGAATGAAAAGCAGACTATCCCTACCCCGTACGTGTGCAGTCATGCGACCTCCCATCTTGATCTGTATCTAACAGGAGCTTCTTCGGTAAAACTCGTGCAAGATGCGAACGAACGTGCTCGTTTCTGCACCTGCCTAGGGACTGACCACTCATCAGCCTTGCGCATGGTTTGTGAGAACATGGACTCTTGGGCTAGCGCCTGTTTTTACTAAATTGATGAGGAAAACACATCTTCCACTAACTTAACAGTCGACCTCAGAGGTTGCAGGAGACAAGAACAGCTAGGAGTTACAGGCTCCGGACACGTGGACGCAGCCCGGCCGGGAGAAGGGAAGGATGGAGGTGGGTCCTGCGGGGACTCGATGCAGCGTGACCAAGAGGCCCGGCCTCGGAGTGAGGCCCGCTGCGTCCACGTGCTTGTTTTGTTTGGAGGCCCGTGTGTGACGCGTCACCCTGGTGGGTCAGGCCTGGTAGAGGGTTCATCATCGGAACGCAGCTGGACTTGGGCAGCGGCGCCCAGACATTCTCACTTGCTTTAGAACACCAGCATTAAAACACGCATTTTTGTGTATCTACATATTATAAGCACAAGTAAATTTTAAGCCCCTAAATGCAGGGGAGAAAATCTAGTAAACAGTAAGGAAAAACTGACTCTACTAAGCTGCTAAATATTTTTCTACGATGATGGGTGGTCGTGGAGTGTAGCTGGACCTTTTCTAATAGGTCTAGATGGGAAATCTGACCTAAGGAGAAGTGAGGGGAGGAAAGCGGCATCAAGTCTTACTGGCAGGAAAAAAGAATTGCTCACAGCTCAGCCACAGATCGACAAGGCCCCTCCCGCCGACAGCGCAAGACCCGGCGCAGGCTCTGGCTGCTCGCCGGGCTCTGAGGCTGGAAACGAAGAAGCGCTTCTCTGCCGCTCGGCATCTGTTACGAGCTCCTTCTCACACCATGAAAGCACTCCTGACCCACCACAGAGGCATTTTACCTGCTGCAGGGAGATGAGGAAAGCAAAGGCTTCCTCCCCACTGAAAACATCTGTACGTACAGAAGCCGCCGGGCTGGGCACGGAAGACACAACGGCCCCCCCCCTCCTCGCTCCTCTGACAGCAGGAGGCTTGACGAGCTCATTAACGCCCACAAGAACCACCTAAGAAAGAACGGACGCCTGCCTCTTCTGTAGAGACGGGGTGAGGCCCCGGGATGTGCTCTACATCCAGCCAAGCTGGTGACAAGCGAGACTCAGCTCCTGGTCCCCTGACGCCACCTCCTCCCAGCCGAGCCACACTCACCTCACCAGCAAGGTGACAGCGCCCGCCACCACTGGGGAAGCCACGCTGGTCCCCGAGAGCGCCCGGCACCCGCCTTTCACGCCAGAGCCCCTCACTCCAGCGCCGTAGGTGACAATGTCAGGCTTCATGCGGCCATAGCCTCCTGGCAGCTCCTGTAAGCAAAAGCAGTGTGGTCTCTACCACAGCACACACACTGGCACACGGCCACGTGCAGTTATGAGTGAATAAAACCAGAACAGAAACGTGGGTCAGCTAAACACACTGTAACCTTAGTACGATGCTGGTTTTCATCTGAAATTCACTGCAGTTCAGAAGAAGCTTAAAGGACAGTACATAAAATAAAATTATTTTTGGTGCGTTTTGTAATGACCAGCATGACAGTAATGCCATACAGCATTTTAAAAGTGAATATTTTAAATTTTGCTAACATGCAAGGCTGAAAACTGGAAACTGATTTATTTCTAGATAATTTAAAAATTAAAAATATGCTAGAAAAATCAGAAAATTAAAATTAAAAATTAGGGGAAAAAAAGAAACATTTTCCTTTACAAGGAAAAAAGTACGTGGTATGACTGGATATTTCAATCTGTCACCAGAGGGGAAAAAATGACTTAGAACGGTGAGTATATAACCGTACAAGTAACCTGGGATAAGAGTTTAACTGAGAACTCTCTTAAGCTTCCCAGAAACTGGGGCAAAATGAGAATTACAACAGGAGTTATATTCTGTAAGAAAGAAGTACACCAATTTGAAGTGCAAAAATCCTTCCCGGCAATCGAGCATAAATGGACCCTGGATCCTTCCGTGTGGGACACTGAGCAAAGGCGTCTTCACCTGCAGCTCCACAGATTATCAGGAACGCTTCTCAAAATGCCGTCAAAACACAGGCCTCGATAAAGGGCAAGGACATGGCAGGGGGGCTGGAGCAGCAGGGGGACGCCGAGGGCAGGTCAGGGTCCCCAAGTGCCGCCCGAGGGAGCACCGGCGACCCCAGCTCTGCTCAGATGGGAGGAGGAGTCGGCCGCATAATTAAAGCTCACGCAGTTGAACTAATTACCTTGCTAGAGTCATTTCAATTTTGTCCAGCTAAATGCAATCATTCCCATGTCAGCGGAGCTGAAATTAAGCCATGCTCACTGGCTTCTCCTGCTTCCCAAGGCCAAAAAAAATCACCCCACCCAGCACGGACGACTGCCGGCCCTCCCCCTACCAGTCAGGGCCAGTGCACATGAATCCAACTGACCTAAATGATGAGTTACTCAGAAACAAGTTAAAAAGAAGTGGAGCCGGGAAACACAGTGAGAACCGGCACCTGCCCGTTGGGCCACGGGGACACGGCAGACACAGAAGGCGCCAGAGCGCGTCCTCGTGGCGGGCTGCCCCCAGGCTGCTTTTCTCTCCGTGCTCACAGGCAGCCCTGAGGCCCTCACACGCGGCTCCCGCGGGCACGCCGGACTAAAGGAGCAGCGCCTACCCAGGTGGTCATTCCTCGCGATGAGAAGCGGGCGATGTTGTCCTCAAAGTCAATGCCGCCCACTCCGATCACATCCATCTGGTCAGCAGGGTTATTCAGAGTGCTGCATCGAGGCAAGAAAAAGACACAAAAGGCGGGGGAGAGGAACCACTCTAAATGAAAGATTCAAACAAGGGCAAGCACCCCCAGAATGGTCGGAGACCGCGGCAGGCTCTTCCGTGGCGAGGCACGTGCGGCTGTGAGTGGCGGGCCCGTCGCTGCCACCTTTGCCGGCTCAGTGGTCTCCTCACACGTGGGACGCCCTCTCCTGCTCTCCCTCTCTCCTCCCTGTCAACTTATCGCCCTCCGGCCCAAGACTCTCTTCTCCCCTCACTACTGCCAAGCGTGCAGAAGCCCCCTTCCTCCGAGCTTCCCAAGACTGACCACTACCAGAACCGCCACCTGCGTACACGTCCGTACACCACCTCCCAACTGCTGCGAGCGCAGCCCCCCAGCTCGGCCCCCGGCTCCTCTGGGAAGGAACTGCAGCCACACACGTGCACCTGCCACCGTCAGAAAGTGAAAGTTCTCCCCTGGTCTCGGGCAGGTGTCCCCTTCCTCAGGGGAACCGTGGGGACCACTCATCTCTCCGTAACCCTGGGCTCCTCAGCGGGAAGACACGGAAACGCGTGAAAAAGCATGCGGTTCTCCCCAGCACTTCAAGGGCGCTAGATCCGCAATGACACAAACGTTTAAACTACAGAGTCAAGATGGAAGTCAAGATGAACTATTTGAAAGTATAAAACAACCAGTTATGGAACTGCACTTCCAAGCTTTACCTATTTCCGCTCCACCACCACAAAATGAACTCCTGAACCACAACTGATTCCGAGCAGCTGAGGCGATATTAGCAGCAAGATACTACTGTTTAAACCACACGGAGTCGACCCTAGCATCACCCCCTTAGGTTACCCACCACCACCATGCTACCAGCTGGTTGTTCAGAAGCACCAAGAGTGATCTGTTAATTGGCTGACAGTAAAAGTTTACAAATTTCTATGACTTCAAAGAGCAGAGATTAGAACAGAAGTCACTGGCAGAATTTCCCACTGAAGCTGATACCAAAAAACACCACCTTCCCACCCTGCCTCTACCTGCCAGTCCCTATACTTTACACCCTTAAAATCAGGGGAAGGCATCAGAAAATCTTTGTTGGTGCTGAAAAGGGGGAAGTGCAGCTGCAGACTCCCTGGCACCATGAAATCTAAGCACCAAGGGTGCCGGACCCCAGAGAGCTCCCAGAAGGGGTACCCGTGGGGACGTGTCGGGCAGCGCCATGCCTCCGATAAATAAGCGGGCTCTTCAAGTGCATTACTGTCACCTGACCAGCCCTACCCGAGGCCCAGCAGTAAGCCACACCCGTTCAGGCTGTGCCACGGTGACCATGTGCCACCCCCAGCCCACCCAGCAGCTGGCGGACGCCAGATGCTGTGAGGCTCTGGGGGCAGACACGCGTCTGACACCGGGGCTTCCTCTCCCGGGATCCCCGACACACTACGCACGAGCAGCTCTTTGATTAGAAGCCCTCACGTGTGGCCGCCCACAGAAGTCACAGGATTTCAGAAGAGTGACCAGTGTGTGCAAAGCAGTCAGGACGGCACGTGGAAGAGCCGGTGTGAACGGAAAGAAAGGCAAGCTTGGGGGAGGGGGCTGGTCAGCAGCAGGATCAGGTGATGGAGAGCGAGAGAAACACGGTTTCCCCAGGGAGACCCGAGGAGGAGCCCGCTTGGAGGAAGACGCGCACGGGGCGTGGCGGGGGGGGGGGGAAATGAGGCTACGGCTGCAGAACCAGGCCCCCTGTTCTCGTACATAAGGTGTTACCGGGACACAGCCACGCCCATTCGTCTACACGTCCATGCTGCCTTCACACTACAAGGGCAGGCGAGTAGGTGCAACATACCATGTGGCCCACAAAGACTCGACTAGTTACTATCTGATCTCTTACAGAAAACGTTTGCCAACTCCAGGCTAGACTACTGAAGACCTTGAAAACCAAGGAGAAAAGTTTAGATCTGATCAGGCAATAATGATCCACTGCAGATCCTTAGTTAAAGAAACTGCTGGACTATGTTTTAACAACAGAAACACAGAAAAAAGGAAGAGAAAGGAACAGCTACCACTCACAGAGGCTCAGTGTTCGTGGTGCTTTCCCTTGGCTGTCTCATTTCATCCTCACGGCCACCAACCGGGGCGGGTCTCGTGCCCTCCAGAGCCAGGCGAGGGGGCCCGGGCTCAGAGAAGCAAAGGCCCCACGGCCCGAGGGCAGGTCAAACTTGCCTGGCTCCATCCCCGCGCCCTCCCCGCCACCCCAGGTCCCCCGTGCAGGGAGAGCTGCGCTGGCGAAGACGAGGCAGGAGGGTGGGCTGGGGAACCGACAGGTAACCTGGGGAGGCTGAGCTGCCGAGGGCTGGCCTGGAGCGGGGACATCAGAAGTGGGGGGAGGGACAAATGGAGAAGCGTTAGAAAGAGAAGACATGGAAACTGGGTGAGATGACGAAGTAACTGGTGCTTTTCGTGGCGGAACTACAGTTGAGACGTGTTTACGCCACTCACGCCTGTGAGTCACAACACACACGACTGAGGACCCAGCCAGATCCCTAACCTTGGAGCCCTACAAGGAGATGGGATCGCTGACAGAACAGCTCTTAGGCTGGACCCATGACTGCGAATGTGCAGGGGTTTTGACCTATAGAATCATTAATTTCACAGAGTCCAGCCTAATCCCCACCCTGGATGAGCTCAGTCAGCGCTCAAGACGGCCTGCTCTGCCCCAGCAGCACGGCCAGGATGTCCCTGAAGACAGAGCGTATGCTCCTGAAGGCACGAGCAGACAGCCATGCCAGGCGGCTCTCCTTCTGGATCAGGGCGTGCCGAGGCAGACTCTGTATGTTCTCTCCTTCCCCCGCAGTTACTTTAAGCCCTCTGCCACGGCACTGAACCTCACACGTCCCGGGAGCCTGGTAAAGGGGGGTGACAGACATCCCACCGCAGAAGCGTTTCAGCACAAGAGGTTATATACATTATCTGCAGAATAAAAACCGGAGCTGTAAGCAGAAAGAAAATTGGGATCACTAACCAGACAGAAGCTTACTACTGCCTGTGATTCAGTGGCTGATGTCCCGCATTTCAAGCCACTTTAGCACACCATAACCCGGCACAAAGGGGCACTTCTGTGACACTGCTCTCCGGCCCCTCCCTATCTGACCCGTCTCCTCAGTCCCCCAAACACTGCGTCTGTTACGCCACCCTGCACTTTCTCCTCGTGTTAGTCTCACTGTAGCTCTGCCTTATTCTTCCTAAAAAGGCAGGGACCTCAACTTACTCACCTCTCTACCCCTGTGCCTTGTGCACAGTGGGTCTCAATAAATACTGTGGAATCCATTTATTTCTAACAGATTTACTCTCCCGATTGATTTTGGGGGTAAAAAGAGTAGAATAAAAACTTTAGGCCTCCAAATTGCTACTTCCAGCAAAGTTAAAAAAAAAAAAATTAAACAAAAACAAAATCGGCCTTGAGTTGGCAACTGCTGGAGTGAGTGGGCACGTGAGATTCATCACAAAGTCTTTTATGTATGTGTTGAAAATATCCACAATACAAAGTTTTAGACAGGTATAAACAGGTATAGCAAGATACAGAGACAGACAAACAACAGGTTTTCAGTTATTTCAAGGAAAAAAATACCTCTAAGGTTATTCCTATCAGGGGTACTTACCCATAAAGAGGCCCATCATTGCCAATAGCAGAAACCATGATGACGTTGTTAGCTGTTAATTCCCACACCTACAAAATTAACAAGCATTTATTTATGAAAGTATACCACTTTTAAACAATCAACATATAATTGTTCAAAAATAACCACAACTTCCAAAAACAGAACTAAAAAAAGAAGGGATCCCCCTGAAAGTGCAACACCAGGCCAGTACAGACGTAGTATGGCTGGCAGTCAGAATGTCCAGAGACAACAGACTCCAGGACACAGATCCACGCGCACAGAGCAGACCCGGGCTTTCCAGGCACGCCCAGAAAAGACAGGCCGTGTGCTCAGGTGAGAGGAAGCAACACAGCACCCTGTGCTGCTTCCCACACAAGTCACCATGGCTCACGTCCTCACAGAGCGGTCACCATGTGGGGGACTAGCCACCAGCACACTAGACACGAAGCAAAGCGGGGCGCGAGGCAGAGCAGGAGTCGTCACCAAACGCCTCGTCCGTCGCACAGTGGCAGGACCAACCTTGTCGACGAACGGGTGGTCCATGAAGTCGGGGCCCCCGATGCTCAGGTTCAGCACGTCGATCTTCTTCAGGATGGCGTAGTTGAAGGCGTCCAGGAACCAGGACGTGTAGGAGACCTGGCCCATTTTTAAAACAGTCCTTTAGGTGTTTCAGTGGAAGTCTCCAAATGCTAGATTCTCAGCAGCATGAAGTATTCACTTGAACTTCAGAAACAGATACCAAGAACGACAAATGCTCTGCGATGTAAACTACTACACCCAGAGCTTCCAATCCTTGGGGCTGGGCTCTGGGGAGAGGCAAGGTTCCCAGGGTCCTGTCCCGGCTGGTCTCACGTCCAGCACCTTCCTGACCTTACAGCCTGCCTGCCCAGGGAAGACCGCAAACTTCTAGCTGCCTCTCTTATAAAAGGACTTGTCCTAAGACACGTCTATTCAGTTAACTGTTTCTAAATAGTTTAATGTATTTGTCTAATAGTCTTTATTTCTAAATAGACTGAAGAATAAATGGTATCTATGAAAGTTACTTCACAGAATTATTTCTGATAGTTATTATTTCTCTCATAGTTTCCCTACAAAAGTTAAATTACTTTGTGTATCGCCATTCACGTGTTTTATAAGATACAAAATTAAACTTAGAGTAGAAAACAATAGATGACATAAAACAATAAAATAAGCACTGGAGGGAATGAAAAGCCTTTCAATCCAGAATTCTATATTCAGTGAAAATAGTTTTTTGAGAATAAAGATGAAATAAAGATATTTTCAGATAACTAAAGCTGAGAGAAATCATAGCTACTAGACTGCATTACAAGCAATACTAACAGCATCTTTTCATGCTGAAAAGAAATTACGTGATATGGAAGCTTAGATCTACAGGTAGAAATAAAGAGCACTGGAAATTGAAAATATGTGAATAAATACAAAATGTTAAAAAAAAAAACCTTACAGTGGAAAAAGAATCCACATTATGATTAAGAATTATGTTTTTTAAAGGCTTTTAAAAATAAAACAATATATTTATATTTGCTTGAATGTGCAAAAAGAAATTCTAGGAGGAGTGGGCATGAGAAAAAAAGAAACCACCACATAGGGAACACGGGGAAGTAAGGTGAGAACCTGTCGGACGGGGACAGGGTTGGGAGAAGTATCCCTGTGCTGCCTTTTGATGTTTTTGAACTATGTATTACCTATGCAAAAATGAAATTTTAACAGTTAATAAATACTAGGACCCTCCCTCTTTTCAGTAACGTTTCCAAATGCAGAGTGAGGGAACAAGCTTCTAAATCCACGTTACCCAACACGACACTGGGTGCTGGGCACAGAGGCTACCCTCAAGGCGGTCCGTCCAGCAGGGGCAGCAAACACACAAACACGGGGCTGTTCTCTCAAGCACAAGAAGTGTGCCGAGACGTGGTGGGCAGGACCCCTGCGCCGGCCGGCGGGGCAGGAGAAATGGGAGGCCAAGGCATCCCCTTGGAGCAGGGTCTTCGGGGTTCCAGTGAGGCCAATGGAGGGGGCGCTGGGAGCAGGGCAAAGCCGCCCTGCGGAGGGACGCAAGGGACAGCACGGCACACGGGGGACGCCAGCCGCAGCTCAGCACCGCAGCCGTGTGCTGCTTTTAAACCAGCACGTTTTCTAGAGTTTTGACTTTTCACATTTTAATATCAACCCTTTACGTTTCAGGGGTCCTCAGAACACCTACCTGGTTGTTGGTAAAGACCCTGAAAATGTGAAGTTCTGCATCTGGAGCAAATCCCTGGCATTCCCGCATGCTGGCTATCACACCTGCCACGAACGTGCCGTGGCCCAGCCCTGTTGTCCAAAAGGAAGAAGGCACGAAACACAGCTGGTACGACGTGTGCCAAGATGCAGCATTTCAAACGAGCTCGTTGTCCGAGCCCGAGACACAGACTCCCCGGCTCCTCTCCGGTGCCTCCACGCAGAGCCCAGGCCTCGCCAGCCCCGCCTCTGGGTCCAGCCGCTCCGGCCCTCCCCCCCAAGGAGGCTCCCCTCCACCAGGCGTCCCCCTCTCCTCACTCACCTCCCGACCTACTCGGAAAAGCTTCCGCCCACAGGCACGGAACAGCTTGGGTCTGTCTGAATAGCTGTTGTACACGGACTGTTTAAGCATGTACACAGAAAAATACCCTCTCAGCTGACAAAACGGAGGATGGGAGTGATGCAAGGCCCGCCTGTGACCAGAAAACACCCCCTCGGGCTCTCAGGACATCGGCCACCCACCGTCATCGAGGGTTCGCTCGTTGGTCCAGTTGGTTCTCTCCTTCACGTTTTTGAAGTGGGGATGCTTCTCACTCAGCCCGGTGTCAAAAACGGCAACTCTTACGTTAGCACCTTATTCCAAAGAGAAAGCACAATCGTGTTTGAGAAATCACTGTTTATGAAATACATCCCTCTTTGGGACCCAGAGAGAATGACAGGTGATCCAGGGCCAAAGCCTGCCCAGAGGGCACACAGCAGGCCAGGTGCTAAGGAGAGGAGGGGACAGCAGGGGAGTACCGTCACCTGCCGCTAAATAAGACCCGAGGCCACACAGAAAGTCCCTCTGGACGCCCCTCAACGTCACCAGCTCTGAGGGGTGGAACCACCTCTCCCGATCCTCCACCAATGACTGATTTCCCCTCTGGGCCATTGTCTCCAAGTCGCCATCTCCTCATCTGCTTAGAGGCGCCCGTGGGGCGAAGGGCACCACAAAGCACTCACTTACGGGAGGGCGGGGCCGTTTCTACTCCCGACAAGGACTCAGTGCTGCAGAGAGGGGCTGCCCACCACACGCAGCGAAAACCACACTCTAAGGAAAACCACTGGATTGCACACTTTTCTATGATAACAAGTCTACTTCAGATACTGGCCAAAAGCCATCTGCTCCGATGGGAAACATGACTCACGCTGTGAGATCAAGGAATTCTAGAAAACACGTAGAAAAAAATACAAGATACCCACTGAAAGGCTAACGGAAGTAACAAAGCTAATGTCTTTTTGGTATGAGGGTTGTATTTATGTATCAATACTACGTTAAATAATCAACTACACTGAGATAACCAACAAAGTGTATTGTTTACTTTTTAAAAATGCAGACACAATACTGGAAACCAGCTGGTTTGGGGGGAATGAAAAATGCTTTTCTGATGATTAGAGAATTTCTGTTTTGTGAAGTTTTCCCCCTAAAAAGATAAACCAAGGGCTTCCCTGGTGGCGCAGTGGTTAGGAATCCGCCTGCCAATGCAGGGGACACAGGTTCGTGCCCCGGTCCGGGAAGATCCCACATGCCGCGCAGCGGCTAGGCCCGTGAGCCACAACTACTGAGCCTGCGCTTCTGGAGCCTGTGCTCCGCAATGGGAGAGGCCGCGACAGTGAGAGGCCCGCGCACCGCGATGAAGAGTGGCCCCCGCTTGCCACAACTGGAGAAGGCCCTCGCACAGAAACGAAGACCCAACACAGCCAAAAATAAAAAAATATATAAATAAATAAATTAATTTAAAAAAAATTCCTTTAAAAAAAAAAAAAAAGATAAACCAAGAAGAGACAATAATTTAATAAAATGTCAGCCCCCCGGGTGTTAAGTCTGAGGCGCGGTAAGGGAAGGTCTTTGGTTCTCTAAGGTAAGGGTCTCTAAGCCAAGGAGAAATGGAAAGACACTGAGACAAACTGTGATGTACGAGGAGCCAGAGACATGGGCTGATATTTAGGGTCCAAACCTCCACATTAGTTAAAACAGGAATTTTCTGCCGTGATGTATCAGCAAGAAAAAAAATCTGATGCGTTGTGAGTTGTGTTTCCCAGGATATGGTCGTTCCTGTCGTTTCCTGTCCCGAAACAAAGGGTAACAACCTCGACAGTCGATCACTCGGCCACGCTGCACGCAGGGCGCTACGCAGGAGGGGTGCACTCCATTCCACGCGACTGCCCAAATCGAGGTAACGGTCTCTGGATTTGACCTCGTTCCCTGGGACATTACACAACTCTGCTGGACTGCCAGTCAGCTCTGGCAGGGGCAGAGCCGTGTCTGTTCACGTGTGTCAACAGGAAAGAAACACTCCACAATCTACTCCTTGTAACCTCAGAAACAAGTACAGGAAAGTAAGACACAAAAAGTGAACAGGACTGAAGAATTAGAAAAGCCACAGAAACAGATGCCCAGCACAACAGGAGCCAGAGACGAGGGGCGTCCCGCTCAACCCGCAGAAGGACAGACCCGTGAGGCCCTGGAGGGGAGGCCGCCCCGGGCTGAAAGGCCCACCTGTGTAGCCCATCTGCCACAGCACGTCGGCCTGCAGCGTCTGGGCGACCTGGCGCGGGATGGCCCTGAGCAGCCGTCTACTCGAGTGTCTCCCGGTGGCGTGCCAGAAACCCGAGCCCAGGGAGAGGCTGGCCCTGCGCAGGGGGCGGGACGACTGCCACTTCTGGCTCCAGCGGGTCTCGTTGCAGGGCGCGGCGGCGGGGTCAGCTGCAGCCACGGGAGAGAAAGATCAGAAACGCAGGGGACACGTACCTGTCAGGGAAACAGTCACCCCCCCAGTGCAATGACTCCCTTCTGGAATCCCTTCTGCAGGGGGGTGATATTCTCTCCCCTCTGCTAGAAGGGGCTTCTCCCGTGCAGTTAGAGTCAGAGGATATTACTTAGCCATCACGTTATTCCCAAATAGTTCTTTACCTGGAATTTTCTAACCAATGTAAGGCAGGGAAAGACTGATAACATAATCACTTCTGAAGAAATAAAGTCAACTGTGATACTAAAACTGAAGAAATGCCTGGTTTTTCATCAGCCACTTATTCCCACTGAACCACAAGTGTGTGTGTGCTGGGTGGGGAGGGCGGAGCGTAAGAAAATGTCCACTAAGCGATGGTGAAGCTTCACCGTTTACAGTGTGATCCCTAGGGCAGGAAAAAGCCGTGTGATCCCAGGACACCTCGCTCTGGCCTTCTCCTACTGTGGCCCGCTCAACGTCCTCAGCGTGCGTATCTGCTAGAACGTCACCCTTCAAACAGCAAAACAGAGGACTCAGGGGATTGCTGGGGGTGATGGAACTGTCTTGTATCTTGATTTTGCTGGTGGGCACCTGACTGCACACTTTTACCAAGACTCGCCAAACTGTGCACTAAAAAGCATGGATTTTACTATCTGTAAATACTTTTTTTATTTTTTTTTAGTGGAAGAAAAAAGTAGAAGAAATACCACAAGGGCTGTCCCTTTACCTTTCAAAAACCATGCTATAATGAAGAAAAAACCATATTTCAAATCTGTTTCTAAAGGGCAAATCTGTAATACCACTGAGGTTCTGTTTCTAAAGCCAATTACTTTAGCTTTCCTTCTGGTCTCACCAGGCTACACCCATGAAAGTACAGGGACTGGGAAAAATATACGGTCATGTCAATTCCATTAAGTAATTATTTGCACAGTGCAACTGAAATTATTCTATACTGAACCTCCCATGTTGATTCTGTTCCTTCGGTCAACAGCCTGGGCACTAATTGAAGGACAATATTCGAACAAAGAACGGGTCTGCTGTGCTCTCCCTTCAGCAGACTGGGCCGCAACCAAAGGACCGCATTCAACTCTGGCTTCACTCGTTAAGGGAAAACAGGAAGTGTTCGAAGAAGGGGACTTGACGCCAGGTCGTATTAGTAACCCCTGAAGGAACTGGGTATTTTTATTATGCTGGAGAGAAGGAACTGTTAAGGGGGACACCAGGATAGCCTTGAAATACCCTGCAGTGCTGTCTTGTGGAACTCAGGTTAGCTCTGTCTTATGGCCCATGGAGAGACCCGGGATGGGATCCAGAGTGTCACAGATTCCAACCCAAAATAAAGCAAAGCCTTCGAACAACAGAGCCACAGAAAATATGAACTTTATTTATTTTTTTTTTTGGCCGTGCCACGTGGTATTCGGGATCTTAGTTCCCCGACCAGGGATTGAACCCGGGCCCCAGCAGTGAAAGTACGGAGTCCTAACCACTGGACCGCCAGGGAATTCCCCAAAAATGAACATTTAAGGTCTGCTCACAACAGCCTAAGAAATCTGCTAAGCTCTCTTCACACGCACGACTTCCTTTTACCTTTGTAAGAACTCTGAGGAAGGTAGTATTATCTCCATTTTCTGGATGAGAAGCGCTGAAGCTTAAAGAATCTTTGAGTTGCTTACCACAGAAGGTCACAGCTAACAAGAGGGAGATACATACTATTTCCTTACGGGCTGTCGAGCACAGCAGCTGACAACCATGGTGGAGAGGATACGGAAGGGAACCCCAACCATGAGCCCCTACGCTTCCTGTCCTAAAGCCAGCCCTTCCATGTTTCCTAAAATATTCTGCAGCTCTTTAAGATAAGATTAAAAAATAAAAAAGGCACAATTTATATATTTGGCTAACTGTACAAGTTTTGGTTTGCTTTTATCTTCCTGGATTGCTCTGAGGTTACTGCTTTTCAAAGAGAAAAAGCACCACGAAACGTGGGCTAGCAGAGAGAGCTCTGCGAAGTCAGACACCTGAATTCCACAGCTGACGCTCGAACTGGCTGTCACAGCATGCAAATTAGTCAGGCTTGTCCCCTGGGTGTTTTTTGAAACCTCAGAGGCTCTCAGGCCTAGTATATGACAGACAAAAAAAGAAAAGCAAAATCGTATTTCTTTTTCCATCTAATGAAAGAAATGACAATAAACGGTAATGGAACTAGCAATCTGTTGCCCCAGTTTATGTCAAATGGGGAAAAAAAAACCTTTCCTTTGGTAATACGTTTGCTTTGGAAAATATTATGCAATAATATGCAACTTGTTATCTGAGGATAAACTTATCTCCACAGGCCCGAGTTGTAAGGACTAGGAAAGTAAGCCCTGGGGCTGAAAGGAACTCAGCAAATTCCTTCCATCCCTGCACCTGCCCAGCTTCCCAGCTTAAACAAGCCCAGCGGAGGTGCGACGGTGCGCGGTCGCGAGGCTCTGAGAAAAGCAAAATGAAACCCAAGGAAGAGGTGTTTTGCAAGATGCCTTCAAAAATAAAAACATGCGCTGAAAGAAGCAAAATGCAAATAAAAAGGAGACTCAAAGACACCGTCTTCGTTTCAGAGCGTGAAGGGGCGTCAGGGCCTCAAAGCCTGAATGCTTTGAGAGGAACCTGGTGAAAATCACTTCCCACACGACAAAGATCACTATCACCCTCTACTGCAAACTTTCATTATTTGTTTCTATCAGAAAGAAGCACGAAGTCTCTTTTTGGTTTTTTAAATTCCTGCCAGGAAAATGTTCACGACTGACGAAACCGGACGGAGGAACAGGAGTATTCACTGTACTGCTTTTCAAATTCTGCCACGTGGGAATACGCACATCCTCCCGCTATTCCCAGCGCAGCAGAAATGGATACAGACCAGCCCAAGGCCACGGTACTCACACTCCGTATACTTGAGGGAACGGAAGACTTTCCGTTGGGGTGTTACCCGTTTGATGTTTGGATGATCTTCAAGTGTCAGCAGCCCCGCTTTCTGTTTTTCTTTTATCTGAATCACCTCAAAATCACTAGGGTAGTCACTGGATGGATTGTTTCGAGGTATAATTCTCCAGTTGTCGATTGCACTGCTCTTCAGGGCGCTTGAAATAAAGGAATTTCTAGCTTTGGCTGTAAAGTATCCATTGAAAGCCACGATATACTCTGCAATCAATGACCACAAAATAAAAGTGAGAATTTACGTACCTATATTATGACATAAGATTATACTTAATCTAAAACTTCCCTGGTAAAAGAAAACTTACATTATCATAAAACCTAGTAGAAAGAGGAGTAAACAAACAGACTAGTTTAAACACCCTGGACGGCAGTTTCCAGAGCTCTGAGTTAAAACAATGTGGATGAACCCCACTGATCACAGGACACATCACTTAGAATCAGATACCTGAGCTATTTTTCAAAAACCAAACATTAACAGAAATTTGAGTGTATGGCAGAGAAATGCATGCAAGTTTTTCAAACAGGAAGAAGGAATTCAGAGAAGCGAAGGCTCAGTTTTATTTTACCGAAAACAGTAACAAAATGTAGAGCAGATTATATAAGACTAATTGCTTAGTTATCCACAACTGGTCACATAAACTTTCAGCCCCTCCGAAGTCCCCACCCTCACCAGCTACAATGACATCTGTTCCATGGAATCCAGTTTTAGGGAAATAATTCAGAATGTCAATTTCCTTGCTTCATGTAAGCTAATTATACTGGAAAAACAAAATTCAGCAGAATTAACATCCAAACACTATGCACTCAGCCCATTCGAAATTTATTGTTTTTGGCAAAAGCTAAAGCTTACAATAAATCTGAAAAAAACCGCATTGGGGCTGGGGGGAAGTCCCTAACCTTTAAAATAATATCATTACCATATTCCACAACTGTTGAGGAGAACTCCACCTTCAAGGTCAGGTGGGAACAGCCAGGGCACGGGGCCTTTTCAAAAGATTTCTTTTCCAGTCTGTCACCCAGATGTTTCTTCCCACAGAGAAAAACCACCAGCAGAAGCAGCCAGATGTGGACAAGCTTCATGGTCATGAGTGAATATGGTCATAAAATCGCATAAATTCAAATCGCACTTTTTTCTTCCTTGATTATAAGTTAATTTTTGTTTCAGCTAAAAGCTGAAACATTACTGATCAGCCATTTTATAGTCTTGTCCAAGGTAAATAAAAGTTAAATTTCATGGCCTCTTGTGGTTTGGCCTGAAAAGAGGCTTTCATTTCTTTCTTCGTTTCTTCTCCATCTTGGGCCTCAGGCTTCGCTCACTCTGGCCCAGACACCTGAGTCCTACGCTCCATCTGCACCACAGAACCAAAGTCCAACGGGGATGAGTGATCACTCCGTGAGCCAGCCTACAAAACAAAGCAAGCGCAGAGACCTCAGCAGCGCACCGACAGAGCCGGCGAGGGTTAGTGATCCCTGCAATTTAGATAAGAGGGTCAAAAAGACACACCAGCTACAAGACAGAATAAAACCATGGAACATCTTATTATTTTACTTTAGTTACTCCTCACTTCTTTCAGGGGAAAAAAAGTTTTAAGACAGCTTCAAAAATAAAATAGGATAAAATAAGTGAGAAAAATAAGGATGACAAATAACCCCAGGAATATTAAGCACACTGGCCCTGAGCACCCCAGCACCACGGAGGAGGAGGAACCATGACCCTTCGCCTACGGTCCTTACTACGCCTCTATTTCAGAGGCCGTATTTTCCTATCATTTGCAGCTCTTCATCTCCAGGGTATTTCCCCAGTCAGCACTTTAATTCCCCATAAATTTCACCAATTTTTCAGGCAAAAGCTTGGTATACACCCTTACTTTCTGCTGTAGAATTAACACCTAAGAGCAAACTAATTTCCATGCAAGTCATGTACTTACCACCTTCTTTAAGAGACGACATAAATGGTCTAAAATTACTCAAACTATGCCTCTTCAGGTTTTGAAATACTTTATGCCAATGCTATGAAGAGAGCACAGAAGAGTTTTTATTGTCACTAAGTGTATTTTACCTGAAGCCTCAACTTAAAGATTTTCAACCTGCTGAATATGTTATAAAATCAAATTACCTCTTCACTGGAAGTGACATGAGAGGACAGTCTGTGAGGTAAAAGCTGTTGCCAAAGAAAACTGCTGAGTATTAAACGGCACGTGAGCACGAATACCTTTCAAAATATCTGAATGGTCAGGAAAATCATAATTCTTCACAATGAAGAACAGAGCAGTGATAAAACAACAACACAGGCTGCAGCACGCCCAGAAAAATCCGTTGCACAGCTCACACCAGAAACATAAATAATCCAGCAGGGGGAAGACAGACCAATGAGACAGACAGGGCCTTCCATCGCTACTTATTTCTAAAAAGAAAACACGTAGGACAAGGAGTTAGCCCCCTTTCAAGAGAGGGGTGTCAAGGTGTTAAACCCATTCTTCCGGCAGAAACTGCTACCCGAGAGCAACAAGGAGTCTGTGGTTTCTGGAACTATTCATGTGTGCTTCTATAAACAGGAAAGCACTGATAAAGAAAAGGGTTTGGGCTTCCCTGGTGGTGCAGTGGTTAAGAATCTGCCTGCCAATGCAGGGGACACGGGTTCGAGCCCTGGTCCGGGAAGATCCCACATGCCGCGGAGCAGCTAAGCCCGTGCGCCACAACTACTGAGCCTGCGCTCTAGAGCCCGCGAGTCACAACTACTGAGCCCACGTGCCACAACCACTGCAACCCACGTGCCTAGAGCCCACGCTCCGCAACAAGAGAAGCCACCGCAATGAGAAGCCCGCACACTGCAACAAAGAGTAGCCCGTGCACAGAAACAAAGAGCCAACGCAGCCAAAAATAAACAAATAAAATAAATAAATTTATTAAAGGAAAAGAAAAGTAAGGGGTTAAGAGTATCTAAACAGGGCTTCCCTGGTGGCGCAGTGGTTGAGAATCTGCCTGCCGATGCAGGGGACACGGGTTCGAGCCCTGGTCTGGGAAGATCCCACATGCCACGGAGCAACTGGGCCCGTGAGCCACAACTACTGAGCCTGCGCGTCTGGAGCCTGTGCTCTGCAACAAGAGAGGCCGCGATGGTGAGAGGCCCACGCACCGCGATGAAGAGTGGTCCCCACTTGCCACAGCTAGAGAAAGCCCTCGCAGAGAGGCAAAGACCCAACACAGTCATAAATAAATAAATAAATAAATAAAAGACCGTGAATTTCTTAAAAAAAAAAAAAAGAGTATCTAAACAATCTTTGTTGAAGTTCAATAATTAGGACATTCACTGTTATAATAACAAATGATCCTGAAAAGCAGGCCTATCTCTGCAACTGGAGACCAAGGTTGGTGGAACAGAGTTAATCAGATAGAAATGAAATATTAAAAGTTATTTCCATAGCAACATGAAGAACAATGAGAATGCCAGTCATATAAACAAAGAAATTCAAAACAAAGACCAGAACAGAAAGATGGAAGAAAAGCAACAGGGGACACCAACAGTCACTCCAACCTATTTTATAGCAAGCCGCTTGGGAGTGAGGCCCAAGTTTCTGTTCATACTTGATACCTGCAGCAGTATCACAGAATACAACTATCTGAAGCATATAGCTGACCTAATTATAGTATTACGGGTCAAAGAAGAGAAAGCTAATCACTGGTGATAAGAGCTCTTATGTTAATAGGAAATGAACTTACAGTGAAAAGATTTAAATGGGTCTCAATTAAGGCAATTAAAAAAATAAAATAAAAACAGAATGCTAAAGAATCTATGACACATTTGGACTGGATATAACACAAATATTAGTGATCCATACTAGTGAGCAAATATTAGACCTAACACGTTGGGTTAGATCAACTTCAATTAAACCTGTTCCAAAATAAATCACACACAGGTAAAGACAGTGAACTTACAATCAACCTGGGGGGGAGATGGCTGATGTTCTCTTACAGCTGAGGCAGGAGCCTGACTTTAAAAGAAAGAGAAATGGAAAGAAAAGGTTAGGGATTCTGAAATTTTAAAATGCCTAATCAGTTCTCTTCCAAATAGAAACAGGAAACTTCTTAGGTCTTCGGAAAACAGGACACTGTACGATCGTAAGACAGTCTACCTTAATTTACTCACTACATCATACAGATTTATGAAGCGCTAACCAAGTTGCAGACATTGCCAGGGGTTACAGAGGAAACACGTGTTGTCAGTAGGTGAGGGACGCAGCCCTCCAGGTGGGATCCTGCAAGGAGGCCAAGCACAAACGCCAACGGCTAAGCCAAGCGCAGGAAAGGACGACAGCAAAGGAGAGGCACAGGGCCAGCGCGGGGACGTGGGACGGCAGGAGGAGCCTTCCGGAGAGGCGGCTGGCAGCTGGCTCTGGCCGACTCCATCCCGGCAGAGCTGGAAGCGTGGAGATACGGAAGGAGAAGCGGGGCATCCTGAGCAGAGCTACATCCCGGCGAGGAAATGCAGGGTGCGCGTAGGAGCGGCCAGTCATCGGTGCCAGGCTAGACGCTGAGGCAGGCACGGGGCTGAGCAGCAGGGCCAGCGGACAAGCGGAAACACAGCCGCTCAGAGCCAGCGGAGCGCCGTGCAGAACTAGAACCCCGCGGGGGCGGGGGGGTGGGGGCCCAGCGGCTCGGTTCCCTCGTCCGATCCGACCCATTTCCCCGGGAGCCCCAGAGCCAGGCACTGCTCCCGCGGCCCCGCAGAGCAATGAGCACAAGACAACCAAAATCTCTGCCTCGTGGAGCGGCCCTTTCAGGGGGAGACAGGTAACACACATGATGAGGAGAAGACGTGGTATTTAGCTGGTGATAAATCCTGTATTTTGAAAGCAGAAAAAAGGAAGGAGGAGGATGCGACAAGTCAGGGGGAGGGGTGAAGGTGAGACAGAGTGCTGCAGAAGCTTCTGGAAGGGGACTTTTGAGTGAAGACCCGATGGAAGCGGGGTGCTCGCCAAGCCACCTGGGGAAGGGTGCCGCGGGCGCTGGGGAGATGAGGGCAGGAGCCCGAGCAAGGACACGCCTGGCGTGTGTCAGGAAGAGCAGAGGCCAGGGGCCAGGGAAGGGGACCTCGGAAGGGGAGATGAGAGGCCCGTGCCCTAGCGCTGAACGGGCAGGGAAAGCGTGAGCAGAGCAAAGGAGCCTCGCCGGCCGGCTCGCTCCAGCCTCCACGTGGAGCGGACACAGGCGGAAGCGGGGGACCCCTGGAAGGCCCCTGTGAAGAGGGTGGCTTGGGCCACGGAGGGGCAGGGGAGGCGAAGGCAGAGCGGACAGACCCTGCTGACGACCACGTGCACGTGCGGAGGCAGGGACAGCACCAAGGCCTCCGGCCCAACACCCAGGGCGTCTGCCCCAAACGGGATGGCGGAGGCTGCAGGAAAAGCCGGCTCAGGAAGCACGGGCAGGACCTGAGTCCTCTCGGGTGAGCATGAGAGCTGGGGGGCCCGGCTCAGGGCGGAGGGGAAGAGGGAGGTCAAAACCCCCAAATTAGGGGAAAAATTTCCATAATGCACAGCGGTCACTGGTTTAGTAATTGAAAGGTCACTGAACCTCTCACCAAAGGGCCACACTAGCGAAGTCTCCAAACCACAGGGGCTGGAAAGAAGACACCCTCACGAGGAAAATTCCCATGGAGGGGGAGGAACGAGAAGGCCGGGAAGGACAGGAACAAGGAGACACTCCCTCTCTGGATCTGGCTGACCTGCTTCTGTTCTTTAAAGGTGAACTAAAATCTGGGTTCTAGGAAGACACTCCTTTTAAAGAGCGACAACAGATATGGAGGTTTCTACGGTTTCCCAATCCCAGAAAGAGAGAGCTTCAAAACATAAATTTGCACTGAGGAAAAGAAAAACGCCACGGGGGATCTAGAGGCTGGTGAGTGATGGCGTGGGCACTGGGGAGGGAAGACTGGCCACCGTCTACCGGCCTCTGCGCCCTTGGCCTGTTCGTTTTAAAGCTACGGCTCCCCCGACTCCTCCACAGGGCTCTGAAGGCACCCCTCAACCGTGTCCACAGCGGCTCCCTCCTGCTCTCACTCCACAGTGCAGACCTGGAGAGCGTGTCCCCAAGGCAGGCTCAGCATCTAGTGGCAAACACATACGCAGCAACAGGCGTAAGGTGAGCACAGACACCACAGGAAAAGAAAACACTTCTTATAAAACTAATGGGCCGAGGACAAGAAGGAGGCGTTGGTGGGAGCGCTGCAGCGGCCTGGCGTGCAGTGATGGAGGCTGCGGGGGGAGAGGCCCTGGCGAGGGGTGTCAGCGCCTGCGTGAGGCGCCGGCAGTGACAAACGGACACTGATTTGATCAAATAAATATTTTGTGGATAATGGGAGGCAGATTTCTCACTGACAGAGAAGGAAGTCTCAAATATGAAAGGGGAAAACTGGAATGAACCATGCAGAATAAAATAATAAATTTAATAAATAAAACTCGAAGTACTGGTGTGAACTCAAGGTTTTCAATATACAGACAGATGTAGAAAAATACATTCACACAAACACACATACATGTATTTCCTAGCTCTGTCTGCTGAAAGGACACAGGGGCAGTGATATCCCAACAGGAGGGAACCCAGAACTGGTTTTCTAAATAACTATTCTCCATTAAAAGAAACCAGGCTCCTTGGAGAGAGAACTAGTTCCAGGCTGGGCAGGGTAAACAGAGATGAGTCTGGAACATCTTCTTGTGCCAGAAAGTAAGGAAAAGCTCAGAGAATGGTGGGCACGTGTCAAAGGGACACAGAGGCCAGCATGGGACAATCTGAGCATCAAAGTAAGTAATGAAAGTGACAGATCCTGACCCACTGAATACAACAGGAAAACATGAGTCCGCTGTAGCATATATACGTAAAATAAACTTAAACTGTGAAGAGGAATAAGTCATTTACATGGTCTCAGAATGCCTCCCAGCAAAATCCTGATTTACGAAAGGAAATAGGGTAACCCTACAATGGAGACGCTTCATCAAGTTAACCAGCGATGGGACAAATGGACCCAGGTCCGCCAGGCAGACGCACTGGAAGAGCCTGGCATCACCTGAGGGGCTCCTGCCAAAGACGCACAACCTGAATCAGATCCTAAGGAAACATCAGGACCCAAATCGACGGACATTCTTCAACACAACTCGCATAGAATTTCCATAAGTACTGAGGTAATGAAAGTCAAGGAGTGGCTGAGATTGAAGGTGACTCAAGAGACATGACCACTAACTGCAACTCAAGACTCTGAACTGGATCCCTTTACTGTAAGTCCATTACTGGAATGAACAACTGGCAAAACCTGAATGGGGCCAACCTGTGATTAGCGAGCAGTGGCGTATCAAGACTAACTTGTGGACTTGGAAGGCTGTGCTGTGACTGCATAAAGAGGTCCTCGCGTGCAGGAAGTGCCCACTAAAGTATCCAGGGACAACGGGCATCAGGTCCGCAACTTACTTTCAAACGGTGCAGAGGGGGAAAAAAGGGCTTGTATTGCTCTTGGACCCTTTCTGGCAGGTTGAATGGTTTCCAAAATATGCCAAAAAAAAAAAAAAAAAAAAAGGTCCTACATTTAGTCTTAGCCTCAGGAGGGTGGGAGTATGAATTTGAAAATGTGGTGGAGGACTTCCCTGGAAGTGCAGTGGTTAAGAATCCGCCTGCCAATGCAGGGGACACGGGTTCGAGCCCTGGTCCAGGAAGATCCCACATGCCGCGGAGCAACTAAGCCCGTGCGCCACAACTACTGAGCCTGCGCTCTAAAGCCCGCGAGCCACAACTACTGAAGTCCACGTGCCACAACTACTGAAGCCCGCGTGCCTAGAGCCCATGCTCCGCAACAAGAGAAGCCACCGCAATGAGAAGCCCACGCATCGCAACGAAGAGTAGGCCCCGCTCGCCGCAACTAGAGAAAGCCCGCGTGCAGCAACGAAGACCCAACACAGCCAAAAATAAATAAATAAATAAAATAATTTTTAAAAAGAAAATGTGGTGGAGGAGTGGGGGCAACTTTAAGCCTCTTCTGTGAGACTCAGTCTGCACAGACCCATGTGTGCACAACCAGACCGTGGACCTTGTCAGATAGGTTTACACCCATCACCTGTCACACAGAATGATATCTGAACACACCAAGAGATGGACTGAGCTAGTCAAAGAGAAATTAAAAGTATTTCTCATTCTAAGGAATTACGGAATTGAGATAGTAAACAGCTGGTAAAATTAACCCCAGTGTCTGTATAATCTACGTTATAAAAATCAAGTAACATTTTGACAAAAATTGAGACAAAAATTGAGTATAAAATAAAATCATGTTTAAGAATTCAACCCAATAAAATGAGTACTCTCATAGGTTGCTAGTGAATGTAAAAAACTCTTATGACCTTTTAGAGTAATTTGCCAAAATATGGACGTAAAAAACTTTTAGTCTAATAACTTCAGTAATAACAACAACTAACACTTACTGAGCATTTATCATGCGGCAGCCGTTATCCTAGTAGTGTGCATGTATTAACTCACTTAATCCCACGACAACCTACTCCTACCCATCCCCCAATTTTCAGATGAGAAAACTGAGGCCCAGGGTGGCTCAGCACCTTGCCTGGAGTCACCCCGCCAGTAAGTGGGGAAGCTGGGCTGGGAACTTGGGTGGTCTGGCTCCAGAGGCCACACTCTTAAGAGGTAGGTTACCCTGCTTTCCTAAAATACATAGAAGTATAAACCTGAAAGCTTACAATAATTTATGTCCAAGGATTTTAACTGGGAAAAATCAGAGACCACCTAAATGCAACAGGGGACTAGCTAAATAATTAGTTCACCCATACTATGGAATGCAATGCAGCAATTTCAAACTATGCTCCTTTGGAAGGCTGAATAGTGGTCCCCAAAAGATGTCCACATTCTCATCCCCAGAACCTATAAATGTTACTTTATATGGCCAAAGGGACTTTGCAGGTGTAACTAAACTAAGGACGTCTAGTGTCCTGGATGATCCAGGTGGGTCTAATGTAATTACAAGAGTCTTTATAAGAGGGAGGCAGGGAACTGATGATGGAAACATGAGGCTGAGGTGATATAGGAGGAGGTCAGGAGCCAAAGAATGCAGGTGCCTCTGGAGGCTGGAAAAGGGAAGGAAACACATTCTTCCCTGGAACTTCCAGAAAGAATGAAGCTGACACCTTGACTTCAGCCCCGTGAGACTGACTTCAGACTACCGACCTCCAGAACTGCAAGAGAATAAATTTGTGTTGTTTTAAGCCACCAAGTTTATAGAAATTTGATGCAGCAGCCATAAGAAACTAATACATTTCCCAAAGAATATGGGGGAAATGCTAATGAAATATTAAGTAAAACAGTTCATGTACAGTGTGATCCAAATCTTGATTTTTAAATATGTATCTATATGCACAAGGAAAAAAGAACATGAAAAAAATATCCACCAAAATGGTACCAATGATTCTATTACCTTTCGATATTATGATTACAGGTAGTTATTTTCTTAATTCTATTCATACCTTTTCACAAAGAGCACGTTACACTTTTAAATTAGATAAAACATATTATTTAAATACTTTAATAAATCTTTTAAAATAAATTTTATAGAAAAACCAATTTTCTGGTAAGACAGTGGCACAAAGTCAAAATACGTTAAAAATATAATTTTATTTGTACATATAGCAGAGCTTAAAAGGGATCTATTTCCTAGGAATTGTTTTCAAAAATCTCTCTGTGTCTACCTTCTAGCTTAAGGCTATGCTTTTAGCTAGTACATTCTGAACAGGTTTATCATCTGTAATATCACTTACTCATAGGGCCTGGCTAGGGCTGTTACTGGATCCACTAAGTGTTTATTGGATTTAATTTCTATAAATTCTCACTGTAGAAGACCTGGTTATCTTTCCATACAAAGGTACACCCTAAAAGATGGTATTTACAAATTATGGATTTTCCATAAATAAGTATAATTATGCCTCCAATAAAGGTACAATCAAAAAATATTTGACATTAAATACTAAATGTAAAATAAACAGCTCAAAAAATACAATGCCAGGAATAATATTTAATGAGACGTGTATAAAAGGGAGACAAGGTAGAGGAGATGTATTACTTGGGCAAGTGACAGCTATCATTCCTTACAGCTCTGAGAATCTTCTACTTTGCATTATAAGAGTATCACTAGGATTATGATGCTAGGTATAGCTAAAGTACACCCAAAATGATTTCTTTGCAAATAATTAAAGAACACAATTCAGATGAGAGGAAATGACTTGTATCACCTGATAGTCGTCTAATTATGAAGACGTGCCTTGCTTTTTAACGACCCTTTACTGAAATAGATCCAGAGAAAATTGAACTATTTAGGCCATGGAAGGATACCACTCAGTTCAATTAAAATTTGACTGTAAAAATACCACTTTTGTAACTAACTGCATACTTGACTGTATTACCATTGTTTAGCAGGCTAACATTTAAGAGATGCCAGACCACACTATCTTAAAACAAAGGTGTATTCTTAAGCCTGACTGAACCATTCATTCCGGCACATTCTGTCCATTAGTAGGTTTTGTAGGGGGCAAAAACACAAGTAATTCAGCCCCAAGAGTCAAGAGTGCCGAAGTTAAGGACCATGGTCTACACTGTTTTTATTGCCTATTCTTTCTCAGATGTGGCTCTTGTCTCCTTATTCTCTTGTCCCTTCAGCCATCCAGTACTGGCCAGCCCCATATAAGGCGAGTACTTTCCTCATTTTACTTTAAACTCATTTTCTTAAGCAAAAAGACATTCTCAATATTAATAAACCAAGTTAACAGATTTCTCAGCGTGTCAAAACCGATTAGGCCACAGGGAGGAGGAAATCAGTCTCCCTAACCTGACTGAGGCCAAACACTGAGAAACCAAGGTCCAGCCTCCCGTTCTTAATATTTCAAGTCACCGAGGGCTGGCTGCACACAAATGAAAGAGGCAGCAGGCGGGGCAAGAACTATCTACCACCAGACCGACAGAAAATGCGATCAAACACGTGGATGGGAAGGGAACGCTAAAACCCCCTGACTCTTCAGAAGAGAGCCCGCTTGATCCCATAGGACCCTAGGTGCTTCTAAGGCTCTGCAAGCACTGAACTAGAATTTCTTTATTTATAGACTCAACCAACTCTTGATTATAAGCCTTATAATATAAGGGATATAAGGGATACTTGGGGAGCACAACGGAGACAGCTTATGGGCAACGGTCCCACCCGCCACCCCTGCCGCCACCTCTAACAAAAAGGGCTCTGGCCATCTGCATCATACATGGAAACGTAACATTTTATTTGAGAAAAGTGTCCAGGGGACTGCCCTGGCCGTCCAGTGGTTAAGACTCCGCGCTTCCACTGCACGGGGCTCGGGTAAGATCCCTGGTCGGGGAACTAAGATCCCACATGCCACACAGCCCCCCCCCCCAAAAAAAGTGTCCTGCATGAATGGATAAACAAAATGTGTTATATCCATACACTGGGATATTACTGGGCCATAAGAAGGAATGAATTATTGGGGGAAGGCACAAACCAGGAGTTTAGGATTATCAGATACACTCTACTATATATAAAATAGATAAACAAGGACCCATTGTATAGCACAGGGAACTATACTCAATATCTTGGAATAACCTGTAATGGAAAAGAACCTGAAAAAGAATATATATGTATAAATGAATCACTCTGCTGTGCACCTGAAACTAATACAACATTGTAAATCAACTCTACTTCAATTAAAAAAAAAGGAATGACTTACTGATACAGGGTACAATGTACATGAACTTTGAAAAGAGTATGCGAAACAAAAGAAGCCAGACACAATGGCCACATACGATCTCACCTGAATACACGAAATATTCAGAAAAGACAAATCTAAGGAGACAGAAAACAGATTAGTGGTTGCCTGGAGCTGGGGTTAGAAACAGGCAGTTACTGCAGATGGGCACCAGCCATCTTTCGGGGATGTCATCTTAAAATGGGTTATGGTTGTTGCAGAACTCTGCAAATTTACTAAAACAACAACTACCAACAAATACTGAATAAGTACACTTAAAGCAGGTGAATTTTATGGTATGTAACTTTACCTTAACAAAGCTCTCACGTTAAAAAATATATATATAAAATGGGTGCTGCAGATTAAAGGGTGGGAAGAGTCACTGTTCTCCAAACCCCTCATTTTTATACTCAGGCAAACTAAGACCTTTAAGTGAGAGCGCTACTTACCAGCACAATCAAGACTAAAGGGCCACAGGAAACGAAATTCTCCAGTTCAACTCAAATCTTAAGCCACTCTCAAAGGACACTTGGAGGTGTCCTTCAGAATCTAAAGTAACTTGTAAATATTTAACTTAATCTGCATAGGCAAACAGGCCAAAAGTCTCAGGGGCTCTAACCCAAACAAGGGGTACACATCTTAATGAACATATGTAGACGATGTATAACAGTCTCAGGCAGCACATTCAGGACAGGGCAAGGCAAGATTTTAAGATCCTACAGGTCTGAAAGGCATTCTGGTTCTGAGAGTCAACCAGAGCCTCCCGGACCCAACTTGCCGACGAGCTTCTTACCCCGCATTTTTGAAAAATCAGTGGAGCAGTGCGTACAGACCGAGACGGGGCAGAGAACCGAGGTCCCTTAAGATCTGATACCAGCTCCCTCTGGGAGCAGACCGAGAACTGCGGTCTGTTCGGAGGCGGAGGGCCAGGGCCAGGGCCAGGGCCAGGCATATGATTTGACTCCGTTAAAGTGTATTTCAGATAAAGAAAACGGTGAAATGGAGCAAGCTACCGAAGCGTGTCAACACGCAGAGAGGGCCAGGCGGGGACACCAGCCGGGAGCCGGGCCGGTCTGGGGCGAGCGGAGGGGACCGCGAGGCTCCCACGGGCAGGCATGCAGTGCACCGGAGCGTCAAGCCGCCCGTCCTCCCCGCGCCCCGCACCGTCGCCCTCGCACCGCCCAGTCGGCGCCCCGCGGTTCCCGGGGCGCAACGAGGCCCCGCCGCCGCCCGCCGCCCCCGCCAGCGCAGACCCCCGCCCTCGGGGCCTCGAGCACGCCGGGCACGCCGGAGAGCACGGGCGGCCGCGCGGGTACGGAGAGGCGGCGGCTCCGGGGAGCGGCCCGCCTGACGTACCTGCGGCGGCCTCACGCTCGGGTCCGCCCGGCCCGGGATAACGGCGCCTCCGCGGCGAACACGCCTCGGATCTCCATGCGGGGTGTTTACTCCCAACGCTCGCGATACTGCGCGATCCGGGCGGGGAGACCGACGGCCTGGAGCGCCGGCCCCGCCGGCCGTGCGTGCCCTGCGTGCGCGCTCTGGACGCCGGGGGCCGCGGGGCCCGGGCCGGGAGGCAGACGAAGGTCTCGCGAAGTTTGCGGCCCTGGGGTGGGACCGGGTCGGAGTCCGGGGAAGGGACTGTTGGAATGGGCCGGCGAGGGATGTGTAGGGAGTTAGGGCAGGAGCTCACGGAACCTGCACTGGCCCGGGCCGGGCTCGGTCCTGCAGAGGACAGCCGTGGCGAAACGGCCCCTGAAAGCTTCTACTCCAGCGCTCTCCTCCTGGGGCCTTTAGGTGTCCGGAGCGAGAGCCGAGTTCAGCGCGCGCCCCTTGCAAACCGCTACCCGTTTTACCCCCGCGGCAGCTGGGACGCGGGCGGGTGAAGTGCTTGCTCAGGGCGTGAGGATGCGAGTCCTCCCCTGACTCCCACCCTGACCGGCGAGACCCCTGCCCCAAGTCCGGTCCGCTCCACTCCTAACCCCTCGCGGCCTCGCCTGGAGCACGGACGCCAAACGGCTACCCCTTCTGAAGAAACAAGGATTAATGTGTTGAACTGTAGAAGTGCGCCCCCCCCCCAAGATGTCTGGGTGATTGAGATCACGGGCTGTTTTGTGTCTAAATGTTGAGCTGGTCCACACTTGACATTGGACACAACTGGGGGACTGAAAGCCTGTTTTACGTAATGCTGATGACAAATGATGTGCTATATAGTGAGACAAAACTGCTTGCATCTTGTTTGAACTTTCCGCGGCACCATGAAGATACTGCATGGCCCCAATATTAGAAACCACAGCACTGCATCTTCCCTTTAAGAATATTTAACCAAACTGATTTGATATAGTGGCTAAATACAGAATCCCCTACTGGCTTTGTGATCTTCGGCAAGTTGTACCTCAGCTCTTTTTACCTCACCTTCCTCATCCAAAAAAGAGATATGAATACCTACCTAATAGGATGAGGGTTAAATGAAACATACACATACAGAGCTTGACACACATTCATTAAATGTGGTGGTTACACTAGATCAACCCACACCTGATTAAGTTCTCCCCCCACCCCTGCCCCGCCCCAGATCACATCAATGTTAGGAACTTTCAGAGAATTCTTGACCCTTCCATTCGCAAATCCTCAAAATTAAGCACTCCCTGCTGCCACCACGTAAGGTACCTGATCTTAAACTTAACTGTGTTGTTCTACTCAGGGTTCTTTTAACAGCGCTTTAGGTCACTATGCCATTGAATACAAAGCCCAACTGTTAGGAACAGAGGTAGGCTGATGAATTGCAAACATCCTTGTCACGTGATAGTGAAGCCGGAAGCCGGGGAAGAGAGACTGCTGCCAGCTCCTGAGAATCCTAGAAACTGCAGGGGGCCTAGGGCATGACAGGAGGTGGCCTGGGGCATGACAGGAGGTGGCCTGGAAATTGACCAAGGAAGGCTGAGAGCCCCAGAATCCTGGTCTACCGGTTTTCCACCACTCCAGGTTCTAATAACTTCCTAAACTAACCCTTCATGTATATAATGAAGCCTTCACAATTCCATGGGAAGGTAAATCTTTATTAACACTGAGTGCTATTTTAAAGAGTAACGGCCTGAGCCAATACTGAGACAGACACACAGAGAGACTAGTTTCCGAGGGCAAACAATGTCAACATTGAGGACACCACTTAACCCTCCGGTTCCCAAATGTGCCAAGATTTTAAGTAACTGAGGTTAAAGCAAAACGGACTCCTCCAAAGAGCTGTCTCTGCTCACCGACTCCCTTTTTCTTCCCACTCTTTCTTGAACCCACTACTTTTCATCCCCACCACTCGATGAAAATGGATCATGACAAAACCACCAGTGACCTCCACATCGCCGATGTCAGTGATCAAAATCAGCTTTCATCTTATTCAGCCTATCAGGAGAATGAGAGCAAGAAATCAACTCTGTAGTTTCAAAAGATTTATGAGACACGTGGTTACGCACAATTTTCTTACCAGCTTTTAATGAGTTACTATCACAGGTGTTCAGAGATTAATTTTTTGTAACTTTTAAATAATTGTTCCTACGGGAAAAAAAATGTATCTCTCTTTCCAAACAACCAATTTACAAACATATGGAGCAAAACCTCTTCCAAAGGAAGCAGAAGCAACTGCTTTTATTGTTAAGTTTTCAGGCCACAGATTGTTTCAAAGGTTCTTATTTCCCACATTCTTAATAAGAAACCCCATCTACAGTGGTCTGATTATGACTCTCAAATGAGCTCTGGGAAAGGTAAAACCTAAGGAAGATTCTTGGTTTTGATCTTTCATGAACTTTGCACCAATCAGCATACTTACATATGTCATGCCAAGGAGAGAACTTTAAAACATCACTGACATGGTTTACTTAGTCTCATCATATAACAATGATCCGACACCTAATCTATAAATATAAGACACTGCTGTACTACATAACACCTTAGATATAAATACGGTATTTTTACATCAAGTTGCTGCTTCTTATGTCAATTAAAGTTCAAGTCACTGTGGCATGACGTCAAATTTTCTCTAGTCTTAATGACCATAAATTGTCAGGTGGGGAAATGCCAAATATGACAAAATAAAGGCTTCTAAGCCAACTTGGAAGCAAAACGGTCAGTTCTACGTAGTATCGTAGAACGGTCAGTTCTACGTAGTATCACTAGTGTGTAAATTTTCACACCTGAAGTTCTTCCTCTTATGTGATGATGAAGGCCTGATCTGTAAGTAGAAGAGCTCTGAACTTAACTTCTGATCTTGAGTCCAAGTCAGATCTGGAAATACTAAGGCAATGTCACTGGCAAAATTGTGGGCATAACATAAACGCATGCTTAGGCCTACTCGTAATGGAATATTATCTCAGGAGAAAGCAATTTCATAAAAGTCTTGATTTCAATTTACCGGTTTCTGAATCAATGTTGCAATATTAAACTGTGAATTTCAAATTTGCACATACGGTCATATTCGTATAGTGATTTGCAATTGTCAAAGTACTACGTATGTGGTTCTCAAAAATGTTTGGCTTTATAGGACCTGAACCAGAAAGACTTCACAGTAGGTTTCAGTGCAAACCCATATTGTTGTGGGTTGTGCATAATTATCTTCATACCAATAAATGTATTCACTATAACGCATAAATCCATTACACGAACCAAGAATGAGCTTCTAACTTATTTCAACAGATACAATATGTCATATCACACACACATAATCTGTCCATATTTTAACTACTATTCTATAAATATTTGATGTTTACACCCATAATGCCACTGGAATGGAATAACGTTACATAGAAAAGTGTTTGACAACGAGGTATAACAAGCTCTAAAGGGCTAAATTTGTTATAAAATGGGTCATAGGCTGCGAAATCATTACTTATCCACAGTAATTATAAATCAGAAGATGACTGAGGGTCAATTATTACATGTCCAAATCTAAGAATGAATTAATTCCTTAGTAGATTAAAAAAAACAGAATGTCGTAAGTAATATTATACTTGGCAAATCTATAGCACAAAATTGGGTAGCCTTGTTTAGTATGAAAAGGAAAAATCTAGAATTTTAATACCCTTAAAGTTCCACATTAAGCCATCTTGACGAGCAATCTTTTTTAAAGTAACTTACCCATAAATAAAGTTGCCTAGATGCACACAACATACATACATATATGGTTCTCTAACGAAGTATCAGTTGAAGAGCAGCATTTCATACACAGACAGCCAAACAACTAGAGTTACACAATACAGATTTCCACTAATTATACCAGCAACCTTACCTAGAAAATAACACTTTTAAATAGTTTTTCCTGATGAACATTTGAAAACCAATACTATAATTCATCTACTGAAATAATTTCCCTTAAGAAACAACACATGAAATTGTAAGAGCTGACAAGTCATATCATATTTCAATATCAGATTGCTAGTAGCTCTCAGAACAACATAAATCACACAACTTTTGAACAGCTTAAAAAAAAAAAAAAGCATCAAAATTTAGGTTTCCTCATCAGTTCTTTTGTGGTGGTTGTTATTTACTCTGTGCCATCCAAGTGGCCCTTGAGGCTTTTCCACAGCATTCTTAAAAGCGTTATGTTTGTTTTGCAAATGATGAGTCAACAGTATGCTAAATGATCAGTAATGAAAGAAAATGCAGAAGATAAATTACATGTGTTCTTCCAAATGTAGAATGCTGCAGGTTCCCCAAGTTGGCAACACTTCCCAACCATCAGCCAGCTTCACGCTTTGCAGGATAAGGCCTCCTTACGTAGGGAACGATTGAGAATATTTGCTCCCCACACCCAGAGCCATTCAGGCATATACTGTGCAAAAAGAAACTAAAAATGAAAGAGAAAAAGATTTTAAGGTTAGAACCCAAAGTCATCGACAACAAAATGCACAGATCAGCAATCATTTAAACCAACAAACATCACCAATCCCATTAAATACAAAAAAGGAAAAAACCTTAGGTGCTACTGCACTGAGCACCTACTTCTGTATAAGACCCTATGCTAGACTCTCTGGGGAACAGAAATGTGATCACCGCCCACCCGCCCCCTTTCTCTAATGAGGCGGGACAGACCTACATGCAGTGATACGATTTCATCTTTACTTAACGTGACATGAATAGCATGGAATGTGGATAAGAATTACAAATCAGCCCAGGAATAAAAGGCAGATGAAAGAGAAAACTGCATACGTGCTTAGTACTGCGTGAGAAAACTGGGGATTGAGGGGCAGAGTGGTGCTAAGTTAAACAAAAGCACTGAGTCCAAAACACCAGGACCCTGAGAGAGTGTCTTGAGGTGCGACGAGGAAGGCTCGGGGACACGGGGAGGACGTCCACTGATGCTGCTCTGCTCCAGGGGGTCTCCTGGGCCACGTCCCCCCAGGGGACATTCGGCAAGGTCCAGAAACAGTATTAGCTGTCACAAGTGGGGTGGCGGTGCTACTGGCATCTAGTGGACAGAGGTCCAGGACGCTGTGAACATCGTACAGTGCACAGGAAGGTCCCACAACAAGGAATGAGCCAACCTCTACGCCATTAGTGCCCAGGTGGAGAAGCCCTGCCCAACACTGACGGATCTGTCCGAGACTGAGCGAAAGTTTAACACCTTGTGTGTGAAGGAGGGGAGATGGACGGGCCCCTGGCAGGTGCCGATGTTCTAGCCTTGACCAGAGGTGTAGTAATACAGGTCACTCCACATTCTCCTTAAGAAACAGACCCAGGTCACTCTGCTATTCCAGGAACCACAGTGAACAAGGAGGGGGTCCCAGCACGATGAACTGTGGGGTGAGGGTCCCAGAGTTGCAGCTGTTGCCAGCAGGTTCCACAGAAGCTTCACCTTAGCCACCTTGGAGACAGGGGTCCCGTGTTTGGCCTGGAGCCATAAGTAACTACCTGTGAAAATGACCAAGGTCTCTTTGGACCTCTTTGAAGAGTCAGGATTTCATGGGAAAAATACCCAAATACTCCTCCTTGGGGCCACTGTCCTAAAGCAGAAGGCTCTAAATCCAAGGAGATGAAAGAAGGCAATATACGGTCCCTCAGGAGGACTCTGTAAGGAGGGTCACATTGAAACATGGGGGCGCCTGACATAGGCTAGGTAATCAGATCCCCCTCCAAAGGGCATTTTATTTTCAGTATTTACTGAGTGGAGATGGAAGCAGCATCTAAAAATCTGTTTGTTTTAAATCTCCTCTCATGACCACTTGCCCACTACAGGGGGACCAGCATCAAGTTGGATTCTGCCTGTTTCCTAAGGAGGGGCAGGCAGAGACTCACTGGCTTGTCCCAGGGAGGTTTCAGTACCCTGGGCAGTGGGAGGGAAAGAGCTAATGGAAAAGGAGAGAATTTCATCCTCTGGGTACTGACGGATCAACTCCGGAGGCTGACTCATCGGCCTGTTGAGATAATAGCAGTAACAGGAAAGGGGTGCCAAGTCTCCAGGCACTGGGAACTGTGGAAAAGCCGGGTGGGGGGGTTCGGGTTCTGCAAGGCTCTGGGCGCCTTCGGGGATCCTGACCCGTGTGTCCAGGCCTGCTCCTGACCAATGTGACACAGCGTGGCCCCTGCGGGGACCCAGCTCAGTAGGACTTGGGAACAATGAGCCGAGGGGAGGATGTCCACAGCGAGGGTACACATCCAGCTTGTCAGAAAAGTGCACAGCGCTTAAAATACACATGCCATGCGTTCCCAAGAGACTGAGACAGGCGGGACTTAAAAAGGTAAGAAACAAATGGGAATGGGGAAGATGGAAAAGAACTCAAAGAACGTGAGCTGGATCCTTAAACTGGAGCACTCTAAGGTTTGAGAATCAGGATTTACAATCCTCATCTTTCAGCATCACACTTCAATCAGATTCCCATGTATCATTTAAAAAAGGTTTGGGATGCATTAACCTAATTACAAGAGCTGAGCGCACACTGTTACCTGAATGGAATGGGACCAGTATCCTGTGGTCCTTTTTGAAATGCCAAGGGTAGAAACAGCATGATGGGCGTACACCTGTGGCGAAGGCACCAACCACGGGCACTTGTGCAGAAAGCTGCCAGGGGTGGACACGTTGGTAGCTACGTAGAATGGGATTAGACTCTGTATGAAGATTCCTTTGGAAGCATATTCATACTGCAATGCTCTGCTGAAGTGGTCTAAGTAAGCCTGTTAAAACAGGAGGGGAAAAGACTTAATTTTTCAGGAACTCGGAAGAAATTCAGGAGGAAAAAAAGACTTAACGGTCATTTCAGGGAAAAAATATACAGCATAAGCAAACATGAGCTGCTGACAAAGAGCTCAACCAACTGGACCAAACCATTGTGATAAACGTTCTCCTGCATGATGATTTCACTTTCCAACTGGGAACGCATTACCTTAGACGCGGAAAACGCCGCCAGCTGGGGGGTTGGTTTGCAGCAGGAGCCGGAGGAGATGGTGACGATGGCCCCTTTCTTCCTCTCCACCATCCCGGGTAACACTATGTGGACCATCAGACTGGCGGCGGCAATGTTCACGTTGACGATGTCCCAGAGCGTGTCCTCCGAGACCTGCGTGAAGTACTGCGGGTAGGGGTAGAACACGCCCACGTTGTTCACCAGGATGCCAATGTCTCTGTCCTTCAGGGCTTCCCGAATCAGGCCGTAGATCTCGCGGCCGTTGCTGAAGTCCGCGACAATGACGTCAGTCTCCACTTTGTAGGTGTCGGCTATGTCTTTAGCGACCGCCTGCAGCTTCTCTTGGTTCCGACTGATCAGGACGATGCTGAGCCCACGGCTGGCCAACTCCTCTGCGTAGGCCCTTCCAATCCCATCTGTTGCGCCTACAGTACAAGCCGGGAAAAGTGAGCAAACTCGTTTCTCAGTTTGACCTTTAAAATGGACTTTAAATACCCTGTGTCCGGGTTTAATCAGAGAAGGATTCACACTAGAAATAAACCGAGTTCTGCAAGTGGTCAGTCAAGCACAAGGTCAAATCCAGGACACAAGCTAGTCAAATACTCGCCCAGACACTCTGACAGGCAGAGGAAGAGTTGTTTTACATTCACCAAGCTGACCGTGAGACACAGTGGGAAACTGTTTTCAAGCTCCCATCTGGCTTCAGTGAGTGCCAGGAGGTACTTTCCTGGGAAACAATGGTAAATTAAAATGCAATTTAAAATAAGGGAAGTGTTTCTGAAAGTGGTACCAGTTTGTAAGGACACTTTCAAAACAGAGAGCAAGAAGGAAAAGCAAAGGGTAGGAAGCGGGGGCTGGAGCAGGGCTGGCAACAGGAGGGGGCAGAATAAGAAGCACAGGAATCACAGGGAAATTCTTCCAAGACGAGGGCGGTAAGAAATGCGCACATAATCATAAGAGTAAGTCTTATTTTTTTATCCCATGAAAACATTACATCAAATTCAGTAACTCCAGGAATGATGCATCCGACTTAAAACACAGATTAAACAGGAAAGATGATTTCATTTTTAGATTAGGCAAGAACTGAAAACTCCTCTCTTACCACTCACGACTGCCCATCTTCCATACTGCTTGATCAGGTCAGCTCTGCTCACCAGGCGCGGGACGAAATGCAGCCTGACCAGGCTGTAGAAGTCACAGACGACGGTGATGCTTTTCCTGGCCGTGTACCAGGCTCCAACCAAGGCGAGGGCTTCCATGTAGCAGTTGCAGGACCTGGCGATTTCCCTGTACAAGAGGTAGAAGCTGTCGACGGCAGCCATGGCAGCCTGCAAGGGAGGGCAGCGAGAGAGAGAGGTGGCTTTTGCTTAGTAAGTCAAAGGAACACGCACAGTGCGGGGGAAGAAAGGCATCTGAGGACATCAGAGCTTAACAATTTTGCATTCAAATAACAGTAACTGTTCAGATGCATGTAGCCCATGGATCCAGACAATTTATGATCTCATTATTTAACATCTGTAGCTTATAAAGTTCTTTCCTTCCAAGAAGATTAGTCAACATAGTTATCAAGAGTTACCAAATTCCTACTAAAATCCAGGCACTGCGCTAAATGTTGTGGCTACGGAGACGAACACAATACGCCCTGTGCCAAAAAACGCTCCTGGTCCAGCACACTGACAGACACAGACCTTTGAATTCACATAACAGCTGAGAGGAATGTTTCTTTCTTTTATTGAATTTATATTTATTCAAAACCGGCAAGCGCAGAGGGCCTACTATCCCTGGAGAGACAAAGGAGAAGAAACAGAGGCAATATTAAGACAGGGCCTTGGCCTCAAAGACCTTACAACCCATTTGAGACAAAACTAAGCTCTAATAAACTTTAACATCAAATAAACATAAATTAGATTATGTATAAATAATATTCATAAATGTATATTTAAAAAGAGATACTCCCCAAACTTGAGGAAATGGTTTTCTCAAATGATAGTGCAGAAGCACGTTCCATCGCACCATTACCCTTGCCTGGCCCCTTAACGTTTGGGGAAAGAAAAGCCCAGTTCAATTCTTGTAAGTATTCACACAGCAAGCATCGCGATGCACCTATTACGTGCCATGTACCGTGACAGACGCGAAGGACTCAGAGATGAAGTAAATAACGACCTAGAAGAAGAGACGAGCATTTAACAAAACAACCTTAAATGCCATACGAACTGGGGTATGTACGCCTGTGCTCAGAAAGGCAGAGAAAGGCCGGGCACGACCAAGGCTGATGAACTTCATCCTGGACTTGACCCGGGGAGCCACTGAGGCCTGAGCCAACTGTGTGCTATCAAGTGAGGGTCAAACATCAAAAAGGCCAGAACAGACCACAATGAAATTACAGGGAGCTCAGATATGCACAAACACAAGGATACAGCATTTACTATATATTAATAAAAGAAAATAGATTTAAGCCAAACAAACATTTATGTAAAACTTCTGGAAGTGGCCCCTTTCATAGAAACTGCATTAGAATAGGAAAAAAATAAATCCTGAAACTAAGAAAAATCCCCGACGATAGCAGCAAAAATTGGCATACGCTTAAGGAAGAATAAGTGAATTCCTTCCCGCTCCACCACAGTGCAATTTGAGCTCAACCAAGGTTTGCGTAGTGGAGAAAACAAATTAACCCCTGGAATGGAACACACTGTAAGAATGATACCACACTGTGGTAACAGGCACATAAAATAACAAAAAAACTATTGAATATAAATATGTAAATATCTATATATATCTGTGTGTTGAGTATGCACATGAGTGTGCAGTCCAAATTACAAACCAACAAAACATACAAAAGAAATATGACAGAAAACTGAAAGAAATAGGCAGTAGGATTCCTAAATGCCTCACAATGAGGATATAACCCCTCAAACGTTAAAATTTCCACTCCTACCGTAACTCTAAGCTGGTGTGGCACTAAGTAAGTTAAAGAAACGTCCTTCTCAAATAGCAATACAGGAAATGACTGAAGGGGCCACCTTACTTCCAGTAAGTGAAGTGCTGTACACTTTGGGGTTCTGTTCAGAGAAACTTACCTCCTATGATAAGGATGCCAAAATTGGTCAAGAAAAGAAAACATTATAAACTTTGTTAAGCACACAAACCAATTACTTAACAAGATAACAACAATTACATGCTCCCCTGGGGTAATGCTTCTTCATGGACCTCACTGGCTGAGATTCCCTAAAACATGGACTATCAAGATCAGTGCAGTCTGGGCTGAAGACGCTTTTCTTTTTCGGGTCAGTCCACCCCACTAAGGCAGTACACTCTGGGCGCTGCTCCAAATCCTCTGAAAGACGTTCACAGTCACGGCCATCCACCTCAAATGTGTTCACCCCTTTTCTGCTGCGCATGAGCGCCTCTCAATGCTTCCGGATGCTAGCGATGAGGCAGTGACGTGTCACCCTCTCCAAGGGTCCCCCCTGCTGCCCCATCTCAGTACACAGCCACATCCTGAGGAGGCAGGTGCTGGCTGGAGAGGCCCCTGCCGGGCACTGAGCGCTCACATTGCTGCCGTCCCTGAATGGTGCTAATTCAAGATTCCCAGAGAAACAACCAAAACATTAGCTTCTTACAAGGAAGAACATAAAAACTGAATATCCAAGTCCAACCACCCTAAGTTAGGAGTTCCTGAAATAATTTTTTAAAGTGGACACATGCCTTTTGTCATAATTAATCAAATACTAGGCCATGAAGAAAGCAAATGTGAAACATAATACTTGTATGCACCAGTACTTTTCAAACAAAATGTGATAAAATTCGAAATAACAAAACTATGACCAATAAAACTAGATACTTGGAACATTAAATCTATTCTTCAAAATAACAGGTGGGCGTACATCTAAAATGTTAAAACAGTGTTTTCAATGAAAAATTGAAAACCACATATCAAGGATTTATGGATCATAGCCAAAGAAATACTTGTGGGAAAATGAATTGCAGGAGTGTCTGTAATAGGGTTCCAGCTAAAAAGGTCGGGTATGCCTCAGGGAATGACCTCACCCCAAGGGGAAGCTGTGTAAAGGGAACTTCGACCCTCACAAACACCATTTTTTTCAAGAATTGAACATCTCAGAAGGAAAAACTTCAGCAAAAGAAGCCTGACTGCGACCAAGTTCCCCGATTTTTCTGCTCAAGTCATTAAGTACCTGTGGTTTCCTCTTACCTCCTCTGCCAGCCCTGGGCCTTCAGGAATACACTGCTCTGTCTTCTCTGCAGGACAAGCTGTGAACAAAAACCAACAGGAAACAAATGCCTCTCCTTCACAGCTCAGCTGGGATAAGTTTATATAAAACTACGACCGAAGCGTTTTAAAAGTTAAGGAAACGGGACCACCCCCGTGCCGCGATTCCCTGCACAGGCAGCGACGCATCAGCTGGTCTGGGAAGAAGGCAGGCGCCGCCAGTGCCCGGCCGGTGGAAGGCTGGGCTGGGAGGCATCCCGGCTCCAGCACCTTGTTCCTTAAGGAACATTTCGTCACACAGGACAAAATCTGTCCAGACCGCTTGGAGGGAGACCCAGGACGGCGAGCAGACACCCTGCCCCCGACCTGTCCCGGGCATCTGGTGGGCTTCCCCGGGCCTCACCCTTCTCTCTGCAAACCACTGTGCTGTGCTTGGAGGGAGACCCAGGACGCAGAGCAGACACCCTGCCCCCGACGTGTCCCAGGCATCTGCTGGGCTTCCCCGGGCCTCACCCTTCTCTCTGCAAACCACTGTGCTGCGCTCCGGCCACAGAGCACCAGACCCTCCGCTCGGCCGCAGCACCTGTTCCACACTCCCGGCTGATCCAGGCTGCCCACCTGAGCATGTGGGTCCTGGGCTGGCGGCAGCGGCAGGGAGGGATGGCCCCTTCCAGCCTGCCTGGGGCCGGGGGCTTAAGGATGAGGAGATGGAAGGAAACGCCAGGGCCACCTCTCCCCTCTCCCTCCACCCTAGACACCGCCTGGTGCCTGTTTCGGCTTTGAAACCCCCCACCCAAGGCTGCGTTCCCTGGGGGGCCAGATCTCCCCCCACACACTCCTCCAGCACCTCACACAACCCCTGGCGCAGACGGAGCAGGAGCTCCCAGATCAGGTGCTGCATGAAATCGCACCACCCAGCCTAGCTCAGCTCTCAGTCCCCTCCCGCGGGGAGGGGACCACCAAACCAACACCTGCAATCCTTTACAAAAAGAAACCCCTCGTGGGCAAGGCCCCCGGGGCCATCCTGTGCAGGCCCAGCAGGAGATGTGCAGGCGTCGGAGGGGAGCAGAGACCAGCGGTGCCAGGGCCTCCAACCCCGCTTCTCAACCCCACCCACTGGATCCCCTGCGCCACCAGTCAGGGGGGACCGTCACGATATTTTAAATTGCAATTCCGTGCTCCCTTACACGTTGATTATCATTGCTGGATTCTTTTTTTTAATCGCGGATCATCAGAGGGCTGACGGCATTCTAGGTCTGAGATGCATCTCATCGTTCCCCAGAGGCAGCTCAACGTGGACAGACCTGACTCACGCCAACCAAACTCACAAAAGACTGATAAATTCAAACGCCAATTTAGTTATGAATAATAAACGATGCAGCCAAGAAGCCTAAATACACACGGTCACTAGGCTGTAGGAAAGTCTACGTGGAAAGCCAAACTATTAGGACAGCAATGAAGAAAGCAGCAAGTGTCCGACGCCGAGGACCCGTGCTGGGTCTCTCAACAGAGCGATTCCCCAGGGAGGAGGGCGGGGGCGAGACGTGCCTGGGCAGAGAGGAGGCACAGCCTGGCCTGCCGGGAAATGGTGACAGCAGCAACGAGCTCACAGCGCGGGATGCGCACCCAGGGGTGGAAATGGGGCTGGGAGGGGAGCCCAGGCTGTGAGATGCCTTTACGCCACACAGAAACGTTGGGCCAAAGGCAGGAGCTCATCAGGTTTAGTGCAGAAGGCAGCTGGGGGCGGTGGAGGGACAGTGGCCTCGCGGGCAGGAAGTCAGGCGGCCTGGGCCCTGGTCCATCCAGACGGGGACGAAGCAAAGCCAGACGGAGAACATGCGTCTTTGTGACCGACTCCCTGCCGCTCCTCAGACACGCCAGACATTTTCACCCATTTGCTCGCACCTCGATGGACCATAAATGGCAAAGGACTGGAAATTCTACACGCCTGACATCCTCTTAATCCTCTCCTCATCCGTAAGTAGCTGATGAAAAATAATGTCTTTCTAATGGAAGAAGAAATCAGGACTCCCCCCCAAAGCCATTCAGTTCTAGGAAAGCTCATGGAAGCAGTTTTAAAGGGGTTTACTACACATTTAGGTCGAGAAGGCTACCAAGGTACGCACAGATAGCAGGCTGCTTTTAACTTGCTTTGGGGGTTTGACTAGTTCATTGTTCTGTGCATAGGTACTAGTCTGAAACTTAGAGAAATCCATTACTTAGAAAGCAACACTGAAACACAGTAAAATCCTGGTCCCTCTACACCCTACCTGTACAAGTTATTATAAAGCTTTGTTTTCTTGCCTCTACGGAAACTAAAACATCAGTGAACAACAGAGGCAAACAGTCAGAACTGTCCCCGAAATAGGAAAAGCAGTGCAATTCCCTACTGTCTTCTAGGCATTTTCTACTTCTCCAGGGCAATATTCATCAGGGCTAAAGGACCCTTAGGTAAACTACGGAATTTGAGTGATTATGACGCGTCAGTGATTATGACTCACCCTCAGTAGAAACGGCATCACTCTGGTGAGGGACGCTGATACAGGGGAGGCTCTGCATGTGCCGGAGTAGGCGGCATGTGGGGTCTCCGTACCTTCCTATCGATTTTATCATAAGCCCAAAACTGCTCCAAAAAAGCCTAAAAACACCCCTTTGAGGTAACATCACAACTATGAAGGCATCATGGGAAAACTATGGTCAAGACTCCAAGGAGCAAAGTCACGTCTTCAAAGCACGGCTGCTGTGCCTGTAACATTATCCCGACCTACAGTTTAGCTGACTCAACTTCACCATGAAAAAGGCGATCAGACCTAATACAAAACCCTTCGGGAATCAAAGAGCTCTGGGAGAAGTGTCTTGGCTGAAACACAGGCATCCCCAGGCTTTCCAAATGAATGCTACATGGGGGTGATGCTACGAGAACATAAGACAGATTGTCCAAAATGTTTTCAAAGAAAATAAAGCAAGTATGATAGAAAAAAGACAATTAAAACACCACCAAACAAAAGGTAGTGGGGTCGGTAGATAATGGCCCTCCAATATGCCCACATCCTAATCCTCAAACCTCGTAAATACGTCACCTCATGTAGCAAGGGGACTTTGAAGATTAAGGATCTTGAGATGGGGAGATGATCCTGCATTATCCAGGTGGGTCCAATGTGATCACACGTGTCCTTATTAGACGGAGGCAGAAGGGTCAGAGTCAGAGAAGGAGCTGTGACCAAGAAGCAGAGGTCAGAGAGTGCCAGGGAGATTTAAAGACCAGAGGCTACTGGACTGAAGATGCAGAGAGGGGTCACAGGTCAAGGAAGGCAGGCACCTCCAGAATCTGGCAAAGGCCAGGATACGGATTCTCCCCAGAGCCTCCCCAAGTGACACAACCGTGCTGACACCCGGGCTTTAGTCCAGTGGGACTGACATGAGACTTCTGACCTCCAGAACTGTAAGAGAATAACTATGTCTTGTTTTAAGCCACTGAGCTTGTAGCAATTTGTTACAGCAGTCATAGGAAATTAAGATGCAGGGACGGACAGACTGTCAGTCTAGTTTTTAAGACAGTATAGAGACAAGTTGCAAATCCTGAAACATCCCTCAAACCAAAACCTTCCAGTGTGTTCAGGAACCAGAAAGTATCCCCAGAGGCTCCTCAGATCTTCGACTGGCTGAGGTGGTCCTCACCACCCTTGTCAACAGCCGGCACTGTCCAACTTTTCAGTAAGGCTGCAGGGTTAGGACTTTAAACTTTTTTTTAATAGAAATCTCACTTCACTCAGACCCTTGCTCTCAGCACTCCCGTCCTGTCTCTCCTCACAAGACCAGCTCAAGTCCCACCCCTTCTCCCCAGCTCAGTCCCAGGACTCGCTGACAAGCACCACAACACGCCAGCCCTGGGGTGGACCGATGGACGGGAGGCCCACACCCCTCTTCCCTTCCCTTCCCAGGTCTCCACACCCACCAGCATGAGTTCCCCTCTGTCTCTCTCCCCCACGTGACACTTAAACACTTAAACAGAATGCGGAGCAGTGCAGTATCTGGACTCTATCTTGGTTCCTCAACTAGAACAAAGGCCTCTTGAGGGCAGGAAATAGATCTAAAACTAATTTTTCTGTAATTTAAGAAAACTGGAAAATGTACACAAAAGTTGTAAAACCTATTATGCACAGTTCAAAGAGTAATGAACAAAACACCCACACAGACACCCTACTTCACAAATCAAAGCAGAGTCTTAGAAGCCCCGATGCTTCCTCCCTGGTCACATCCCCTTCTGCCACCCGGTGGGGGGGGGGGTGGTAATCAATCTCCTAAACTCTGATGTAATATTCCCTTGCTTCTTTTTTTCTTTTTTAACAGTTGTACTATTACTGCAGCATGGATTCTGAAATATTCCGTTTTCCCTGGTTCTGACCTTTACATAAAGGAATCAAACTCCAAGTATCCTTTGGTGACTTGTTTCTTTCACTCAGCGTTGTTTTTGAGACTCACCCACGCCTCCGCAGCTGTAGGCCGTATACTCTCACTGCCGCGCTGCCTCACGGTACAGACACACAATTCACATAACCATTCTATTGCTGATGGGTTGTTCTCATTGGTTTTGACTTTACAATTATGAACGGCACTGCCATGAACCTTCTCATGCATGTCTCCTGGGCACGTGTACAAGAGTTTCTCGAAGGGATAGGCCTATGAGTCGAACTGCTGGGCCACAGGGCATCCACGCGTACAACGAGAAGCTGCCAAAGCGGCTGCACCAATTTACACGCCCACCAGCAGCAAGTGTGAGCTCATGCTGCCTCCTCTCGATGGCTGGCAACATCCAGCAGTTCACCTCCTGCCAAAGGCTGGCTGTGAAATGGGATCTCACCATGGTTTTCATTGGCATTTCCTGACGACTAATAAGGTTGACTGGCACTCTTTGGATGTTTATGTGCGGTTTGTGTCTTCTCATCTATGAAATGCCTGTTCCTAGCTTTTGACGTGTTGTCTTCTTTTTCTTTCAGAGTTATAGGAATTCTTTCCATATTGTAGATACTAGTTCTCTGTATCCTTTGTCTCTTTATAGTGCTTTTGATGAACTGAATGTCTTAATATTAATGTAGTCAAACTTATCTATCTTTTCCCTGCATGGTTTGGGCTTGTCATGTTTTATTTCAGAAATCCCATCCTAGTCCCAAGTCATAAAGATATTTTCCCATATGATTTTCCAAAATTTTTTTTACAGTTTTGTTTTTCAGATTTAATTCTTTAATCCTCCCACAGCCTTGTGATGGTGTGAGGCTGGGATCACATCCATCTTTACTATTCCTCCTCAGCCCCTGGCATGGTGCTAAGTATATGATATTTATTTAGTAAACAGAAGAAAATAATGTTTTGTGTTCAAAGTTCAAACTTCCCTCTCGGGGAGAGAAAACTCGAGAAGCTTCTCAAACTTTGCATCAGCACTTTGACGAAGTTATTATGGGTGTATCATGACTTTCTGGAATTTCCTTACCCTCCTTTGCCAAGTTGCAGTATGCCACTACCCTGAAGTGCATGCAAAGAGCAGAGCACGGCAGTTCTCATCCAAGATCCGACAGCCCTCAGCTTCAGGTCTCCCTTTGTGCAGCGGGAATTAAAATAATAATAGCATCTACTCCTAGATATAGATCCAAGATATCCGAAGACTTAGGCTCACACAAAAACTTGTACAGCTGTGTTCATAGCAGCATTATTCAACAGTTAAAAAGTGGAAACAACCCAAATGTCCAACAACAGAGGAATGGATAAACAAAATGTGGTCTATCCACATAATGGAATATTATTCAGCAATAAAAAAAATGAAGTATGGATACATGCCATGCCATGGACAAACCCTGAGAACAGTATGCTGAGCGAAAGAAGCCAGACACAAAAGGCGACACATCATAGGATTCTATGTATATGAAATGTCCAGAAAAGGCAAATCCAGAGACAGAAAGTAGATGAAGGCTGCCACAGGACAGGGGGAGTGGGAAATGGGGAGCGACTGCTAATGGGGTGGGATTTCTTTGGGGGACGATAAGAATGTTCTGCAATTAAATAGGGGTGAGGACTGTACACCGTGAATATGCTGCTATGAGCAGTACATGTTTAAATAGCTAAAATGGTGAATTTTATCTCAAAAAGAAAAAATCTGCTAAAAAAATACCAATTTGTTGAACTCTATGCCCCTGGAACATTACTGTAGTGATTATAACCACAGACTCTGAAAATAGACATCCTGGATTCGAATCCACGCTCCCCATATAAGAGCTGTGTGTCTTGGGTGAAGGTGACATTACTTCACCTTACATCACCTGTAAACATGGGGCTAATAGTTCCTGCCTAAGATCATAATGAGAATTAAAGTAGATCATATGCAAAAAGCACTCAGAACAGAGCCCAGAACATAACTGCTCCATAAACCTTGGCTATTAGCCACTATAATTCAGTGTTCAACGTTAGCGCTTGTCTATTTGCAGTGCTCAGGGTTAAAACGGAGAGCTGGCTTTATGCAAAAGACTCCGCTACGTGCTTTATTCCTATCATCGGACTTGCCCTCTCATCAACCTTACGAGGCAGCGTTTTAATCGTTCCCAGTTTACAGACAGGGAAACTGAGGCTTACCGAGGTAAAGTGAAGAAATGGGCTGTGGGAATTCAGATCAAGATCTACCAAAGTTCTGAGCCCTGGCTGGCGACGCCCACTGTAAGACCCCCAGGCAGGCATCCTGCTAGCATCACCGAGAGGGCCGCTGGGTTTGGCTTCAAGAGCCGGTCTGTGTCTGGGCTGCACGTTCCTTTGGAACAGCGACAGCCTCACTGGTCTCCAGAACCCTTCCCCTCCAGCACCGGGCAGGGCCGAACAAACGACCGCCGCTGGGGAACTGGTGGGGCCCTTTCTCCAAGAGCTCCCTTATTGTGAATTACTTCTACTTCAGAACAAAGACGACGACAACCAATCCCACTCAGACCAAGTCCTTCGGAAACGACAATAAAGAAGCACAAAGGGGTGATCTTCAGAGCCTCGTGCGGAGCACCTGGGTCAGGTCTGGGAAAAAGTGGGGCCCGCGCTCGGGGTGGCTGGGGCCCCAGGTCAGCCGGGTCCTGGGGGAGGGGCGGGCCCAGAAAAGGAAGTCCCGTGTGGGTGCAACGCCGGGACGGAGCTGTGAAAGGGGCGCTCTGGGGGGACACTCTGGAAGGAGGGACGCTGGGGGCGGGGTCCGAGGGAAGGGAGGGACGAAAGGGTCCGGGAGGCCTGGGTGTCTCGGCACTGAGGGCACTAGTCCAGGGGGGCGTGGTGGGGCGCAGAAGGAGGGGCCGGGCCGAAGTCCCAGTGGGCGCCGAGGGAGACCAGGAGGGTCCGGGGCCCAGGGCCCGGCGTGGGGGGCGCGGTACCTGCAAAGGCGACGCAGTCTCGGAGCCGGTCCCACCAAAGACGCTCGACCTCCGCCCCCGTCACCGCCGCCGCAGCTACCACGGGCCGCGCCCCCACGTGACCCGCGCACGCGCTGGGGGCGGGGCCGTTACGGGACCCGCCCCCGGCGTCCCGAGTGCGAGTGCGCAGCGGTTGCCGGGGGGACCAGGGAAGCGTAGGGCTGCCAACGACGCAGACGCAGACGCAGAGTGGCCTGGCGGGCTGGGGGACGTAGTGATCCCACACAACCGGGCTTCCCCACTGCTACGGGGTGTTCAGTGTTTCCGGAATAAACATGCACCGAGAGGCCTCGGAGCCCGTGGCGGACGGGGGAGCGGAGCAGGACTGCGCGCGGGAGCCGGGCTTGGAGCCAGCCATGGAGGAGTTGGCGGGTGATCACGGGAACGCAGGCCAAGGGGGCCGCAAGGAAGGTGCCGACAGCCGCCCCAGGGAGGCGAGGGGGGCGACGGGCTGCGCCCCAGCACCACACACCTAGTCTTCACAGCCAGCAGTAATAATAATAATAATAATGGCGACCCACACTTACTAAACGATGCGTGCCGTGCGCTCACTGCCTTCGAGCCATACACCCTCGCTCTGCGGTAGGCACTCCTCTCCCCGTTTCATACAGATGAGGAACCTGGAACTTAAAGAGATTATAGAACTTGCTCCAAACAGATTACCCTCAGCCAGTCAATGACAGAACAGACTCACGCCTGGACAGTCTGACTCCAGAGCCCAAGCCCTCACTGAACACACCATTCTCCCCACCGCCCAACTTTTTAATGTTTTGAATGTTTCCCTTTATTGCCGGCACCATGTAAGATCAAAGGCTCTCTCCCCCTCTGGACGGCAAGCTATGTCAGGGCAGGACATCCTGATTGAACTGGCAGTGGCCGGTCCAGTGCCTGATCTGTGGTAGACAGAGTGAATGACAAGCTGGTGCTTCTGACGTGACTCCTCAACAGAGTTTTCCGGAATGGGCTTAGAAAACAGCCTCCGCTCCTGCTTGGCTTGGACTGGAAGGGAAACTTTTTAGGGACTGGTAAAGAAACTACTTGATTTGTGTCTCAGTTTTTGAACCCAGCCAACAAATATATCTTGAGCATTGACTGTCCAGGCAAGCCCTGTAAGAGTTGCAGTAGGGAAGCCATGTTGCTCTGTGCACAGACACAGGTTTGAAGCCACTCCTGCTGGGTTCACACTACCCCTCTGCAACTTGCCGGCTTTATGGCCGTTTGCCCAGAGCTTAAGCTCTCTATAGGGCAGTCTCCTGTTTTGCAAGCGAGATAGTTGTAATTAGAGTGTCTGGCATACATTGGGCCGGTAATAAATGGTAGTTCTTGTTATTAATATAACCAATCAATTATTATGTACATTGAGCACCTAGTCTTTCTTCCACAAACCTTTATCTGGTGTCTCTTGTGGCTGGGCATTGTATGCAGTGGGAAATGGGAAATTATAAGATACAGTCCCACACACGGAGTGTTGAATCTCATTCGGTAGTCCACAGGGACACCCAGAGAGCAGCAGCAAACAGCCCTTAAGATTAAGTGCATTTGAATCAGCCAATTTTGAATGACCTTTAAAAAAAAAAAAAGTGCATTTGAACGTGTTCATTTTCTTTCTACCAAAGATATTCCCATCATTTTTGTTTCTTCTTGTGTGTTTTTTGAGACCTTTTTTTTAAATTGAAGTATAGTTGACTTATAATGTTATATTAGTTTAGGTGTACAACATAATGATTCAAAATTTTTATAGATTATATGCCATTTACAGTTACTATAAAATATTGGCTGTATTCCCTATGCTGTACAATACATCCTTGTAGCTTATTTATTTTATAGATGGTAGTTTATATTTCTTAATCCCCTACCTCTATCTTGGTCCTCCCTCCTCTTTTGAGAACTTTTTAAAAAGAACAGAGAACATTATAACAAACACCCATGTATCGCCACCGAGAATTGAAAATGATTAGCATTTTAATCATATGTACCTGAAGTCTTTTTTTAAAGAAATAAAACATTTCAGATAAGTTTGATGTTTTTTGCCCTACCCCACCTCTATTCGTAATCCCATTACCTTCTCCCTGCCTCCAGAATTTTGTGTGGGCTCTTTCAATCTCGTCTGTCTCTCTCCCTATCTATCTCCCTATCTATCTATCTATCTAAAATGTGTCCTTAAACAATGCATAGCATAGGTTTGTGTGGGCTTGATTTATGTAAATGATATCCTGTGCTTATATGAAACTTTTTCCACTCCATATGTGTTTCTGCGAATTATCCATATTGATTGACATAGCTCCAGTGCATTCTATTCCAAGGCAGAATAATAATCTGTTGCTTTATTTAACCAGTCCCTATGGATGAACATTTGCATTGTTAATAGGTTTTGGCTGTTAGAAGTAACACAGAAGTGAATATCTTTGCACACGTCTCCGTGTCCAGCTGTACAAGAGGTTTTATCAAAGATCTGCCTAGAAGTGAAATTTTCATAGTCCTTATCAGTGCTTTAAAAATCACTGTGAAACATTTAAAGAGTACCAGTTCCATGCTAAAAGCGGACAGTTATTCATCAAGTTGAAATTGGGGGACATTTTTTATACATTTCTCGATCTCTATAGAACCAATCTCTTATTTTACAGAAATTAATGATCCTAAGGAAACATGCCTGGGTCCTTCGGACACTTCCTACCTCAGCGAGCAGAAACACAGTGGTGATAGCTGGTCAGATGGTCGCTTAGCACACCAAAAAGATGACAAAGAAGATCGTGGCCCCAGGTACGTGGGTGTGCTGTTGCCAGTCACAGCACGCTTTTACCCACTAAGGTGGATGTGATAATCACCCCTTTGTCCAGATAAGGAAATTGAGGCTCATAGAGATTAAATAGTCTGCCCCATGTCTGAGGATTAGTCACAGAGTCAGGATGGCGTTGCTCTGTGGCATAACTAACCACGATCTATACAACGTTAATGCTGGACCTGGAGAGAGAGAAACATGAGTAGTTCTTGATGACACAAAGGTATTTCTAGTAGAACACACTTTGCAGTTTTTGAGAAGGCTGAAAGTCACAATATTGGATGAGGCCTTGAAAGCTATGAACAAAGTCACCGGGCATATAGAATATTGTGGAATTTGTGGACAGAATGGGTGTGGCAAAGAATTTATGGGATATGTTTTACAGCTGACAAATTGAAATAAACTTCTTGTTCATGGTTTTCATTCAACAGAATTACTAAAAATTTTCTACAAAAACTGTGCAAGAAGCACAAGCTTTATATTACCCCAGCACTGAACGATACGCTGTATTTACACTATAAAGGTAAGGGGCTGGTGGAGGAGCTACCTCATGTCAGGTGGAAAGACTCTAGTGGTGTTAAGAATTACTTGCAGGGATCATCTGGTGTTCTTAACTTATATTTAAGTAGAAATTTCAGAGTTTAGTGGAGATGCATGGAAAAGCAATAATATTTCTTTGAAGAAAAAGTCTTACGTGACTGGAGTTAATATGGGTTCAAGGGAAACACATTGGTATCTTTTATTTATATTTGCTAAAGTACTCATACTCTTTCGAACCAGTAGCTACTTGTAAATACTTTGGGCTTGGGAGGGTTACGTTGTGAAGGACTGTGTCGGTGTCCAGTATCACACATAAACTTAAGTTCAGGTTCATAGACGGGGCTATTCCAGCAATGAGGAAGCAGAGTGGTAACTCCCAACCTTGTGCTGAATTTGGGATGGCCACCCTGCTTCATCAGACCATCTTTATGTTCATTTGTTCAGTAAATGTTTACTGAGAGCCTTCTGTGTGCCCGGCAAGTGCTGAAGATACAGAGACGGATATGGTAAAGATGCTTTTGGTGTCTTGGGGGATAGGGCGGCCACTGTGAGAAGGTTCACGCTGTGCCAGGGAGATTCACGGAGGGCTCCAGCAGCACAACTACTTTAAAGGTGTGGAACGACCCCTAACTGGTCTCCTCACCTCCACGTTGCCCCCTCCAAAATCCTCCACCCAATGTCTAGGTGTAACAGTGATAAGATGACTTAGGAGGGCAGACCCCAGAGGACCAATATTTAAGAGGTGGGAAGAAGAAGAAGACCCAGTGGGTTAGACCAAGTAGAAAGAATCAGAGAGGTAGAAGAATTAGGAGAGAGATATGCCTATATTATCTACTGCTGCCTAACAAATTATCCCCAAACTTACCAACTTAAAAAAATTATCATTATTTGATACTGTTTCTGAGGGTCAGGAATCGGAATGACTTAGCTGGGTGGTTCTGCCTCACCGTTGCTATTACCCTTTTTTAATAAAAACTTTTGGTTAAAACTTTTCAGGCAACAAAACAAATGACTTTGAAAAAGTTTTGGTAATAGCAGGTGCACCGTGAATTACAAATCTATAATGAGTCACTCAAGGAAACAAAAATGTTTGTTTTCCTCACCTTAAATGTGGCTCATAAAACTGAAAAATACCGTAAAACCAGACCCGAACTTTGGACTGGCTTCAGGTACAGCTGGATCCTGGTGCTCACCGCGTATCTTCACGAGGCTGTTTCTCCCCTTTCCTTGGCCCTGCTTTCCCTTGTGCTCATTCATTTCAGACAGGTCACCCCTCACTTCCCCCCACTCCCAGGCGAGAAGGGAAGGTGGCTGCTTCAGTGTTAGGCTCTACCCTACCAGGCTGGCAATTCTAGCAGAAAGTTACCGCTTTCCAATGGAGCCAGCAAAGCTCCCCAGGATTCATGAAGGTTGGCTCCACTTGGCTAAGCGTGACCAGCTCCCTGCAGAGAGCCATGGGGTAGGATCAGGACAGGGATGTCCCTCCAAAGAGGCAGTGGTGTAACTGAGGAAGGACGTGTGGATGCTGGGCAGATAGGCAAAAAAGAGGGTGACCCCTGTGCCTCTGAGTGTGTAGAAGCTTAACCAACTCCCCCTTCCTCCCCACTAGGCTTTGACCGCATCGAGAACTTGGAAGAGTACACGGGGCTGCGTTGTCTCTGGCTGGAGTGCAACGGAATACAGAAAATCGAGAACCTAGAGGCCCAAACGGAACTGCGATGCCTCTTCTTGCAAGTGAACTTGCTCCATAAGATCGAGAACCTAGAACCTCTGCAGAAACTGGATGCTCTCAATATCAGCAACAATTACATCAAGACCATTGAAAACCTCTGTAAGAAGGCCCTGCCGTGGCGGGGCGGGGTGGGGGTGGGCGTTCTCTAGGCCCCCGCATCCACCACCGTTTCCTAGCGGAGGTTCGTAACATTCTTTTCCACCCGTGTCGCTTACTTCTGCCGACCTCCCCTTCCAGCCTGCCTGCCGGTCCTCAACACGCTCCAGATGGCCCACAACCACTTAGAGACCGTGGAAGACGTTCAGCATCTCAAGGAGTGTTTGAAACTCTGTGTCCTTGACCTTTCCCACAACAAGCTGAGTGACCCAGAGATCCTGAGCATTCTTGAGAGCATGCCCGACTTGGTAAAACACACGCACGCACACAACTTGCGTTATCTTGTGTTCTGCAGACAGCAAATCTCTTTTCTCTTTCCCCTCCCTCCCTTCCCCCTTCCTTTCTCCCTGCTTTCTTAACACGCATCACACTTTTTTTTCCCCTCTCTGTATTTTTAGCTGGCGTGTTTTAAATGCCAGGTGCCGTATCGTTTCACCCACAAATATTTCAGTGTGTATTCTTGACAGATAAGGACTTTTTAAAAGCATCATCACAATACTATTATTATATCTAAAATATTATCAGAATGACAGTTAATAACCAGTCCATATTCAGTGTTCCCCATTTGTCTCAAAAATGTGCTTTGACTGTTGGGTTTTGCAAATCCAAACCAGATCCACACATCGTATTTGGATTATGCATCTCTCACATCTCTTGATCTATCACAGTCTCCCCTTGGCTGTTTTCCCACACACCCCCCCCCCCCCCCATAAATCTGTTGAGGAAACCGGGTCCCTCCTCTGGCTGTCAGCCACTTGCTGGATTCAGTTGACTGCATCCTCTTGGTGTGGTTTAAAGTGTTCTGCTGTCCCCAGTATCTCTTGTAAACTGATGATGATGGAGCCAGAGACCTGATCAGATCCAGCCTCAGAATATAACTTTGAGGTTTGCTGTTGCATCAATCAGGGCACCTGTAAGTCTGGTTGCCTCTCTTTTTGTAACTTTAAGCTTGATTCGTGGGTTTGGCTGCTGTCAATCAGATCCAGCCTTCATGAAGTCCCTCATCAACCCTTCCCCTGATTGTTCCTGCAGCTCCCGATGCACGTTGCCTCCATGTGTGATTTCATTAGGGGTCACACAGTGACCATATTCTAAGTGTCTTATTCCTTCTGCACCTATTGGCTGGAATGCTTCCACAAAGAGCAGTTTTGCTCCTCAATTCATGCCTCCCTAATATAAAGTGCATATAGAAAAGGCTGGGATAGGGACTTCCCTGGTGGCGCCGTGGGTAAGACTCCGCGCTCCCAATGCAGGGGGCCTGGGTTCGATCCCTGGCCAGGGAACTGGATCCCACATGCATGCCGCAACTAAGAGTTCACATGCCACAGCTAAGGAGCCAGTGAGCTGCAACTAAGGAGCCCGTGAGCTGCAGCTAAGGAACCCACCTGCCACAACTAAGACCCAGTGCAACCAAATAAATAAATAAATATTTTTTTAAAAAGAAAGAAAAAGCTAGGATAAATGCTTGTTGGTTTTTTTTCTTTTTATGTATTCCTTTTCAGAGAAATGAGTCAGGAACGTAGGAACCTCTAAAGGTGACAATGAGGTTGAACCTCTAAAGGTTCACGTTTTCATCGTGAACACAAAGATTTACAGATACAGTATTTGATATGACTTAACCCTTGCTGTCATTTTAATTTGGGGTGATTGAATGGTCCCATCTTCTAGCCTGTGGCAACCCCTCCAGGCGGCTCCTGTGTCCTTTGGACTCAACTCCAGCAGCCTTTGACGACTTCCTTGCTTTTTAGTGTATATGTGTTGTCATGTGAACTAGGAAAAAATATTCCAAATAGCACACAAAAAACATGAGTTCACTGTTTACTGCTTAGGGTATGGATAAGAAGGAAAAAGTGAGTCCATTTAAAGAAAAACAGTAAGCAAATCATAGTTCAAGAACAATCTGTAGAGCAGACTGTCACTAAAGACTAATTTAGAATTTATATTATCACCAGTATATGGTGATGATATAAAGCTGTATTATAATACCTTTTTTTGGCCTGGCTGCCATAACAAAGTACCAGACTGAGTGGCTTAAACAACAGAAATTTATTTTCTCATGATTCTGAAGGCTAGAAGTCCGAGATCAAGGTGTCAGCAGGGTTGGTTTCTCCTGAGGCCTCTCTCCTTGGCATGTAGACGGCCATCTTCTCCCTGGGTCCTCCTATGGCCTTCTCGGTGTGTGTCTCTGTGTCCTAATCTCCTCTTCTTACAAGGACCTATTGGATCATGCCCCACCCTAATGACATCATTTAATCTTAATCACCTCTTCAAAGACCCTGTCTCCACATACAGTCACATTCTGAGGCGCTGGGGGTTAGGACTTCAGCATGTGAGTTTGCTGGGGGGATGCAATTCAATCCATAACAAGAACAGTCTGCCTCATGGTTGTTTTGTGATGCCTTTTACATTCTCCATACACACGCAGCCCTTTAGTCCCTGCCCCTGGGGCACATTGCTCCCCCTGCTCAGCCCCACAGAACAGGTCACTTGAACCAGTATATTTATTTTCCTGAACAAGAAAAATCACTTTAGATATGAAAAACATTTCACCAGTTCAGGCAAACCGATGTTAAATGTTTCACCCACATGTCACCTTGACCATTCACCTTCTTGAGTTTCATCGGCAGGAGGGGAGGTGACAGTATCCAAAGGGGGGGGGGGACAGCGCACTGGCACTGCTGTGTCACTTTCCCTTTCCTGGTCCCAACTTGACATCCAGGAGACCTGTAAGCCTGGCAGTAGATAAGCAGGCACTTTGCATCCTATCCCCTCAGTCACCACTTCTTATCTGTCTAGCTGCTGTGTACATTTTCTTAAAATGGGTCCTGGCTGGGAAGGACAGAAAACGATCAATTGGAGATTAATTTCAGTAAAAGAGATTGGGCGAGCAAAACTAATGCAATCACTGCCCTTGGGTAAAGGCCTCAGGAAGTGTTTTCCAATATTGTTCTGGAAGGACGATGAGAGATAGGATCTGAAGTTCAAGTGTAATAGAAGAAAGGGCTGCCCAATTCTCGGGACAGTTCTGATGGCGCAGAAACAAAGAAAGCCTCTGCCTTCTCTGATACCGTCTTCATGACTTGATGTCGACACTCCCTGTTTATTTATTTTCAGAGCACTGCACATATTAACTGTTTTAATTGCATCCATTTTTCAGTGATTAATGTGGTTCTGCCTGTGTGCTTCCAGCGTGTACTGAATTTGATGGGAAACCCAGTGATCAGGAACATCCCTAATTATCGAAGGACTGTCACTGTTCGACTAAAACGTTTAACATACCTGGATGATAGACCAGTTTTTCCAAAGGACAGGTAAGGAAATGAAAAGCCTTTTGATCACACTTAATAGGTAATAGTTGAGCATGCTCAATATTAAACTTTTAAAAATTTCTGATTTTTGAGCATTTCCACACATCATTAAATGTTCCAGTGAAATAGGTTTAATGGCTTACGTGATTGTTTATAATAGGAAATTCCGTCTTTGAGCACTTATTCATAGATTTTTCATAATCCTTTGATAATTATCCTTCTATATAAGTCTCTGATCTCGTGGCCGGTTATTTCCTTAGGATGGAACCCTGAGTTGTATTATTGGATTAAAGACTGTGGTTTGAGACTTTTAAAAGGTGTTTTTAAATATTTTCTAATTGTTTTCTAGAATGTTTGTATCAACTTATAACTTCCCCAGACACAGCCATGTAAAAAAAAAACAAACCATTGCCAGGCCAATTGATGAGTGAAGGTGGTACCTCGTTTTATTTATTTAATTTTTATTCATTTATTTATTTTTTGGCTGCATTGGGTCTTTGTTGCTGCACGCGGGCTTTCTCTAGTTGCGGTGAGCAGGGGCTACTCTTCATTGCAGTGTGCGGGCTTCTCATTGCAGTGTCTTCTCTTGTTGCAGAGCACGGGCTCTAGGGCACAAGGGCTTCAGTAGTTGTGGCACATGGGCTCAGTAGTTGTGGCTTGCGGGGTCTAGAGCGCAGGCTCAGTAGTTGTGGCGCATGGGCTTAGTTGCTCTGCGGCATGTGGGATCTTCCCAGTCCGGGGCTCGAACCCGTGTCCGCTGCATTGGCAGGCAGATTCTTAACCACTGTGCCACCAGGGAAGTCCCAGTACCTCGTTTTAAATTTGCATTTTTGGGTAACTGATGAAGTTGGTCATTTTTACTACCTTTGTTGGGCATTTATGTTTCCTTCTCTATGAGTATTGCATTCATGATTTCTTCCCAGTTTCCTTTTGGGGGGATGCTTTTTCTTACTGATTCATAAGAGCTCTTTGCATATCAAGAATATTGAACCCAGGACTGCCATGTGTATCATCACTGCTTTTATCTGGGTTTTTAATTTACCTTTTTTTTCTTTTTGGCTGCACCTTGTGGCTTGTGGGATCTTAGTTCCCCGACCAGAGATCAAACCCTCACCCTCGGCAGTGAAAGCACAGAGTCCTAACCACTGGACTTCCAGAAAATTCCCTTAATTTACCTTTTGATTGAGGTCACTATTCATTCATTCCAGCTTAGAATAAAACCTCAGTAACTGGGATGGCCTGAAGGGAAGTGCAAATCTGAATTTTCCAACACTTAAAAGGAAACGTAGCTGGTAGTATGTTTTTGTTTTTTGTTTTTTGTTTTTTAATAAATTTATTTATTTAGTTAGTTAGTTTTGGCTGTGTTGGGTCTTCGTTTCTGTGCGAGGGCTTTCTCTAGTTGCGGCGAGTGGGGGCCACTCTTCATCGCGGTGCGCGGGCCTCTCACTATCGTGGCCTTTCTTGTTGCGGAGCACAGGCTCCAGACGCGCAGGCTCAGTAGTTGTGGCTCACGGGCCTAGTTGCTCCACGGCATGTGGGATCTTCCCAGACCAGGGCTCGAACCCGTGTCCCCTGCATTGGCAGGCAGATTCTCAACCACTGCGCCACCAGGGAAGCCCCGGTAGTATGTTTTTGAACTCACAAATTTTAGTCAAACTAATACAGATTTCAGTCGGAAGGGAGAGCCTCCACTTGGACCAGGTAAGAGAACCAGGATCCCTGCTTTTGGGCAGTCAGGCCGAGATGCATCCGTTTCCCCAGCACCGAGCCCTGGGTGTTCAGGGGGATGGCGGGAGGGCAGGGCCTGCGGGCGGACCTCCAAGCCCAGCTCTGCAGCTGTGGGTCCTGTGCCCATGGCTGAGCGCCAACCTCCCCAGCTTCAGGTTCCTCATCCGGAAAGTGGGGACAATACCGACCGCGGGGTCCTTGTGAGTATCTGTTAGTATCACGTGGGACTTAAGCAGGTACCAGCTGGTAGGAGGAGGGAACCAGCAGGAGGGGCTGTCCCGGAGGATTGTGAGTCCCCACACTGCGGCAGTGCCGCCCAGCAGGAAAGTGTAAACAGGGACCTGAGCTGGGCCCTCAGCAGGGAGACCCCCGCCCTGGACAGTGCAGCATGACTTCTCTTCAGGAGTTGGGTTCACCTGGGTTTGAAGCCTCATTCCAGCACTCTCTAGCTGTTCCACACTGGGCCCTTGACGTTCTCTCCACCTGGGATGCTCTTCACAGGTGTCTGCAGGTGTCTGCTCACCTGTCATCTTCTGAAGATCTCCATGAGTGACCACCTATCTAAGTAGCACCTTTGCCACTTCCACCTGCTGTCTCTTCAGCCTGATTTCTCAAGACACATCCACCTCTGACATACTTGTTTCCCCATAAAAGGGCAGCTCTAACAGACCAAGCGATGTCATCTCTTATGTTACCTGCTGTATCCCCAGCCTCTAGAACAGTTCACCCATTTCAAGTGTACAATTCAGTGGTTTTTTAGTATGTTCACAGAGTTGTCCAACCACACTGCACAATCAATTCTAGAATATTTTTATCACCCAAAAAGTAACCCTTACTTATTAGCAGTCACTCCCCAACCCGCCTCTGCCAGCCCCTGGCAACCACAAATCTACTTTCTATCTCTCTGGATTTGCCTATTCTGGACATTTCCCATAAATGGAATCATACGATATGTGGTCTTTTGTGAATGGCTTCTTTCACTGAGCATATTTTTAAGGTTCACCCACGTTGCAGCCTGTGTCAGTAAATACTTCCAAAATAATGCTGTGAAATAATATTCCATTTGGAAAGCCCACATTTCTTTTTGTTTTGTTTTTTATACAGCAGGCTCTTATTAGTTATCCATTTTATACCTATTAGTGTGTATATGTCAATCCCAATCTCCCAATTCATCACACCACCACCACCCCTGCCACTTTCCCCCCTTGGTGTCCATACGTTTGTTCTCTACATCTGTGTCTCTATTTCTGCCTTGCAAACTGGTTCATCTGTACAGTTTTTCTAGATTCCACATATATGCGTTAATATACGATATTTGTTTTTCTCTTTCTGACTGACTTCACTCTGTATGACAGCCTCTAGATCCATCCACGTCTCAACAAATGACCCAATTTCGTTCCTTTTTATGGCTGAGTAATATTCCATTGCATATATGTACTACAACTTCTTTATCCATTTGTCTGTCGATGGGCATTTAGGTTGCTTCCATGACCTGGCTATTGTAAATAGTGCTGCAATGAACATTCAGGTGCATGTGTCTTTTTGAATTGTGGTTTTCTCTGGGTATATGCCCAGTAGTGGGATTGCTGGATCATATGGTAATTCTATTTTTAGTTTTGTAAGGAACCTCCATACTGTTCTCCATAGTGGCTGTATCAGTTTACATTCCCACCAACAGTGCAAGAGGGTTCCCTTTTCTCCACACCCTCTCCAGCATTTGTTGTTTGTAGATTTTCTGATGAAGCCCATTCTAACTGGTGTGAGGTGATACCTCATTGTAGTTTTGTGTTTCTCTAATAATTAGTGATGTTGAGCAGCTTTTCGTGTGCTTCTTGGTCATCTGTATGTCTTCTTTGGAGAAATGTCCATTAAGGTCTTCTGCCCATTTTTAGATTGGGTTGATTGTTTTTTTAATATTGAGCTGCATGAGCTGTTTTTATATTTTGGAGATTAATCCTTTGTCCGTTGATTCATTTGCAAATGTTTTCTCCCATTCTGAGGATTGTCTTTTCGTCTTGTTTATGGTTTCCTTTGCTGTGCAAAAGCTTTGAAGTTTCATTAGGTCCCATTTGTTTATTTTTGTTTTTATTTCCATTACTCTAGGAGGTGGATCAAAAAAGATCTTGCTTTGATTTATGTCAAAGAGTGTTCTTCCTATGTTTTCCTCTAAGAGTTTTACAGTGTCCGGTCTTACATTTAGGTCTCGAATCCATTTTGAGTTTATTTTTGTGTATGGTGTTAGGGAGTGTTCTAATTTCATTCTTTTACATGTAGCTGTCCAGTTTTCCCAGCACCACTTATTGAAGAGACTGTCTTTTCTCCATTGTATACCCTTGCCTCCTTTGTCATAGATTAGTTGACCATACGTGCGTGGGTTTATCTCTGGGCTTTCTATCTTCTTCCATTGATCTATGTTTCTGTTTTTGTGCCTGTACCATATTGTCTTGATTACTGTAGCTTTGTAGTATAGTCTGAAGTCAGGGAGTCTGATTCCTCCTGCTCCGTTTTTTTCCCTCAAGACTGCTTTGGCTATTCAGGATCTTTTGTGTCTCCATACAAATTTTAAGATTTTTTGTTCTAGTTCTGTAAAAAATGCCATTGGTAATTTGATAGGGATTGCATTGAATCTGTAGATTGCTTTGCGTAGTATAGTCATTTTCACAATATTGATTCTTCCAATCCAAGAACATGGTATATCTCTCCATCTGTTGGTATCATCTTTAATTTCTTTCATCAGTGTCTTATACTTTTCTGCATACAGGGCTTTTGTCTCCCTAGGTAGGTTTTTTCCTAGGTATTTTATTCTTTTTGTTGCAATGGTAAATGGGAGTGTTTCCTTAATTTCTCTTTCAGATTTTTCATCATTAGTGTATAGGAATGCAAGAGATTTCTGTGCATTAATTTTGTATCCTGCAACTTTACCAAATTCATTGATTAGCTCTAGCAGTTTTCTGGTGGCATCTTTCGGATTCTCTATGTATAGTATCATGTCATCTGCAAACAGTGACAGTTTTACTTCTTCTTTTCCAATTTGTATTCCTTTTATTTCTTTTTCTTCTCTGATTGCCGTGGCTAGGACTTCCAAAACTATGTTGAATAATAGTGGTGAGAGTGGACATCTTGTCTTGTTCCTGATCTTAGAGGAAATGCTTTCAGTGTTTCACCATTGAGAATGATGTTTGCTGTGGGTTTGTTGTATATGGCCTTTATTATGTTGAGGTAGGTTCCCTCTATGCCCACTTTCTGGAGAGTTTTTATCATAAGTGGGTGTTGAATTTTGTCAAAAGCTTTTTCTGCATCTATTGAGATGATCATATGGTTTTTATTCTTCAATTTGTTAATATGGTGTATCACATTGATTGATTTGCCTATATTGAAGAACCCTTGCATCCCTGGGATAAATCCCACTTGATCATGGTGTATGATCCTTTTAATGTGTTGTTGGATTCTGTTTGCTAGTATCTTGTTGAGGATTTTTGTATCTATATTCATCAGTGATATTGGTCTGCAATTTTCTTTTTTTGTAGTATCTTTGTCTGGTTTTGGTATCAGGGTGATGGTGGCCTCATAGAATGAATTTGGGAGTGTTCCTTCCTCTGCAATTTTTTGGAAGAGTTTGAGAAGGATGGGTGTTAGCTCTTCTCTAAATGTTTGATAGAATTCACCTGTGAAGCCATCTGGTCCTGGACTTTTGTTTGTTGGAAGATATTTAATCACAGTTTCAATTTCATTACTTGTGACTGGTCTGTTCATATTTTCTATTTCTTCCTGGTTCAGTCTTGGAAGGTTATACCTTTCTAAGAAATTTGTCCATTTCTTCCAGGTTGTCCATTTTATTGGCATAGAGTTGCTTGTAGTAGTCTCTTAGGATGCTTTGTATTTCTGCGGTGTCTGTTGTAACTTCTCCTTTTTCATTTCTAATTTTATTGATTTGAGTCCTCTCCCTCTTTTTCTTGATGAGTCTGGCTAATGGTTTATCAATTTTGTTTATCTTCTCAAAGAACCAGCTTTTAGTTTCATTGATCTTTGCTATTGTTTTCTTTGTTTCTATTTCATTTATTTCTGCTCTAATCTTTATGATTTCTTTCCTTCTACTAACTATGGGTTTTGTTTGTTCTTCTTTCTCTAGTTCCTTTAGGTGTAAGGTTAGATTGTTTATTTGAGATTTTTCTTGTTTCTTGAGGTAGGCTTGTATAGCTATAAACTTCCCTCTTAGAACTGCTTTTGCTGCATCCCATAGGTTTTGGATCATAGTGTTTTCATTGTCATTTGTTTGTAGGTATATTTTGATTTCCTCTTTGATTTCTTCAGTGATCTCTTATTTAGTAACGTATTGTTTAGCCTCCATGTGTTTGCGTTTTTTACATTTTTTCCCCTGTGATTCATTTCTAATCTCATAGCGTTGTGGTCAGAAAAGATGCTTGATATGATTTCAATTTTCTTAAATTTACTGAGGCTTGATTTGTGACCCAAGATGTGATCTATCCTGGAGAATGTTCCGTGCGCACTTGAGAAAAAAGTGTAATCTACTGGTTTTGGATGGAATGTCCTATAAATATCAGTTATATCTATCTGGTCTATTGTGTCATTTAAAGCTTGTGTTTCCTTATTAATTTTCTGTCAGGATGATCTGTCCATTGGTGTAAGTGAGGTGTTAAAGTCCCCCACTATTAGTGTGTTACTGTCGATTTCCTCTTTTATAGCTGTTAGCAGTTGCCTTATGTATTGAGGTGCTCCTATGTTGGGTGCATATATATTTATAATTGTTATAGCATCTTCTTGCGTTGATCCCTTGATCATTATATAGTGTCCTTCCTTGTCTCTTGTAACATTCTTTATTTTAAAGTCTATTTTATCTGAAATGAGTATTGCTACTCCAGCCTTCTTTTGATTTCCATTTGCATGGAATATCTTTTTCCATCCCCTCATTTTCAGTCTGTATGTGTCCCTAGGTCTGAAGTGGGTCTCTTGTAGACAGAATATATATGGGTCTTGTTTTTGTATCCATTCAGCAAGCCTGTGTCTTTTGGTTGAAGCATTTAATCCATTCACGTTTAAGGTAATTATCGATATGTATGTTCCTATTACCATTTTCTTAATTGTTTTGGGTTTGTTTTTATAGGTTCTTTTCTTCTGTTGTGTTTCCCACTCAGAGAGGTTCCTTTAGCATTTGTTGTAGAGCTGGTTTGGTGGGGCTGAATCCTCTTAGCTTTTGCTTGTCTGTAAAGCTTTTGATTTCTCCGTCGAATCTGAATAAGATGCTTGCCGTGTAGAGTAATCTTGGTTGTAGGTTCTTCCCTTTCATCACTTTAAATATATCATTGCCACTCCCTTCTGGCCCATAGAGTTTCTGCTGCCAAATCAGCTGTTAACCTTATGGGAGTTCCCTTGTATGTTAATTGTCATTTTTCCCTTGTTGCTTTTAATAATTTTTGTCTTTAATTTTTGTCAGTTTGATTACTGTGCGTCTCAGTATGTTTCTCCTTGGGTTTATGCTGCCTGGGACTCTCTGCACTTCCTGGACTTGGGTGGCTATTTCCTTTCCCATGTTAGGGACGTTTTCGACTATAATCTCTTCATATATTTTCTTGGGTCCTTTCTCTCTCTCTTCTCCTTCTGGGACGCCTATAATGTGAATGTTGGTGCGTTTAATGTTGTCCCAGAGGTCTCTTAGGCTGTCTTCATTTCTTTTCATTCTTTTTTCTTTATTGTGTTCTGTGACAGTGAATTCCACCATTCTGTCTTCCAGTTCACTTATCCATTTTTCTGCCTCAGTTATTCTGCTATTCATTCCTTCTACTGTATTTTTCATTTCAGTTATTGTATTGTTCATCTCTGTTTGTTCTTTAATTATTCTAGGTATTTGTTCTTTATTTCTTCTAGGTCTTTGATAAACATTTCTTGCATCTTCTCGATCTTTGCCTCCATTCTTTTTCTGAGGTCCTGGATCATCTTCACTATCATTTTTCTGAAATCTTTTTCTGGAAGGTTGCCTATCTCCACCTCATTTAGTTGCTTTTCTGGGGTTTTATCTTGTTCCTTCATCTGGTACATAGCCCTCTGCCTTTTCATCTCGTCTTTCTGTGGATGTGGTTTTCGGTGCACAGACTGCAGAATTGTAGTTCTTCTTGCTTCTGCTGTCTGCCCTCTGGTGGATGAGGCTATCTCAGCCCACATTTTCTTTATCTGTCAGCTGATGGACATTTGGTTTGCTTCCACTTTTTGGCTGTCGTGAACAGTGCTGCTATCAATGTTCGCGTGCAGGGTTTTGTGTGTGGACATTTGTTTTCAACACATTTGAGTAAATACTTAGGAGCACGATTGCTGGATTACATGTAAGAATATGTTTGCTTTGTAATTGCCAAGCGGTCTTCCAAGGGGCTGCGCCCTTTTGCATTCCCACCAGCAATGAAGCATTCCTGTCGCTGCACATCCTTCCCGGCATTTGGTGTTGTCAGTGTTCTGGATTTTAGCCGTTCTGTTGAGTGTCAAGTGGCATCTCATTGGTTTAATTTGCACTTTCCTGACGTCCTATGATGATGAGCTTGTTTGCCACCTGCCTATCTTCTTTGGTGAGGTGTCCAGCTCTTTTGCCCACTTTTTAAAATGTGTGTGCTTTTTCATTTTTGAGTTTTAATAGTTCTTTGTATGTTTTGGATACAAGCCATTTTTCAGTTATCTTTCTTGCAAATATTTTCTCCCAGTGCAGTTTGTCTTCTCATTCTTTTAACCTCTTCCCGTTTTTAAGTCATCTTTGTATTAATGAGTTGTAATAGGTCTTTGTATATTCTAGATACAACCCCCTGATCCGGTGTATGATTTGCATACCCATTCTGTGGGTTGTCTTTTATGTATGGTATTCTTTGCATGACACACATTTTTAATTTTGGTGGAGTCCAATTTCTCTATTTTTTTCTTTTGTCACTTGTGCTCTTGGCCTCATATCTGGAAGGCTTTGCAAACCATTAGACTTTAAAGATTAAAATGTGCATGTGTTAATATGTATCCTTGCAGTCATATGTCCTGTGACTTTAGTTTGATTTTGGGGAAAATGAGCAAGTTTGGTCAGATAGTATATGTTTTGGATTTACTTTGAACCTGTGACAATTCAAACCTCCCCGATTTCTGGGGTGTTCTTGTTTCTTTGTTTTTTGTTTTTAATACTCCTAAACAGAGCTTGTGCAGAGGCCTGGGCACGAGGAGGGTACACAGCTGAGAAGGAGGAGAGACAGCAGTGGGAGAGCAGAGAGCGGAAGAAGATCACAGACAGCATTGAGGCCTTAGCCGCAATCAAGCGCCAGGCAGAGGAGAGGAAACGGCAGAAAGCAAGCCAAGTGCAAGGTGCATGCTTGAGACACAAGGAGGACCCCGAGCTCCGCTTAGATTAACAATCTGGGCTGTTGAACTCACAGTCTTTCATCTCGGGGACTGGGGGTGGGGGGTGGGGACCATTTGTTCATGTACCTGTGGATCCATCTGCCCTTGACCTCATGCAAGGACGGTGCTCAGGGCACCTTATTAAGTAGGAACCCCCTTCCTCCTCTTACACCCAGTAGAAGAGCCAGAGTCTCTATGTGTGCTTTTAAATGACAGTGTTTTTCACCTAATTACAAAATGTGAATACGCTACACATAGAAAACATAGAAAGGCAAGAGCAATAACAGTATCATAGCAAGAACCACTCAGTATTCAGTGCGGGTACTTCCTGGCTTTTCCCCATGCATGTAACACATATGTATTCTTTTAAATAGAAAAAAATGGCATAGCTATATTGCTTTCTTTTATATATATATAAATTTATTTATTTAACGTATTTATTTTTGGCTGCGTTGGGTCTTCGTTGCTGCACACAGGCTTTCTCTAGTTGCGGTGAGCGGGAGCTACTCTTCGTTGCAGTGCGGGGGCTTCTCATTGTGGTGGCTTCTCTTGTTGCGGAGCACAGGCTCTAGGCACACAGGCTCAGTAGTTGTGGCACGTGGGCTCAGCAGTTGTGGCTCACAGGCTCTAGAGCGCAGGCTCATTAGCTGTGGCGCACAGGCTTTGTTGCTCTGCGGCATGTGGGATCTTCCCAGACCAGGGCTCAAACCCGTGTCCCCTGCATTGGCAGGCGGATTCTTAACCACTGTGCCACCAGGGAAGCCCCTGGCATGGCTATATTGCTTTTTGCCTACTCTTTTGAATCAGCATAATAGTATAGTCCCATAAAATAGATGTTCCCCTGTAGCATGGTTTTATTTCCCTTTTCCCAACTTTTACTTTTGATATTTTTCAAGTTTTAAGAAAAGCTTAAAGAATAGTTAAAATGAACAGCTGAATTGTCTGTTTAGATCAGATGGTTGTTCATATTTTGGCACACACGCACACAGTCTTTCCTGTTGTGCTGAGCCATTTGAAAGCAAAGGCAGACATTGTGGCTCTTAACCCCAAATACCTCAGCCTGCGTCTCCTAAGAGCCCCCTGCACAGCTTTCTAGTGGCTGTGTCCTGTGCCGGCAGTGCACGCGCTAGGCATCGCCCGGTGGACTTCCAGCCCGTGTATTTAGCACCTAAACAGCACTCTGATGACCATCCCGGCAGTTCGCCGCAGGTCCCCCTTGTCCTCCCAGGATGTTCCCAGCTCACTGTGGACTTCTGTTCAGGGGAGGTGCTCACACCAGACAGTGCCGGGGACCTGGGCGCCAGTGTGGAAGGGGAGGAAGCGCCTGCAGAGGACAGAGAAAGGTGGCAGAAGACGGAGCTGTCTGTCAAGGAGAGCTTCGAGGCCAAGGACGAGCTATTCCCAGAAAAGTCAGAAGAGTCGCGTCTCCCGGAGGAGCTGCCTGTGGATGCTGACGGGGAGCCGGGAGGGGCGCGCCCTGCCGAGGCCCCGCCACCGAGCCCCAGAGCTGCCTGGGAAGGTAGGTGGTTGCGAACAACAGGGGTGTCACTGGGCCAGCACCCATCTGGGGGCCTCGGGTTTCCACTTCTGACTGCTGAGTCTGCGAGTTATCTAGAACCCCAAGGGGAGCCAGGACTGCATTTCTAGTATCAGCTTCAACAGGGTGCAAAGAAATGGGTGAGACGCTAACAGTGTATTTTATCTAACCCAGTACATCTAAAATATAATAATTTATATCATCATAAAATTATTCATGAGATACTTTCCCTCTTTCGACACTAAGTCTTCAAAATCCAGCCTGTATATGCCACTTATAGCACATCTCAATTCACATGCTCACTTTTGAATGGTTAAGGTGAAATGCAGCTCTATGAAAAGAAGCAAGTTGTTTTGGGCTGCTTCATTTTTTCAGTTGAAATGAATTAAAAGTAGATACAATTAAATAAAATTTAAAATCCAGCCCCTCAGGAGTACTGGCCACATTGCAGGTACACGGCCATAGCTACCACAGCGGATGATGCTGATCTAGAAGGGCAGCCCACTGGCAGGTTCTCCCAAGTTCCTGGGGTCCTGCTGACTAGCAGATAAACCCAGGACTCGGCCCTGGACACTGCCCATTACTGCTGTGTCTGTGCAGCCCTGGGAGACCCGAACCTTCCGTTCCCAGCCTGAGCAGGAGTTGAGGTCCATCTGGGGAGGTCATTTGGTCTGGCCCCCACTGTCTGGGAGAGACCTCGAAGTAACCCCGGTCTCCAGACTGCTGAGGGGGCCAAGGCCACACCCCCGGGGCACCAGAGATGGGTGAATTATCTTTCCAGCTGAGGATAATGGCAGGGCAGACTATCCTCAAAGATTAACTCAACTGAGCTCTATTTTAATTATTCTTTTCAAAACCTTACTGGCCACTCCATACCCCCAAACAATCAGTGCTCCATTATTCACTGGGATTTACTACCCACCCCCGTTTTGTTCAGTAACATCTGAAAAATTTATCTTGTAGCCTAGAGTCTTTAACAAGACGTCTGTGGGAAACAGAAACGCACCTTAGGAAGGAGGGGGTGGTGTAGGGAGTGAGGCGACCTGTGACTGTGCTGACATCCATGGCCCTGGCCCCCATCAGGGATGCTGGAGCTCATGAAGTCCCCCGGGGTTCCAGCAGGTGAGGCAGGAGCAGTGGGCGGAGAGCAGGGAAGGAGCAGGAAAGTGTGTGGGATCTAAACAGCCACAGTCACAGAGAGAATAGGCTCCCGGGGAGGGGGACATGCCCCGCGCATCCCGCTGATGCCCAACTCACACTTGTCAGGTGGCTGCCGCAGCCCCTCTTCTGACTTTGCCATGAGACTGCGTGCGGCTGGAATGCATCTATGAGAAGCGTGACTTGTCTCGATTTAATTTCCCTTGGGAGGCACTGAAGCCCTGCTTTCTATGGCTCCTGGTACCACTTTGCTGGATGGGATTGTAGACCCTCCAAGACCTGGTCACTCCTTGGTTTCTGGGAGAGAATATCTACTAGACAAGGGTCACGTTTTCCCTCAAGCTTCCCACAGATGGCGATGTTATAGGTTTCATTATTTAAAAGGGGCACTAATCATGTATTAAACACACGGGGAAAAGGGCATCCTCTGAACTACTGATGCAGGTGTTGGCACGTGTATTCTGAGATCCGGATACAAGGTTCTGCCTGCATCCTCACTCCCCCTCCAGTAAGTTTTTTGCCTTGAAACCGCACCTAGCCTAGAAGCAGTTTCCTGTGAGTGAAACCAGCACTTGCCTTCCTGAACGCGGGGCACATTTAACAAGGAGCTGGCAACCTGCGGCAGGTCGGAAGAGGGGGGCACAGCCAGATGTTTATCTAACATGTCAGCCAAGGCCATGACTTCCAGCTTAGCCTCCCCAAAGTCCCACGGTCAGGTGCTCTCACCATTAACCCATGTTACTGAGTTGGCAGCTGGGGCTCAGAGAGGTGAAGTAACCTGCTCCACGTCACACAGCAAGTGATAGTGGGGGCAGAACTGAAGCCAGATCTGCCCGCAGAGACCAAGCTGGTCTCCACCTCGATTCACTGCCATCCTCCCTGCTTTTAAGCCCCCAGGGCCTTTGCTGCCCACCCCTCCCCCACAGTCCCCTCCCTACTGAGCTAAACCCTCTGGGTGTCCTGAGTCCCAAGAGGGGAGCTGGGCTGTCAGAACAAGGAGGTCCCTCTTCCATGCAAGTTACTCAACCCCAAGAAAAGCAAACTTAAATATAAAAGCCATCTGTTTAAAAAAAATCGCTTTTCCATTTACCTTTCTTGCATGGTGCACAGTCTTTCCTTACAAGTCACGAGGCCCAGTGAAGGATGCAGGAAATTAGGAGATAAACGGTACGAGCAGCTCTGCTGCGTTTCCTGGGCTCATCCTCTCTCATCATGGAGTCAGGAACCAGGGGAGGCTGCCTGGGGACCGAGTCAGGGCTCGGAGGCTTGAATAGCTCCCCATCCCGATGTGGAGTCTACGTATCAGGACCAGGGGAAACGTGATGTGAGCGCATGCCGTCACGGAGACACATGTGTCCCACCTCCACCTGACGACACTCTGTCTAGAGGAGCCTTAGCTTCCTCCCAGTGGTCACCGAAACGGTACAGGGGATGACACACGCGTTTCACTAAAACACTCTGTGAACAGGCGAGGCAGCGAATTTTCTAGACAGACACCCTGAGGTCAGACCCAAGTCCAGCCCCGTAACCAGCTGAGCCACATCAAGCAAGCCACAAAACCTCTCGGAGCCCGTTCTAGCCCCTGCGAAGTGGGAACAGTCTCTGCCACGGATCGCGTGAGGCAACGTAAGGAACACACCCAACAACTGTAGTCTCTTCCCTGCCTCGCCTTTTCCCGGCACACAAAGCCTAAGCAGGTAGGTTTTAGGAAACAAAGGGACTTGGCAGCTGCCTGGACTAAAGCTTCTGCTGGCTGGGAAGCTGGACGCCACGGTGCCACGAGCAGGACACAGGGGTCCGGGGGAAGGGCTCGTTGGAGGGGAAGCAGACTGCTGTCGTAATTAGAAGCTGTGAAGCCATGGGCACAGCCAAGTAGAAGAGACCACGACAAACCGGGCCTGGGAGGTGGGCCTGGGATCGTCCACAGCAGCCCCGGAAGCCCCTGCCCACTTCCTTATATCATTCTTTTTTTAAACATCTATTTATCTACTTTGCCTATTTTATTTTATTTATTTATCTTTGGCTGCTTTGGGTCTTCGTTGCTGCATGCGGGCTTTCTCCAGTTGTGGCGAGCGGGGGCTACTCTTCGTTGTGGTGCGCGGGCTTATCATTGCGGTGGCTTCTCTTGTTGCGGAGCATGGGCTCTAGGCGCGCGGGCTTCAGTACTTGTGGCACGTGTGTTCAGTAGCTGTGGCTCGCGGGCTCTAGAGAGCAGGGTCAGTAGTTGTGGTGCACGGGCTTAGCTGCTCTGCGACATGTGGGATCTTCCCGGACCAAGGATTGAACCCGTGTCCCCTGCACTGGCAGGTGGATTCTTAACCGCTGCGCCACCAGGGAAGTCCCCCTTGTTTCATTCTAAACGGGTGCCCCAATGTGGTTCTCGAGTCAAACTGGGCACGGCCAGTCCTCAGGGCAGACAGCGGACCAGCGTGTCATGAGCAGAGCGGGGCTATTCATCTCTAATCATGGAGACTGGAGAGGAAGCAGAGGGCAGGACAGGAGGGGCCTGGGGGAGGAAGACAAGCCCCGTCTGGACTCCACGTTCCACAGGCAACCCTGCGGTGACTTCACAGGTCTCCCTGACGCTCGTGCAGCAGGAGGGGCTGTGAAACTTGGCCTTTGGCACCACGACCTTTCTTTCTTCATCTCCTGGCCCATCAATCATGCCTTTTCCAAGGTTCCTGCGTATTCTTCATGGATTCCTGGCTGGTGCTTCCATCTCCAGGCTCCAGAAAGGGGGCAGCTGTCTCCCTTTCCTTTCAGACATAATCTTGTCCTAACCTGGGATTCTTGCGGCTCCTGCCACAGGGGCTGGAGGCTTTCAGACCCGAGGGTTTTGTCCTTCCTCTTGGAATCGCCTTAACCTCGGTTTTGCCCGTCTGTCCACTGTGTATGAAACTAACTCCAAGATTAATATAACTCTTTGTTGTTCCTTAGAATCAGCTCCCCAGACTGTGGCCACTGAAAGTGCATCAGGTACAGAGCTCTGTGGAGCTGAAGATTTGGAAGCCATCAGACTGGAGACGAAGGAGAAGCTCTTCATCGACGTACGTAATTGGTGCATCTGCAGAGAAGTATCTGTGGTACAGCCGGTATCAGATCAGACACAAAACTTCCAAATCCTCGTTGCCCAGAGTGTGGCCCTTGGGCCAGCAGGCATGGTCACCCCTGAGGGCTGCTTAGGAGGCAGAACCCCGGGCCCCACCCCAGACCCACTGCTCAGAACCTGCAGTTAATAAGCCCTCCCCCAGGGGGGTCCGTGCCTGTGCACCTTCAAGACTGAGAAGTGATGGCCCAGATGAGTCCCCTTGAACTATGTCTACAAAACTCTTGACGTGTTTTCCCCAAAGAAGCTACACTGAAAGCAGCTCTGCCTGGCTGGCCGTATACACAACTGTTGCGAAAGCTGCCCTTGATTGTCAGAGCCTCATCCTCTGTGGACAGCTGCCCGTCCTCCTGGCTTCTCGCTGCTCCTACACCCTGGCCTGGCTGTCCAGCGGCCCGTCCCCTGGGGCTTGTTCAGTGAGGGGCCGCCTGACCTTGGGACTGATCACGGCCTGGAGCATGGCCCTCCTCCCTGAAGCCCTTCCGCTCTGGTAACAGTTTGACGTGCTGTGCCCACAGGAATGGGTCTCTGGGGACATACACACTTTGCCATGACCCCCGGGAACGGTGCTTTGGTGGGGCAAGGGGTGGGGGCCGGTGCCCCCACCTGTAGCCTCACACCCTGCTCGCCCGGAGGACGGCCAGCCTCTCTGCCCACGAGTGAGCTCCTTCCGTTCAAGCCGTGCGCGCAGCTTCGCCTGCCCCCGCCCGCTTCTTCCATAAACTCCCACACGGGTGTTTCATTCCCAACCTCACAATTTCACGTGGCTCAGTAAGTGTTCAACTGAGTACAGCCAATATTCAGAGTGGGTTTCTGGTTTTCTGGGCCTGCATATACATACGACAAAACAAAAGTGGGCAATTCTTCCCTAACATTTGATAACTGACCGTATACAGGACCCCAACACTAAGCTAGTACTGACTGTTCTTCCTCTTTGTCCAGCACTATTTTAAACACATCTTGTTATCGATTGATTTAACCCTTCCAATAACTCTTAAGACATAGGTACCATTGTCATCCCCATTTTACAGATGAGGAAATTGAGAAACAGAGAGGTTAAGCAACTTGCCCAAGGCTACACAGCCAGGCAACGACGGAGCAGGAGTAGCAACGCAGGCCACGTGGCTCCAGAGCCCATGCACCTACCCACACACTGTGCCTGCCTCACACGCGGGACGGGCTGCTATAGATGAAGATACCCCCAAACCCAGCACAAAACAGAAAAGCCCCCCTACTTTGGGGGAGGTCCAAAATAGACTCGTTTCATGCCACATAGAGTCCTAAGACAAATTTGTGTGTAGGAGGTACGTTTCCCCCCAGATGAACTGGGTGAGTAACACCAAAGTGAAGTGGAGAAAGAGGTGGACATTTTTGAAACATGTCACACCTTGCAAATCTCTTTCACTGATCAGATCCAGGTACCTGGTGTTGCCTCTGCGTGTTTCGAGCGTGCACGTCGCCTGAGTGGCCTGGGTCACTCCGCGGGCCCCTCCACACTCGGAGCACGTAGCGCAGGCTTGGTTGGCTGTGCGGCCGCGTCTGTCCCGTGGACTGGGCGTTGGGAGCGTGCCCTCCTGCTGACGGGGGTCGTCTTCTCTTCCAGGACCTGCCTGACTTGGAAGACGTGGATGCGGGCGGATCTCCGGGAGACCAGCACAAGGTGACCTCTCACACATCCCCCCAGTCCCACCTTCCCTTTCAGCCCCGTCGCTGACCAGGTATCTCGGGAAGCTGCAAGCCCTTTGTGCTTGGTGCTTGAAGCCTTCTCGCCTCACCTAAGGAAATGCGGCTGTTTACTGTTGCTCCCCTCGCTAAGGCTTCACAACTAGCCGCTTCGGTTTTTTTGAACAGATCTTTTATCACTGATTTTTAATAACCGTGTTCTGTACATAATTATCTGAACATTTTTTCTATTCTTTTGATGTATCCGTATGTTCATCTAGTGAATGTCTGTACCACAGCGACACACGGGCAGGGAAGGGAGGGAGGAGAGCATAGAAGGCCCTATGGGGACCTCTCCCAAGGTTACCCGACCCTCCTCCCTCTGGTGGTACTGACAGCCAGTGTGGGCCAGCCCCGGGGGCCCCAAGGAGAGGGAGGCCTAAGGTGTAATCTCAGGGCAGGAGCTCGTCATCGAAGGAGGGACACAGACGCAGGAGACCACAGTTCCGTGGGGGCCTGACCGCCAAAGCACGACTAGGTGGCCGGGTGAAGGCGGAGCCCATCAGAAGCCAAGGCTCACAGATGAACCGTTCAGGGACCCAGCAGGGTGTTGGTGCAGCAGGAACAGAGTGGGCGAGGGCCGTACCACACGGAGACCTGACGAGGGCTGGAGGGTGTGGAGACCTGACTGCAGAGCTCACCGTGGTCTCCAGGGCTCACAGACGGCTGCCAAGGAGTGTCCATCCTGAGGCCGGATTTTCAAGCAGCGAGTGCTGTGCTCCCTCGGGCCCACAGTGTGATGGAATAAAAAAGCCGAATTAGCGTTGTGCATTTTAGAGACTATTGTGAAAACAGAAATGTTCAAATACATCTTTTCTCTTTTAACAGAAGATGTGCTTTCCAAAGATTACAGCCATCTCGAGCCTGAGTGACGACAGTGACCCTGAACTGGACTACACCTCACTCCCAGTGCTGGAAAACGCATCCACAGACACCCTTTCCAATATATTCGCAGTCTCCAAGGACACCTGCAGGAAGGCCGAGACGGAGACGCCCTTTACAGGCATATTTAAAGCAGCAGCAGAGAGGGACTTGGAAACCCACAGGAGAGACACCAAGGCCCCTCGCCCACTGATCCAGGAGCTGGACGACGATGAGCCTTCAGGGCGACCACCCTGGCCCCCAGCCTGCGAAAGGGAAGCCGCGCCAGCCCCGTGCAGCGAGGACAGGGATGGGGACCTGCTTCTGGCCTCCCCTCCAGGTAGTGTCACCTAACTTTCAAGGCTACAGGGGCCAAAAGCTTCTCAGGGGGAAATGGACTGTGGACCACCCAAACCCAGAGCGGGTGGCCACCTGGGCCTTTGCCCTAGGAATACCCGGGTTCTCAGAGGGGTCACTCACGACCTCTCCAGAGACCATGGAGATCGCTAGAGCATGTTCCTAAGTCGTCGGCCGGGGCCAAGGAGCTGCCAGGCCGACCCCCTTCCCGACCTTCCCCATCCTTGGCCTTTCCAGACCAAGGCTGCTGAGGGAAGGAGGGGACCGGTGATACCGCAGCTGGGAATATGGGACAAAACGAGGGTGACAGCTGGCCGAAGGGTGTGGGTCTTCCACGTGAAGGCCCAGGACCAGGATGAATGACTGTGAGATGGTGCTGGCCGGGAAGGGAGCTTCAGCAGGCAGGGACGGTGCCCACAGTGCCCCGCTGGGTGGGACCGGTAAAGCCACACCCTGACATGCCCACCGGCCTGGCGCTGGGGCCTGTGCCCATGACCAGGGAGAGGCACTTTGGGGGAAGCTGGCTAGTGCTTGCTGGTCACAAGCGCACTGGGGGTAGCTCTGTGTTCAGCTTTGTGCCTCCGGGTATCCAACTTGGGGAGCTGTTGAATGCAGACAACGCCCGCTGTAATCCACACCGGATGGCAGCCAGGCTTCTTGCTGAACACCAGCTTGCGTAGCTGCCCCGAGGCCCGCACGCGGGAAGGGGTGAGGGCTGGCCGCACTTCCCAAGAACACCGAGTTACCCATTTCCTGGCTCTTTAGGAAACAGCCCTGAAAAGGATGAAGTCCAGTCTGAGACGGAGCCTGAGGAGTGCCCGGAGCCCAAGGCCAGAGAAGACTGGGGCGACATTGAATTTGGCCTGGACTGAGCCCAGGGCAGCCCCTCTGCTCTTGGACTAACAGGGACAGGCCCTGGCCTGACCCCCCAGCAGGGGCAGGTCACCCCCTTGGCTGGGCTCCCCTTCCCTTCAAAGAGCTGCGGTTACTGAGGGCGTGCAGGGCCCCGGACGTGGATGGCTCTGTGCTCCCTGCTCTCAAAGCGTAACACAACCCCTGGTTATTTGCAGAATAAACCATGTAACTGTAAATGTCTCCCTTGAGCACTGTAAACATTCTAGCACCCACGCAAGTCCCCATGTTATTGGCTTATTTGATGTCCGGTGAGTCACACGTGATTCACTTCATCAGGTACCCGAGACAAGGACCATTCCTCTCTTCACGTGTGATCAGAAACCTAGGTCCCGCCCCAGGGCCCTGTGTCATTCCCAGGGGGTGTTTTCCCTGCAAGAGGGCAGACTCTTCACCAGAGCCACACAGCAGCGGAGGAAGCAAACCTGACGCGCTGAATGTCGGAAGCCAAGTAAGGGGACGCAGCCCAGCCTGAGAAACTTGATCGTTCAAAACCAGGCTCAGGTGACAAGTTTATTCAACCCCTAAACGTGGGTCCAAAGTGCCTCCCTCTACAAAACGTTAGATGGTGCTAGAAACCGCTTCACACACACACACACCTAACACCCAGCAGCAGAGCACCGGCAGGCTGGGCAGCTCACTTCACCGTCACCCGCCACGTCCCCGGGGGCCCGTGCGTGGCGGAGCCCTCGGCCGCCTGGAGCCCCCGCTTTCCAGCACGACACTGTCAGCTGGAGGGGATCCTGGCGACACTGACCTTCAGGACGGGGCTCCCAGGACTTCTCAACGTGCCCCTGGGAGCACGAGCTACAGGAGAAATGACTACCTTGTCCTCCTTCCTCCAACGTGGACTCAAATCGCTTCTGAATGTCTTCCGCAGTCACGAAGGCCTTCGGAAAGCAGGAAGGTCTGCACCCTGGCCCGTTTCAACCACAAAAGGCACAGCTTATCCAGGACAAAGGGCTCCCTGGAGGTGGGGGGCAGCTTCCCCAGGCGTCAGAAGCCCATGCGGGGCTTCTTCCAGTGCGGCTGAGAGCCGGAGCGGACGGCTGCCCGCTGCCGGGAGGGGGTGGCCCGGACGCTGGAGGCCTGGGAGGAAGGCACAGAGGCAGCCCCCGGGGCGTCCCCTCCGAGCGGCAGCTCAGCCATGTAGTCCCGGAGGGTCTGCTGCCGCTCCGAGGGGACGCCCCGGGCCCACAGCTCCTGGGTGGACTCCTGGGAGGGCGGGGTCACTGGGGGCTGAGGCCTGGCCTCGGGCAGTGTCCGCTCTGGGCTGGGAGGGGGGCTGGCGGCGTCTGAGAGGTCTAAGCGGCCGCTGAGTGAGGAGAAGGTGCTGGACAGTTGAGTCCGGCGCTTGTGCCGCTTGGGCTGTTTGCCGGGCCCCGAGCCGCTGCCCCGCCGCCTCTCCCACCAGGCCGCCGCCTGGCCCTCCCAGGCTGCCTCCAAACGCTCGCTGAGCTCGTCCTCGGGGCCTGGCTCGGGGGCAGGGGCCCGCTCTTCCGTGGGGAGCAAGCCCAGGTCCCTCGGCTGCAGGAGACGCCCTTTGGCCATGGCCGTGCGAAGACCCTCTGGCGCTTTGCCCTCTGCCTTCGGAGGCTCAAAGCAGCCCAGCAGGCGGCGGTGGGAGAAGGTGGGTGCAGCCCACACGGGGGGAGCCGGGGGCACCTCCAGCAGGGCCTTCAGCCACCGGCTGCAGGAGGCAGTGGCCTGGGGGGTCCAGGAAGCCGTGGGGGCAGGAGAGTCAGGCCCGGGCTCTCCCTGGAGGTGGAGGCGCTGGTGGAAGACGTCTCCAGCCGCCGAAAGTTGGAAGAGTGACAGCACCGGAGTGGAAGCGGAGGGTGGGATGGCGGCGGCCAGACCTGGAGGTGGAAGGACCGTGACCCGACAGCCTGGTGCGGTGCGGCTCCTCAAACCCACTCCCCTGCCCCAGCGCACCTATGGCTGGTGCTTTCAGACGTTCCTGCAGCCGCCACTGACTCTTGGGCTCCAGCAGGGGGAAGGCAGAGAGGGAGTCGCTCCTGGAAGGGAGAGACTGGGGGGGCCCTGCCAGCCGGGGTGTAGAGGCCCCCTCTCCTGGAGGAGGGACAGACAGCTGAGGCCCTGCCCAGGCCCGGCCCCGCCCGCCCTCCTGCCCGCCTCCCGCCCGCGCCGCCCCTCACCTGCGACGTGCAGCAGCTGCAGCTCCCCACCCTGGCCCGCCAGGAGCAGCGGCCGCGGGAGGCCCGAGCGGGGCGGGGGCAGCAGCTGGGCCAGCAGGGGCGCGGAGGGGAGGCCGTGGCTCCACTTCAGCAGGGGCACCAAGGGGAGGCGCTCATCCACCAGGCAGAGCGAGAACTGGGGGCCCAGGAAGAAGACAGAGGGGACGTGGCTGAGGCGTGGGAGAGAGGGACGGGACAGGTCCCCCTGCGTGGCCCCCTCCGGGGCCCCATGTGGCTCTCAGGGTAAGTCTCAGCACTCCGGGACCGGCCCTGACCGCCTCTCCAGCTTCAGCTGCCCAGCCCCACCCAGGAGGCACCCCCGAGCAGGTGGCACCGTCCCCTGTCCTGATGGCCTTGCTGGGAGAAGGGCTCTTGAGAGAAGCTTTCACCCAGCCTCCCCCAGCCTCACCTGACCCTGGCACGCCCGAGACACACCCACTAACACCCAGGGTCCTGAGGGGGCGGGGTGGAGCCAGACCCCTCTCCCCTTCCGGACACGGGGGGACTGTCCAGCTCTGGCCACTGCCCCCCACGCCCACGCCCTTCCCCCTTCCCCAGCAGCTGTCCAGGACCGTCTCCAGTGACCGCCTGAGACGGTGCAGGACGGAGAGGAGGGGAAGGTGTCGCTCACCTGGGTGCAGATGAGGTGGAGCGTGGGATGCAGACACTCGGGGCCGCACTCCCCCAGGTACTGGGTGAGCAGGACCCGCTCCCCTTTCTGGCACGATGCTTCTGCCCCTCCACGAAAAAGCAGCAGACCACAGCCCGGCGGGCCCTGGGGGACGCGGCCAGGTCAGCGCCCACGGTCCGCCGTCTGTGGTGCCACCTGCTGCGGCTGGCCCGGGGCTCGCTGGCCCTGCAGCGCATCACGCCCTCTCGGGGGAGGCCCCCCACCCCATCCCCGCCAGGGACCTGCTCTGCCCCCTCACCTGAGTGTCCACCATCTTCACTCCAGTGCGATCACCCACAGTCAGCACTCGAGGGTGGGCGGTGAAGTCTGCCCAACGCCAGGGAGAGGGGTCCCGGAACACAAGGGTCTCGGGGTCCTTGTAGATTTGCTGCAGCCTTGGGGAGACAGGCCAGCCATGGTGGGGAGACAGGCCAGCCATGGTGGGGAGACAGGACAGCCATGGTGGGGAGACCGGCTGATGGGGGGAGACTGGGGTGACCTGGCCTGGGGTCCAGGACATGGGCCGGGTTCTGCGGGAGCCACTGGTTGGGGTGGAGGGTTTTTATGGGGAAGGGGCGTTACCCGTCCTGAGGAGTCCACAGACAGATGGCTCCGGAACGGCTGCAGATGGCCAGCTCTCCAGGCAGGTGAGGGCTACAGGGCACACACGTGATGAATGCCAGGCCACCCCCTTCTCCCACGCCCATCTCCACGCAGACCAGCCTCAGTGAGCCCCTCACCTGAGGCTGATCCCTGTGGCCCCCTTCTCAACCTGCAACACCTGGAGAGGGGCCGGTTGCCCCTGCTTACTGACCTTCCACAAGGCACAGTGGTAGTCAGAGCGGACAGCCAGCAGAGCTGAGGGATGGAGAGGGTCAGGGTCAGGGTCAGAGTCAGGCAACAGGTCAGTGAGTGGACGGGGGAGGTGTCTATGGGCCTTACCTTCTCCCTGCACGGTGCGGGTCACCACCTGCCGGACAGGTCCCCGGAGCCGGATATGGCCAGGGCCTCCGAGAACCCGGGGCTCACTGCCTGGGGTCAGGCTGACCTTCTGGAAGTCTGGGCATCTCGCTAAGGATAAGTTCATGCGTTATGGCCACTCAAGGCTCCCAACTTCCCGCCTGTCCCTAGAGCATGCCCAGCGAGGGAGGATACACAGCCTGTCCAGGGCGCCTCCTGCGGGGTAGACCAGCTGCCCAGCCCTGGGCGTCCTGCCGGGCACCCAGGCCAGCGCGCCCCCAGTGAAGGCGTCGTCCAGGAGCAGCTGCTCCCAGCGCAGGGCCAGCTCCTCGTGCAGCAGCTCCCCCAGGAGGCTCGCCACCGACGTGCTGAGGATCGGGCCCCCAAGGATGGAGAACCGGCGCTGGCGGTGGCTGAGGTAAGCCCAGGGACAGCTGGGGGCGGGAGGAGGAGGGTCAGGCTGTGGCTGATGGGGAGGAGGGCTGGGTGCCATCCCGAGGGAGGCCAGGCGTAGCAGACGCTTTCTTCATCACCCTAGAACTTCCTCCTCTGGGAAACCAGCCCACCCTGTTCCTGCGCTGCAGTCACATGATCCCGGCCTGGCCATGTGGAGTCCGCCATCGCCCGGCCACAGGGATCGGCTCACGATGGGCATGACACCCAAGCCCAGCCAAGCCGACCACACCGCTCCCGGGACTTGTGCTGGCGCCTCAGGAAGGACACTAGCCCTTTCCCTGGAATCATAAACCACCTTGCTGCCACCTGGAAGCAGCCTGTCTAGGAATTAAGCCAAGCAGAGGCAAGAGGATGAGAAAATGAAGAGCCCTATTAACACCTGAACACCTGGATGCAGCCGTGCCTGTAGTGCATGAGCTTCCGTTCTTTTCTCCCTCACGCGGCCTCTGCAGCGGGGAGCTCTGCATGGGGCAGCATGGCTCGTGACTGCACGGGGCGTGTGGAAGCAATCTGATGGAAGCCAGCATCCAGGCCCTGGTTCCCTCCCCAGCCCCACCACCAGCTAGGCATACCCACCCCGTCCTGTCCCACTAGCCACTTGCCCCCAGGGCTGGTGTCCACCGAGGTCCTGGAGCAGCCTCTTCACGCTGACCACTGTCTTCTTCTTCGAGCGGCCCTGGGTGGAGAGGCCTCGTCAGGCTCACACGCCCCAGGGCTTGCCCCGACGGGAAGTGGGGAGCCCCCCCTCCCGGCTGGCGAGGGGTTACTCACCCGTGCTCCCTCCAGCTTGAAATTCTCCAGCATCAGCTTCCCCAGGGGTGCAAAGGCTATGTCCCCATGGTCCCACAAGAACCGGCTGAGCTGCAGGAGGAAAGGAGGCCCGGTCACTAGGCGCAGCCCCGGCCGCGTGGCACTGCGCACCGTGGGGCCGCTTACCTGCTCAGTAACGTCCAGCACGGCTTGGGGCTGTCTACGGAACTGGTAACCTCCCCGGAAAAGCAGATCCTGGGCAGTCACGCCGGGGTCCCAGGGATCTGAGGGAAGAGTGAGGCTGCGGAAGGGCCCGGAAATGGAACCAGGTGTCCTAGGTACCTGGAGGTGCCAAGGGCCCTGTGGGGCAGAATCAGCAGGGAGAGGAAAGGCCTCGCGCGGGAGCTGGGGGAGAGCAGCGGGGAGCAGCGGGGAGCAGCTTGGGAGGGGGCCCCAAGGCCGAGATCCTTACCGGGACCAGGAGGCAGCAAGGGCAGCGGCCCAGGGGTGTCCGGCTCCCAGAGCAGGCCCTTGGCCACGTGCGGCGCCGCGTTCTGAGGAAACACAGCCGTGGCCACAACAGAACAGTGAGTGTGCGCCGGGCCAGGCGCTGCCACCCACTCTTGTCTTTTGTTAGCTCATTCAATCCTCCCAAGGCACCGGCCAAACCGGTACGACGGCCATCGTCACTTTAACGGCCATCGTCACTTTAACGGCCATCGTCACTTTAACGGCCATCGTCACTTTAACGGCCATCGTCACTTCAACGATGAAGAAAATGGAGGCACCGCGAGGCCGTGCCTTGTCCCAGGCAGCAGCCACTAAAGAGAAGGGCTGGGATGTGAACCCAGGCAGTCTGACTTCAGTCTGTGCCCTCGACCTCCAGGCTGCACAGGCTCTCGCAGGAGCCCCTGGCCTCTGAGCCTCACTGACACTCAGGAGACCTTGTGGTCACGTACTTGGGACGCCCACAGGCTGCTCCACCCCACTGCGGGGCTGGCCTGAGACAGCTCAGCGCCACACCTGGGGACGGAGGAGCGGGGCTCCCGCAGGGGCGGGTCTGACGTAAGCCCTTCCTTGTCAAGGGAGCCCCTCCCGCCCAACGCCAGTGTCTCTTTTAAATTTCTCACCCACTTGCCTCTGCCGGGAGTAATCCTTAGCCAGCCTGTCTCCAAGTGGCAGCCAGATTGGCTTAGGCTTCCGGGGAAAGAGCCGGCGTCCTTCGTGTCCCAGGAGATCTCCCCTCCCCTCCCCACCTCACCCCTACTGTACGGTTTCGGCATCCTTTCGGTTTCGCTCAGAGCTGTTCTCACTTTGTAATGATTTTATCCTTTGGTCTATTCACTGTTTATTCTCACTCAACCTAACTCTGTTCCATGAGGCAGGGAGCGCATCTGACTTACTCACTCTGGATTCCCAGGGCCTGGTAAGGCACCTGGCACATAGTAGGGGCTGTTCAGTGAGTATCTGTTGAACAAATAGAGGAAGAAAAGACGGGGGCCAACAGCTCCCGCTCAGTAAATCCTCTGCGGTTGGCAGGGCATCCTAGGTCCCCAAAGGAGGTGATTCTGGCTCAGCCTGTGTCTTAGCAGATTTGTGCCAATGCCACCCCACCCTGCACTCCTGCCAACTGGTGTGAATGCTAGGATAGGGGGGCCAAGGGACAGCACCCACCCTGCAGCCACCAAGGCTCTCCCTGCCATCCTCACCTCAGGACCTTGGGGCAGGGACTCCGGCAGGGTCAGCGCGTCTCTCCAGCTGCACATGAAGGACACGTCAGGGACATCGCTCAGACCAAGGGGGCCAGTCGTAAACAACGAGGGAGGGAGGGAGCTGGGGAAGTCCATCCTGGAAAACAGGAGCCACTCTGGCCTTCCTCAGAGACCTGAACCTGATAGCCACTTCCGGGGCTCCTGGGAGGGTGAAGAGTGCCCTAAGAGGAGAACAATTTCTTTGGGGAAGCAGATAACAAAGAACAAATGACTATGTCACCTAATGCCTGACAGTAATAAGTGCTACGTTAAAACCAACCAACCAGCCAGGAGGGAGGGGATGGCGGTGGCCGAGGGGTGTGGTCTTGGCATCAGTAAGAAGGTGGCACTCGGCATACCCTGAGCCAATGACAAGGCTGCTGGGAAGAGGGTACAGCAAGTGCAGAAGTTCTGGGGCAGGAAGTATGGGAGAAACAACTGGGTAGCCATGGAACGAACTAGGAGGTGAGTGACGGGCCGAAGTCAGACAGGTGGCGAGGGGTCCGCTTCCAGCATGCTCTTATGTATTACATTATAATTACACGTTCATAGACTACACACCCCACACTCTACGCTACGCTCCCAAGACAAACTCAAGTTCCCCAAAGCCAGAGATGAGTCTTATCTGTCTGCCTTCCCGCTGTCAAGTACAGTACCTTCCAAAAAAAGGAACTGACTGTGTGTTGAATAATAATAAACTTATGTCAAAGGGCTTTGGTAAGTACAAAGTGCTCTAGAAGAATAAACAGCCATATCATCCCTCTTTTTTATTACCTGCAAAAATAAGAGCAGTGCTCAGTTACTGAGCGCCAGCATCTGCCAGACACGGCACTACGTGTTTTATTCTTCTGCCCCGATTACGGAGTTCAGAAAACCGAGGCTCGGGAAAGAGCAACTTGTCGGAGGCCAACAGCCTGATCCCTGCCCTGATTCAAAATCCAAGTTCTGAACCACTACTCTCCCATGCATCCAGAAGCAAACACCAGCCTTAGAGTCTCAGTAAGCAAAAACTTTCCCCCTCGGAACTGCAGCTGCATTGTATCCATTCAGTTTGTAACCTCCGGACATCCATGTACCCTCGGCACCTGGCAAAGTGCCCACCACACAGTAAATGCCGGTAAATACTTGCCAACTGAGTGAATGTGTGTTTCTTAGGGCACGTGTCAGCCTCATTCTAATTGTGGTTTATGGGTACAGCCTTATTTCTTCTTCAAGACTGCTCTCCAGGGGCAGGAACTGTATCTGATTCATTTCTGAGTTCCTGGCATCTGGCTGTTGCTGTCATTCTCTTCCATAGCAGGAGGGGACAGTGGCGGGAATGCGTCTTTTCACTGCAGGACCCTTTCACACTATCTCTCCACTTAAAAGGAACACCATTGCCCTTCCTACCCACCTAAAAAATCCTCCTCATCCTTCAGATTTTCAGTCAGGAAGCCTCTCCCAGTTCTCCCAATCCTATCCCACAACACCCTGCATCCCTCCTCCAGAGCACACATTGCAATGTGTGATTAGATATTTAAAGGTAAAGCTATTTAATTCCAAACTGCTCTAAGAGTCCCCGTGGGGAAGAGACTTTATCCCCAGTGCCTTGGTACTTACTACGTGGTAACAATCAGTACATAAAAACTGAAGGAACAGGGCTTCCCTGGTGGCGCAGTGGTTAAGCGTCCACCTGCCAATGCAGGGGACACGGGTTCGAGCCCTGGTCCGGTAAGATCCCACATGCCATGGAGTAACTAAGCCCGTGGGCCACAACTACTGAGCCCGTGCTCTAGAGCCCGTGAGCCACAACTACTGAAGCCCGTGCGCCACAACTACTGAAACCCGCGCGCCTAGAGCCCGTGCTCCTCAACAAGAGAAGCCACCGCAACGAGAAGCCCCCGCTCGCCACAACTAGAGAAAAACCCGCGCGCAGCAACGAAGACCCAACGCAGCCAAAAATTAAATAAATGAATAAATAAATCTAAATTTTAAAAAAAACAAAAACAAAAACTGAAGGAACAAATCCAGGAATGAATGAAGGAGCGGAAAAAGGAACCAAATAGCCTCAAACAAACGCAGGCAGGCTGAAGGCGCTGGTGGAGCCCACGACCTCAGAGAAGCCCCGAGACAAGACAGCCTCGACTTCCCGCCCTCGCCCTGGGCTCTCCCGGCCCGTTTAGACCGCCAAGCCTGCAGAGTCAGTCGGGTCTGCATTCATGCCAGGCCGGGCACAACAAAAAGTGCGCCTGCAATGGGATGGGAGAGGGGATCCGGGCGGCCCTTCCCCTCAGACATCTACTCGCCCACTCCCTCCCTAGCCACCTCTTCCCACTCCACCTCCAGGCCCCAGAATTTCAACCCAACAACAGCAGAGGTCTCGCATCAAGCGCCGTGTGCCAGACAGCTGTTGCTACCACGCTTTACATCAGTGGGACGCTCCCCACTCCATGAGCCAGCGGCTGCCAATAACCCACTTTGTAAAGACTGGGCGACTTGTCCCAAAGTCACAAAGCTTGGGGCCCGTGGACTTGAGCAGAGGGACCTGCCTCTCTGTCCCGTCCGGGCGGCGCGCGCACTTACGTGGCCCCGGCTGTGCCGTGCTCGTCTGGGAAATGAACCTCCGCGTGACGCCCGCCTGACCCTCGTGCTACGAGGTAGCCCGAGAGTGGCAACCTAGCTCGGGCGCCCTCGACAGGACCGCCCCACAACGGCGTTCACCCGTCTCTTGGGCTGGGCCGGAAGCGCTCCCTGGAAAGCAGGAAGTCCCGCCTCCCAGCCTGGCCTCACGGGCGCTCCAGAGCGCCACCTCCCGGGCGGAGGGGGAATGCGAGTGCAGGCGGCGCTGTGGGCAGTAGAAATCAAATGCCTTCAAATCCCAATGGTGAAGTCCAGGTTGACGGGCGTGCGAACCTCACCTCTGCTTAACTAACTTCCTACTTTACAGGACTGTTGCATTAATTCACTCAACAAACACTGAGCACCTACTATAAGCCAGGCACTTTTTTAGTCAGTAGGAATCCTACTGACTGTCTTTATATCCTGTGAAGCAGGCTTTCCAAATAGGAGTACAGGTACTGCTGGGAATGCATGAGGCTTTCCCAGTAGTCAGGCAAATACAGCTTTAGGCACTGGTTCCCAGATTCTAGCATGCATCAGCATCAACTGGAGGGTGTGTTAAAACAGAGTTTCTGATTCAGTGAGTCCGGGGTGGGACCTGATAATTTGTATTCCTGAGTTCCCAGGTGACGCTGATACTGCTTGTCTGGGGGCCAATCTTTAAGAGCTACTGTGCGATCATAAACATTACCCTTATCCAGCCCAGTAGTTTTCAGACCTGAGCGTGCATCAGAATCCCCTGGAAGGCTTGTTATAACCATTTGCTGGACCACACCCCCAGCGTTTTCAGATTCAGTAGGTCTGGGATGTGATCCAAGAATTTGCTTTTTTTTTTTTTATTCAACTTTTTTTTTCATTTAAATGAATTCCTCTTAGAATTTAGTCCCAGAAAAAAACTTTCTCCTTACAAACTTTATGCTGCTTTTTTTTTTAGAATTCCACATATTACTTATTTTAAATTTAATTCCTTTTTTTTTTAATTGGAGTAAAATTGCTTTACAATGTTGTGTTAGTTTCTGCTGTACAATGAAGTGAATCAGCTATATGTGTACCTATATCCTCTCCCTCTTGGACCTCCCTCCCACCCCCACCCCCGTCCCACCCATCTAGGTCGTCACAGAGCACCGACCTGCGCTCCCCGTGCTATATACAGCAGGTTCCCACTAGCTATCTGTTTTACACATGGTAGTGTATTTATGTCAAACCTCATCTCCCAATTCGTCCCACCCTCCCCTCCCCCCCCAAATTTGCATTTCTAATGAGTTTCCAGTGAGGCTGATGTTGCTGGCCCAGGCACCACACTTTGAGAACCATTACTTTAAATTAGAGTCAATTTCCAAATTCTTGGCTTCCATCCATATAGATTTTATCTGGGAGGTGCTTGGCTTCGGATGGTTCGAGCTTTTTGCTCCTCTGTGGAGTGTTGCCTGAGATGAGTGCCGAACAAGGGGGCTATTCCAAAAAGCAGAGTCCCTGCAGGAGAAAGTTCCCGTAAGACTAAGAAAAGCAGGCTCAGTAAGAAGTAGTGATGGAAGGGTTCAGGAGAGGGGCCGTTTATATATTATATTTTTTCAATTCTTTCTTTATTATTTTTATTATTGTTATTATTATTTTTGGCTGCGCGGCATGCGGGATCTTAGTTCCCCAACCAGGGATCGAACCCATGCCCCCTGTAGTGGAAGCACAGTCTTCACCACTGGACCGCCGGGGAAGTCCCAGGGGCTGACAGTATTGTGTTCGTTCATCTGAGTGCTGGTTACATGGCTCTGTGCCGTGTGTGGAAATTCATTGAATGATCCGTGCACTTTTCTGCGTGTATGTTATACTTCAGTAAAGAATCTTTTTTAAAAAGAAAAGGAAAAAGGAAGAAAACTACTGGCTGTGACACTTGATGTTACTGAGACTTCAACCTCTAGGTCAGCCTTCTCAGCTACCTTAGAAATAGAATCCAGAAGTCCCTCTACGAGGGCAGGGATTCTTCTGTCTGTGTTGGTCACTGACGTATCCCAAACAGCTAGAAGATGCTTCATGCATATTTGAATCAATGGAAGAGGTAATGAATGAGATGGCTCTTCTGAGAAAGTATCAACACATTTACTTAAATTGAAAAAGCTAAGTCAGCCTGTTTCTGATGAGAAGTAATTCCATTTTAGCTGAGTGCTTTGTCTATGAGAGTAAGCTTTGACGATTAAATCATTTGGAGAGTGTTTTTCATAAATGGAATAAGCTAAGTCTGCATCTCCATGGTTTTGGTGAAAACATATTGGAAAGATGATTATAATATATAATAAACTAGAAATTGCACCTTTCGTAACTCCGTGTGACTAAATAATTGGGGGATACATAGTCTTTCAAAATTATTTTAGGGGTATGTATGCCAAAAAAATTGAAGGCCTTTTATACTAGTTTCCTATTGCTGTTGTAACAAATTACCACAAACTTAGTGGCTTTAGACAACAAAACATCATACAGTTCTGGAGGTCAGAAGCCTGAAATGGGTCTCATTGGGCTAAAATCAGGGTGTCAGTAGGGCCGTGTTCCTTTCTGAAGGCTGTGGGGAGGCTTCTTTTTTTTTTTTTTTTTGCCTTTTTCAGCTCTGAAAGCTGCCTACACACCTTGGCTCATGGCCCCCTTCCATCTTCAAAGGCAGCAATGGCCAGTTGAATCTTTCTCACAAGGCCATCTCTCTGATTTTGACTCTTCAGTCTCTTTCTGGTTTAAGGACCCTTGTGATTACATTGGGCCCACCCAGATAATCCAAGATAATCTCCCTCTCTTAAACTCAGCTGATTAGAAGCCTTAATTCCATCTGCAACCGTAATTTCCCCTTGCCATATGATGTAACATAGTCATAGGCTGAGGCGATCAGGATGTGGACATCTTGGGGGTACCATTATTTTGCCTCCCACATCACTATTCACATCACCCATGCAGCTTCTGCTTGGGGAGGCCAATTCCATTTCCTCCTTCCTTCTTTCCTTTCTATAAACAAGCTGTCAGGTTTCCTCTTGTTACTGATATATACTTAACATGCAGTAAAGTGTACAAGTCTTAAGTGTACACTCATCAAGTTCTTACATACATATAAACCCACATAACCACCACCCAGATCACGACAGAGAACATTTCCATCACTCCAGAAAATTCCCTGGTGCCACTTGCCAGTCAATACCTCCTTGAAGAAATTACCATGATTCTGACTCATCACCACAGATTAATTTTGCCAGCTCCAGAACTTTATATAAATAGCATCATGTGAAAGATAGTCTTTTTAGTCTGGCTTCTTTCACTCAACACACATATGTGATTGTGAGCACAAAAGTAGCTTGTTTATTAAAAAAAAAAATATTACTGAGTAATAGTCTATTGTCTGAATATATCACCATTTGTTTGTGCAGTTTCCTGCTGGTGACGTTTCTGGGTTTGGTGACTCTGGTGAAGTCTTTGTGGATTTGTGTAGCCATCATTCCACTACTGAACACCTGCTATGCTGTCCCTCTACTAGGTATAATTCTGCTCTCTGGGCTACACACGAAAAAAACCCCATAATTCCTGATGCCAATCCTTGAAACGTTTGGGAGTTTGAATCTATGCCGCTCCCCTCAGCTGCTCTTCCCGAGTCACATGTTACTGGTTCTACCAACTGCTGCTCCTATGCCTCCGTATCCACACTGCCCCAATCCTGGCTAGTGTTCTCAGACCCAAAGGTAGCAATCAGCAGCAGCAGAAAGAGTGACAAAGCTTACAGACTGTAAACTGAATAATTGGTCACGTTTTCCCATTCACTGGCTCCAAGACTGTTAAAATTTCCAACCCCTTCAAGCAACTGTGTTGCATCGTAGCAGGCCATGTGTAACTCGTCTTCATCCCTAACTTCGTTTTATTTTTGTTATCTCTCCTTCATCCCTAGTCCCTCATCTTAACGAATTGTTGTCTTGCGGTATTTTTAGGAACCAACCCAAAATCCCTTCTGGAAAAAAAAAAAAAAAAATCGGGGGGTGGATGGGTGGACGGTACCAAATGAGTAATTTTAGCTAGAGCACACATGGAGCACTTACAGTTGGTTTCAGGAAGGCCTACGGCGAACAGTTCTTAAATGTAGGTCCTAAAGATTCTGTGGGGCTGCTGCAATTGAAAACACCTTCATTTATCGAAAGAGGACCGACTTTCCGCCTCCCCCTGCCCCTCCGCCCCCGCCCCTACGCCCCCGCCAGGCTCAATTAAGCAGCTGGGGGCAGGCTGGCATGACGTGGCGTGATTTGGGAGGCATCCTAGGACGGGAGCAGGGGTGAGGTGCTGGACTTGGGTCCCCAGACCCCTCCCCTGATCTTTGCCTCCCCAATACCAGGCAAGGGCCGAGAAGAAGCTAATGGGAGTGCACAGTGCCCCATCCCCACCTCCCACCTGAAGCCCCGCCCCCCGGAGGTAGGCTGTTGGCCAGGTGGCCACTCAGTCCACATCCAACGGTCTGGGAGACTGGCCTTCCCATTGGCTGGACACACTGTCGGCCACAGTTTTATGGGCTCTCATTGGCTAGGAGCGAGGTAGGAGGCGGAGCTCTCCATGCGCTGTCTGTCGTGCCACGTGCTCCCCACGCGCGAGCTCGCTCTAGCGTGTAAAAGGGCGCGGGTGGCGTGAGAACGTGCCCACTGTCCTCTCGGGTCCTCGCATCCGGCCATGGCTTCACAGGCCAGCGCAGCCCTGGGCGCGGACACCGGGGCCTGCAGGAAGCCCCGCCTGGCAGCGTCATTGCAGATCAGCCCCGGGCCCAGCCCCAGGAGGCCTTCGGCCAGCCTGGGCCAAGACCCCTGGGAGACCGCGCCCGCTCCCAACTCGGACGACGCCGAGCAGGGCGGGCAGCTCCAGGCCTCGACGACGGGGCATGGTGGGCCCGGGGTGGGGGCCCGTGCCTGGGGACTGGGGGCAGCCCGGGCACGGGAAGACTCGAGGGTAAGGATGGGGGGGTCCCCGAAGGTCTCCTTTCCGTCCGCAGGGCCCGCCGGGGAATTCCCGACAGCGGCCAGACAGCTGGGCCTGCAGCTCAAAGACCCGCCACCGGGCCAGGCCGTGGCCTTGCTTACTCAGTGCGCGGCCAGTCTGGGAGTGTCCCTGATCTTCCGAGAGGACCAAACAGCAGGTGAGGCCCAGGAGGCTGGGACGGCCGTGTGCCCTGGGCCGACCCCAAATGAAGCAGGAGATCTGTGAGTTGGGCCTGAGCCTGGGGCCCGAGGGGAGGCCCTGCTGTGAGCAGCGTGGTGACGGGAGCACCAGGTACATCAGATTTCTAACTGGCTGGTCATGGCCACATCTGAAGCTTGGGTTGGTTAAAGGACCTGCCTCAAGCTACCCCAGCCTTTCAGCAGGCTTTTTTGAGGGCCAGTTACATACAGTTAGAGTTGCCATGCCAGCACTGGAGAGGAGATACCTGAGTGAGGGCCAGCCCCGAAGTCAAAGACATTATCAAACACAGCTTGATGATGGCAACACTGCAAAGAGATGTAATCATTACAGTCCTCCCCCTGCCCTCCCCAAGAGCAATACACCAGGTCCTAAATTCAGGTTCCCAACTTTAAGCCAGCACATTCCCTGCTTCTCATGAGGCAGCAAGAGAATCATCCCTTAAGCTTTTGGGAGCATTTGTAAAACTTCCTAGGAGAACCCCAGCGGAACAGCTCAAAAAGAGATAATGTATTACAAATCTACTCGGGATTTGTTTTAATCAGGTATGGTAAGACAGCAGTCGTGAGAATGATTGCTGTGAAGGAAGAAGTAAATACAGATCCCTAGAAACAGGAGGCACAGCTTGCCATGCCGGACCATGTGGGAAAGGATGGGGGTGGTCAGGAGGTAGAGGAGAGGGGAGAGCACAACCCAGAGCCTTTATTGGGGTTTTCTTGGGACAGAATGGTTGAGGCAGGGTAGGAATGCAGAGTAAGTTTAGGATTGAGGAAGGCAAGACAGTAAGTTTAGGGGTTAAGGGTTGGTTTCTAGTTGTCTAGTACCTGACCTGGGGGGTGATTTAGGGTATGGGGAGTGTTGGCTTGTGTGAGAGTTTGGTGGTTGGGGTGTGAGCTCTGGATTCATTGGTTTCTATATGAAAGGGTGTGCTTGCAGGGGACTCATTTGCTATGTCCAGGAATTAGCTAGCCCTGGGAGGGTTGGTCTCTCCAGGATCAAATCCCCAAGTGCCAGAGCATCAGGAATACAGAAATAAGGCAATCGATTCAACAGCAATGGTGCTAGCTAACATTCATGAGTTCTGGATGATGGGCCAGGTGTTGTTTGAAAGCCTTCAGACAGTAACTCACTGAGTCCTCACAAGTATTCCTCGAGGGAGCACAATACCGTTACCAGCACTTCACACATGGGGAGACTGAGGCCAGAGAGGCCGTAGCCGAGAGGGGGCAGTCTGCTTTCAGAGCCTGTGCTGAACCACTGGGTAATATTGCCCCTCCCTTCTGCCTAAGGTCCCCCTTTCCACTGTTTACATGCGTAAGCATATTTTCAGTCATTTTTATTTTTTATTTTGGTAAAATTTCAAAGGATAGTATAAAAGAGCTCCCCTAAACTCTTCACCCAGATTCTGCAGTTCACATTTGCCACACTTTGTGTATGTCTCTCTGTCTCCCTCCCTTGTATATATTTATATATAAATATCCATGTTAATTTGTCGTGCACAATCTGAACACTGATTTACTGTTCCTTAAACACTTCAGTATATATTTCCTAAGAACAAGGACATCGGCTTATGTAATTGCAGTACAATGATCGAATTCTGGAAGTTGAACATTGATATGATCCTATTAGCTAATTACCATTCACATTCAAATTTTGCCACTGGTCACAACAATGGCCATTTTATCCCAACCCAGCATGACCTGCCACATTAGCTCTTACACCTCTTTAATCTCCTTTCACCTGAACCATTCCTCGGAGTGTCTCTGGCTTCAGGACATTGATGTCTTTGCAAAGTAAGGGCCGGTTGTTCTGTAGGAATTCCATTCACTTGGGTCTGTTTCCTCAGGATTGGGTTCAGGTGACGCGTAACCAGCAGGAGCGCCTGTAGAAACCTCGTGCCCCTGGCTGTGCATCCCACCAGCAGACCTGAGATCTGTTTGTCCTACCCCTGGGGTGTCAGCTGGGAGGGCCTGACTAGGGTGGAGCCTGCCAGGTGTCTTCACTTCCCCCTGGGTGCGTCATCAGTCACCCGAGGGGGGCATCTCCAGATGGTGTGACTATCCTGTTCCCCAGAACATCGTCACCTCGTGGTTCTAGCATCCTTTGATGATTGTTGCCAGATTTAATTGTCACCCCGCTGGCTGCCGTGGATTCCTGAGGCTAGCCTTCCTTCTGCATCTCCTAGTTGGCATTTTTGATGCCCTTTTAAAGTAGGTGAATCTCCGTGCTAGGGAGGGGTACTGAAATGTGGGTTCTCTTCTAAAAGGGAGACCTTTGGGCAACCAGTTTAGCAGCAGGTGCCAGTAAATACCGCGAACGGAAATAAATTTATGCCCTTTGACCAAGTGATCCCAGTTCTAGGATCTTCATCTGTCTCTGTTGTGTCATAAGTAACACCTGAAGTGGTAGTGTTTGGAAGATGACCCTTTCAAGTGTAGAAAAGAAACAGAGCTATGTGTTTGGGGAGAGGCAGGGGACCTTCATCCTGGGAGCAGTGTAGCCCTGGATGTGGGTCCTGGCAACACCTGGGCACACTACCTGCCCTTTGTGTGCCCCCTCTGTAAAGTGGGGTCACAGGGACCCATTTCAGAGGGGCTAGTGAGGACTCTGAGTGGGCGTGGCCTGGGTGGAGGTCGGCAGGCCTGTCTCCTTGTCGTCCTCACTGGAAGGTGTCATGGCCCTTCTAGAAAGGGCCCACGATGAGGATAAGGTGCATGGTGCTACTTCTCAGCCCCTCCTTCCCCAGACCCCTGCTTGCCCTTCTCTGTGTCCGTGGAGCTGGGTGGGGTGGTCTGCCCTGCGGGCACCGCCTACAGTAAGCCAGAGGCCAAGCAGCAGGCAGCTCTGTCTGCCCTCCACTACATCCAGCGTCGGCTGGAGAGCCCAGGTACAGGGGCAGGTGACCCAGGGCCCTGAGCCCCGGCGGGGGCGGGTGCATGTGTGTGGGGAGGGGTGAGTCGCTGCGGAGACCATCTGGGCATCAGGACCCGGCCCGCAGGGAGCTGGGGCGCAGGGGGGGGCGGTGTGAGCTGACCCCGGCCCTAACGTCCTTTGAAGGACGTTAGCAGTCCCTGGGGACAGGGACTGCTGGGGGCAGCCCAGGAACTTTTGGCTTCTGGAGGATGACCCCCCCCCACACACACATACACCGCTTGCCAGTGGGACTTCTTGGATTCCTGAAGGGCACAGGACAGGAGGGCAGACCCCAGCACCTACGGCAGCCCGCCCCTTGTCTGTCTTCCAGAGACCCCAAAGACCCCCAGCCAGCATCCACTCGCCCCCCTGAGCATCGGTAGGTGGGCCCCCATTGACCTGACCCCTGGCATGGGAGGGGCGTGGCCTGTGGGCCCCTCACCTCCGCCCTCTCCCTCACCCGCAGAGAACATCCTGACCCACGAGCAGCGCTGCGCGGCCGTGGTCAGCGCCGGCTTTGACCGCCTGGTGGACGCGAGCTCGCAGTACTGGGCCTGCAAGGGGACTGTGGCCGCGGTCATCCTGGAGAGAGGTAGGGCTGCCCTGCCCCTCACCTCGGAAGGCCCCTGGGCCTCTCGCTTCAGTCTAATCATCTCTGCTCCCTTCCCCGCAGAGGTCCCGGGCGCCCAGGGCCACGCCAAGGAGATCTACCAGCTGGTGGCGCTGGGCACCGGCGGTGGCAGCTGTGCCAGGTGGCTGGACTTCTCGGGCCGACAGCTCCACGACTGCCACGGGCTGGTGGTGGCCCGCCGGGCCCTGCTGAGGTGAGGGGTCGGGGGGACCCTCTGCGGCCGCCCCGGGCGGGCCGGGCCGCCCCAGCTGCCGCTCCCTCCGCCCCCAGGTTCCTGTTCCGGCAGCTCCTGCTGGCCACGCAGGGGGGCCCCAAGGGCAAGGAGCGGTCTGTGGTGGTCGCCCAGCCGGGGTCCGGGCCCCCCTTCGCCCTCAAGCCCCGGATCTTCCTGCACCTGTACGTCAGCAACACCCCCAAGGGAGCTGCCCACGACATCTGGTACGTGGCGCGCCCGGGGAGGGCCGTGTGGGCGCGGGTGGGGAGAGCGGCCCTGAGCCCCGTGTCCTCTGCAGCCTCCCGCCAGCCTCGGAGGGCGGCCTCCCGCACAGCCGCCTGCTCCGCCTGCAGGCCCACATCCAGGGGCGGCTGAAGCCCGTCTGCTACGTGGCCCCTGCGCTCCGTGACACCCACGTGGCCTGCCTCTCGGCCAGCGACAAGCTGGCACGCTGGGCCGTCCTGGGGCTGGGCGGTGCGCTGCTGGCCCACTTCCTGCCCCCCGTCTACGCCAGCAGCCTGGTCGTGGGTGAGGCCCAAGGGCGGGAGGGCTGAGGCGGGCTGGGGCAGGGCGGGGAGCGTGGCGGAGACTCAGGCCTCGTCCTGGGCCTTCTGCCCCCGCAGCCGACCCCTGCCAGAACACCCCGGCTCTGGACAGGGTCATCCACGCCCGGCCCGGCCTCGACAGGGCCTTGGGGCCGTGCCTGCCGCCCCCCTACACCCGGACCACGCTGCACCTGTTTGAGGGGCCCTCAGTGGCCCCCTCCGACCCCCCCTCCAACACCTGCCAGGGCCTGAGCCTCAACTGGAGCCTGGGGGACCCTGACGTCGAGGTGGTGGATGTGGCCACCGGGCGTGTGAAGGCTGAGTGAGCGGGGCCCCGGGGGCGGCGGGAGGGGTGCCTGGCGGTGGGGGTCCCCGGCCCCCTGCCCGTGGGGCAAGAGGGAGCATCTAGCCGCCAGCCTCTTACCGGTAACGTGACCCACCCCGTGACCCCCCCGGATTGTCACGGCGTGGAGGTGGTGTGAGGGGCGTGGAGCGGGCCTGTTAGTTTTGTCCTCCCTTGCCCTCCCCCGAACGTCGGTCCCTTTCTCTCCATCCCCAGCGCTGCCCTGGGGCCTCCGTCCCGCCTCTGCAAGGCTGCCTTTCTCTGGGCCTTCCGCCAGACTGCCCGTGCTCTCGGGAAGTCCCACCTCCTGGCCTTGAAGACCTACGAGGCAGCCAAGGTGAGCCGCTTCCCTGCCCCGCAGCCCCCCTTTCTCCTGCACCCCCAGCAGGCATCCTCTCTCCACCGGCTCATCTCCCGCCCTAGGCTGGGCCCTACCAGGAGGCGCGCCAGCAGCTGTCTGTCCTCCTGGACCAGCAGGGCCTGGGGGCCTGGCCCTCGAAGCCACTGGTGGGCACGTTCAGAGACTGAAACAGACGTCCGGGCCGAGGTCCCTGAGCCCAGGCGGAGCCCGCTGGAGGAGGGCTGTTTCTGGGTGGGGCACGGGGCGGGGGAGGGTGGCGCCCGGGGGCACGGGGTGGAGCTGGGGGTGGGGGGAGGGCCTGGCGTGCTGGAGAGGTGGGGCGGCTGCATATTCGGGCTTGAATAAAGAAGCTGTTTCTGGCGGTTCCGTGTGTTGGCGGCTTTCTGGCGGGGAAGAGGGGAGCCGTAGCCCCTCGGTTTGCGAAGGGAGAAGCCCCTGTGGTGGCCAGGGCTCGGCTGGACCCCTCCTCACAGAATCACTGCGTCGTCGCCCAGCCTGCGCGCCTGGGGGCGGCGGTGTGGTGTCTCGGGCGGCGGGTGTGGGAGCGTGTCCTCCCTGGTCTCCTTCCTTTCCCAGGGCTCGCCTGGCAGGGCAGGGGGAGAAGGGTGGCACCTGGCCAGAGGTGGCAGCCACGAGGCCCGTCGAGGCAGCTGGGTCGGCCCAGCTGCTGCGGGGAAGGGTGGCTTTGGGAGGAGAGGTGGGCCCCGGGCCGGCGGCAGCCCCAGATCCTGCCCTCCGCGTCCTCTGGGTTCCCGCGAGTGGGTGGGGCAGCGCTGGGCGCCAGCAGGAGGCTCACGCAGAGCTGAGCCCAGGCTTTCTCCGGGCCGCCCCAGCTGTCACACCGGCTGAGGCTGTGACCGCCCGAGCCCCTGTGCCCGCCGGATGGGGGCTGCGTAGCCTGCCTCTCAGGCCAGGTGGGCGGGTCTCCTTCCTTCTCCTCGGGGGGCTGCAGTGAGTGTGTGGGGACTACCGGGCTCTCCTGGGACCTTGGGTGTGGAGGGAAGATGCTGTACACTGCGCACGTGCACACACACGCACGTGCACACACACCCACGCACGGGTCTGCAGGCCTGGGCGCCACCGCAGCCTGGGCAGGGCCCGCTGAGCAGGAGTACAGGCAGCTTTGAAGTCTGGGGACCTGGGGCCAGGGGGGGCTTGAGGACCACGTCAGCCCCCAGCCCCACACCCCGGGGCCGGACGCTCCCTGCTCCCCCAGCAGTTTCAGGGTTCACAACTACAGACTGCTCTCCCCGGTGGGCTGGGAAGCTGGGCCAGGCCGGAGCAGGTGATGGAGCCCTAAGATAGCATCCCCTCCCTGCAAGCCACCTCCCGGCCCCGGGTGTGTGCGGCCTCGGCTGCCGCTTAACCTCGGTGCACTCGGGTCGACTCATCTGGAGAAATAACTGGAAGGCCAGCCCAGGTGGCCTGTTCTCCTCCAGCCCATCCGGCCTCAGGCTGGGCTTTCCCTCTGCCTGTCCGCTGGGCCCGTGCGCTCTCCCTTTCAACCAGTGCCGCTGTCAACGAGGGGACGTGGGAGGGACGTGGTGGCAGAGGAAATAGCTGACAGGCTAGAGGCTCTGGAGGCCCTGCACCCGAGGCTTTACAGATGCTGTCATGTCGAAGAGGTAGATGCTATCGCTGCCCCGCTTACTGGTGAGAAAACTCCCAAGGTGAAGCTGGGTAGCCTCCAGAAGAGCACGCGGGGTCAGGATGCAGCCGCGGTGCCTGTCCAGGCACCTGACTTCCAAGCCCCTAAATCCCACTCACCGCCTGGGCTGCCACTGGAGTTGCTTCTGTGACCTTGGACAGAACCCCCGACCTCTTTTATACCGTGACTGGACTGTATGGTTCCAGGAGCTCCCTCCTGGCTCCGACCATCTCTCCTCTGCTGTTTCCTAACGGCCACGAGGGTGGGAGATGCAGCCTTTGCCATCGAGAGAAAGAGCTGGGGGCTGGCGGGCTTCGGAGAGGGGGGAAAGGAGCTGGGGGAGGTGGAAGTGGCTGCCAAAGGCAGGACAGGTGTCCAGGAATGTGCATGTGCAAAGGAAGGGCAGAGGGAAGTTTGGACCCGGATGGAGGGTCTCCAAAGCCAGGTAAGCGCTGATTTTTCTTTTTCTTCTTCTTCTTTAACTGAGAAAACAGCGAGGTTATTTACCAGTGTTGTTATTTAAAAGAAAACAAACTTAGCCCAGCTTTGAAATAATGATTTCTCATGGTTATTTTTTTCAGGGATGGAGAGGATTTTTAAAACAGCCAAGCCTATTAATTAGCACATTTATTACACATTTTTCCCCCTGGAGGGGATTTAAATTGATTTCCTTTTTGTCCTGCAATGGTGACTACATCCAGAAATACACCAGCCATTCCAAACAGCAGTTCTCTGCAAGGAGCCTTTTGATATTCATTAATCACATAATCAGTGGGTAAACAAGTTGTTCAGAATGACATTAACTCTGCTGTGTTCTGCCCAGTAAGTAATATTTGTCCCCATGTTGCATAAATCTGCCTGGCCAATCCTCCCCTCCCAAGACAGTCCCTATTACACAATATTCGCTCAGTTCCTTTGACTCAGCTTATTTATGATTGCAGGGTGACGATGAAGGCTGCTTCTGAAACAGAGAGCCTGTTAATGCTCTTCTTGGACCGATCCCCTCTGGGTGAAGTTTTGCCAACAACAGCATATTTGAGCAGGGAGGTGACGTAACCCAGCCGGGCACAGCTCAAATGCCGCTTCCTCCACGATGCCTTTGCCATCATGCCCACCTTCCCTTCCCTGCAGCTCCAAGCTCCGGGGGTCTGCCCTGGACCCCTGCACTGTGCTGCCCCTCCCCGTGTGTGGTCTTCACCGCTGAGCACAGGTGTGGACCCAGCGGCCGAGGGGCTACTCCACCTTTCCAAGCCTCAGTTTCCCCACCTGGGAAATCGGTCACAAACGCGTGGCCTGCAGGGTCATGGTGGGATGAACTGAGAAGTGTGCCGAGCACTGTTCCCAATGTTAGCAGTCATCGTTGGTGGCTGTCATAGGGCCTGGCCGCTCCCAGCTCCCAGAGGTCAGCCTGTTGTCTGTTTCTTTCCATCCCCTCCTTGAGGTCTCTCCACATAGAACATGCCCAACAAACAAGCTGGACCTCCCAGCTCCCAGAGGTCAGCCTGTTGTCTGTTTCTCTCCATCCCCTCCTTGAGGTCTCCCGCATAGAACATGCCCAACAAACAAGCGTTGAATGTAAAATGAATGAATGATAGTATCTTCTCTTTACAGGAGTGGGTTAGAGGGAAAGAACAGAAACCCTGTTCTAAAATACGGCTCTAGAAGACATTTTGAAAATTTCCATTTTATTGTGAGCTCTTTTTTGCTGACCTGTAGAAGCATTCAAAAAGACCTAGAGAATGTGGATTAAACCCCACCTGAACTTGTGTATTGTCAGTTATAAGAACCAATAAGTCTCCTTTTGTTTGCTTATTTAATGAAGTCTGATTAGAGATTCCTGTCCTTGGAAACAAAGTATTTCTAAGTGATATTTGTGGGTGTGTCCTAAAAATGTATAGTGTTGGCTCAGTTCATCTCCCAGATAAACTGCCTGCATGTAAATCCTTGCCTCGGGGTCTGCTTCTGGGGGAACCCAAACATCTGGGAGAACCAGGGAAGACCTCCTCAGGGCCAGTGCCACGTGTGGTTAGTCCCATCACCACTCTGCCCTCTTCCCTTCTAGGACTTATTACAGGCTCTGCTTGTCCTATTTATTTCCTTCTTGACTTATCCTTGGTCTCCCTCTCTACCCCACTCTTCCCCTCTACCCAGGTCTACAGGAGCATCTGTCTTGCTGACAGAACAATGCCTGGCACATGGCAGGCATTTAAGAAACACTGCCCCAGAAACTAACCATTGCCCTTCCAACTTCCGATTTGGCCACAGCCCAGGGGTTGGTGAGCCCTGACCCCTGCCACCCATCACCTGGGGGACCCTCCCACCTCCTCCGACATCCCTAGGTCAGCCCCAGCAGTCTCTGAGGCTAGACCTGCCCCAATACACCAGAGCAGCCACTTATCGCTTCTTAGTACAGTTTAATGTTTCTCTAGGAGTTGCAAGGTGGGGGGGAGCCCCAGAAAGCTTAGTTAGGAAGGCACCAGGTGAAATTGCTGAGTTTCCCAGGGGATCTTATTTCAAGCCAGTCATTGACCGAGTACAATGGAAGCCTTTGGAACAGCAAGATTGGCTAATTTTAGCTCAGGGCGCCCAACTTCATGCTTTTTTCCCTTTGTCCCCCTTGCAGGAAAGGTGATTTATGAAAGTCATGTGCCTTCTCTGCGCGTCACCTGGAGCTGGCGGCCAGGGAGGCTGGGCTCATGCAGCCTCAGCCGGGCTGCTCTGGACGGCCCCAGAGCCACAGGGCTGGTGGGGACAGCGGCGTCCCTTTGTTTGTTTTATTTTTAACTGACATTGTGTTCCCGGAGGTGCCCCTTGGTTAGATGTCAAATGATGGATGAGCCCAGCGCTGGGCGAGGGTCAGGAGGCTCAGAGCTGTGGGTGCTGCCTGCCAGCCCTGGCTTTGCCGCCTCTGACCGTGTGACCTGCCCCATCACGTCCCCTTCCTGGGCCTCCGGGTCCACACCCGTAAAAGGGGCAGGTTGGGCCCAGTGACCATAAGGACCGTTTAGCTCTGAGAATCTGTGAGGCAGGTGGTTGGTTCCCAGGCTGGCAGGGTCAGGAGGGCAAGGGACTGTCCCCTTCTCGTGGCAGCTGGAGAGTGAGGACCTGCTCTGAGCCTCGGGGATGGGGTCACCTGCCAGGCGGACCCTCTCTCCTCCTCACCGAGGCGCCAAGGGTCCATGCACTGCCGGCCATCTGGCATGTTCTATCCGGCCTGCATGGGAGCAGGGGTTAATTTTGTTTCTTATTTGAATGCCTTGGGCCCGGCCACCACTCTCCTGCTCTCTCTTTCTCACTCTCCACTCCATTGCCAGCATTTCCTGGGGTCACCTCCCAAATAAAGGGCTTCTATGTCACCGGTGATGGTGCCCCAAGATGTGATACCCTGAGAGGGACACAACCTCACGGATATAGCGTGTGGCCAGGAAAGCACAGCCTCAATCTAAGCAAAAGGAGAGGGGATGGGCACAAAATGAGGTATGTTTTACTAAATAAGGAGAGGTCTATACTCACCCCAAATTTCCATGTCATCTATGTCGAAGAAAGGCTGTGGAAAGATCCAGATCACAGGAGGCTAAAGAGATAAGACAAGGAAATGCAACCTCCAAGCCTATGCTGGACCCTGTCCCAGACGGGAAAGTCTATAAAGGATATTATTAGGTCAGCTGACAAAAGTGGACCAGGCAGTAGATTAGATTAAAATATTGCATCCGAGTGAAATGTGCTGACATTGGTAACTGCATTATGGCTTTGTAAGAGAATATCCTTATTCTTAGGATCTACGTACCAAAGTATTTCCGGTCTCCTTGGGCTCTCCATCTTAAAACGGAGTTGGTTTACCTTAGAGCTTCTATTCTTTTACTTGGGGGAGGAGTCATAGATTCCTTTGAGAACCTGATGAAATCATTGAACACTGCACTTTGAAATGCACATAACGTACACGTGCTTTGTTTCGTGTCATCTCCAGAGATTCCCAAACCCTTTGTGGAAACTCTTGGCTGGGAATCCTTGGACCGATGGTCTTCTGATAGGCTTTCCAGTTACTACCTTCTAAAGTTCTGAAAGCAAAGTGCCATGATATAGTCATCTATTCTCAAATGGTCCAGAAAAGCATACTATATAGATAATAAAAAAATAGAGCAAACGATAAAACAAATGGGGCCAAATGTTTCTTAAAAGGCGTATTGGAGTTGTCTATGTACTGTTTTTGTTCTTTGTAACTTTTGGTCAGTTTGACACGTTTCCCAAATAAAATGTTAAAAAATCAATTGCGGGGTGCCTAGTAATCATTCAACAAGTGATGCCCATCATGAGCATTTCGACAAGAAGAACGGGAGGGAGGGAGTTTAACGCCACTGGAGGGAGGTGGGCAGGGGGCATGTAGAGCCGTGCAGCCAGGCACTGGGGTGAGGCACCCAGGTGGATGGGTAGGCAGGTGGCGGGCAGCAGGTGCACAGAGATCTTCATGAACTCCTATTCAAACTTGAACTACTTGCTGATTTTTGCTATGGGAGCAATTCTGCGGACAGTCAGGAGCTGTGGTCAGCTTTTCTTTCTCACGTCTCTCCCTGTTTCTTACCTGCCCCTCTCTCTCCATCGTATAAGTTGTAGCAATGAACTTCCAGAATCCCAGACTGTCCACGCTGGGAGGGAATTTAACAACCATCTCATCCACCTTCTCCACGGGATCAATGAGAAAAGGAAGGCCCAGTGAAATCAATTTCCGTGCCCATGTTATACAAAGGGTTAAGTGTTGGTACCCAGGAACCCCAAGACCACCCTCCTTACTCTGTTCAGGGTGGCATGGCAAAGCGTTAGAATCTTGTCTTGAATATTTTCTTTGAGGTCTTGGGCACTGTTTCAGATGAACCTAAGAGCTAATATACTAGAAAGAGTGTTCTGCTGGGAATCAGGCTGCTCGGATCTGACTAAATGAACATGCTGTGTGGCCTTGGGTAGGTGGCTTTCCCTCTCTGAGCCTTGGTCGCTCCATCTTAAAATGCAGAAGTTGATTTACTTAACTTCTTGTCCTTTTTCAGGGGTCATGGATTCCCTGAGGGTTAATAAAATCATTGAACCCTTTCTCAAAGCTGTGCATTTTGAGACACACATAATCTCCAGACGTTCATGGACGCCTCATGGAAACCACTTGCTTAGGCTGTGTTCTGATGGGCCTTCCAGGTGTCAATTTCTCCAGTCCTAAAAGCTATGAAAATAGAGTCAGTGGGTCGAGCCCCACTTGCATTGCGTTGAAGAATTAACCCATCCGTCCTCAATTCACTTGGGCTCAACTCTGGCTAGAGAGGTGTTGAACCAACATTTTAATGTTGCCTCTGGGAGCCGCATGAAAATAAGCTTGAAGTAAAGGGGCCTTTGCTCTTTTGCCTTCAGCTGGAAAATTTTGACTTTTGGCTGCAGTCATGCCCATTGGCCTCCGAGAAAAACAAGCCCTTCTGGGAATCGCAAGACTCCCTTCAGCCAATGGGGATGAAGAGACCGCCTAGCAACTCGTTGGTCATCCCCATCCCACCCAATCAGCATTAAGGAAAGGCTGCTCTGCCAGGCTAAACACAAGGAGGTCCATCCCCCGGGACGTCGCAGGGAGGAAAAAAATAGAGCCTTTAATTAAGCCCCACATGTGAGCGATCAATTCCAATTTTCCACTTCTAATTTGGTAAAGGATTTCCACCGGGCATGTACTGAGACGTTATAGAGCCTCATAATGTTGGTGATGGGCTCACCTATTTTTCTTTTAGTCCTGGCACATTTTGTTCAGATGACTGGTATGGGAAACAGAGGAAAACGGAGAGGCCTGGGTGGGAGCCAGTCACAGGATGGGCTGAGCCCGAGTGGGGAGTTATTGCCTCAGGCACGCAGCACAGAAAAGTCTCCAATCAGAAGAAGAAGGACCGATATGGGGCCTGATGTGGGTCCCAGGCCTTCCCTGATCTGGGGTGAGCTTGCCCCCAGTGGGGGCCATGACTGAAATGGGGGAGGGTATCTAGAAATTTGCACATTTTTAAAAAAATCATTATTTGCAAGTGCTGCACCTTGGGATTCAGAGCTCTCCACTCACACAGTAGCCCTGAGGGTCTTCGTGAGACCCCAGCTGGAAAACCACAGACCTAGCCCAATGCCTGAAACTGACAGAGAGGAGCTAAAGTCACAGGAGGCTTTTCTAGGGGGTAGGGCTTTTCCTTGTGACACTGGCCACCTTGCCACTATGCCAAGCGCCTATTTGGTGGAATAGCATGGGAAGGACTGGGGGGTGCCCTGCTGACTTTTGGGGGGTTAGAGGGACGGGGACAAGGGTGTCTGTCAGCTGGGAGGGCACCCGGAGAAGTCAAAGGGAACGAGGGCTCCCCACGAGATCAAGGCCAGCTTGAAGCTAGATGCTGATGTGGGTGCCCCCCTGTGCCAGAGCCCGAGGCCACACTGACCCTGGCGTTGAGGTCAGGGGAAGGCGTGTGCCCAGCACATAGTAGGCCTGCACTAAATACTAGTGGAATGAATGAACGGCACGTTAAGTTGTCCCCACTGATGAAATGCGAACACGCTCACACGTGAACTAACTACATCAGAGCCACAGGTCCACGATCTTCTCTCCATCGTCCATTTGCAACCCCGTGCTCTCAGCGGATTTACGGCCGACGGCGTGCAGCTGTGCGCGGCCGAATCACTGGTGGGAGGTGCCATCGAGGCCTCTCCCAGGTGTGCTCAGCTGGGCAACAAAAGACGAGACTCCAGGGCTGCCACCACCTTGTACGATTAACGACGTGGAGGAGGCAGGCCCTCATGGCTTGCCTGACCTGCTCGACTGTTCCCTGTTCCCAGCTGGTCCTCCTGCAACCCATCCCACCATCATCATCATTCACACCTGCAGTCCGTTCACATCACCCCTTTCTCCAGCATCTGCGATATCTCCTCTCCATCTACCGAAATGTCCCAGTCCACTACACAGCATCTCATCCCAGCCCACCTTCCCAGCTTCATGTCCCAAAACAGCCCGAACAGCCCTCCGCATTCAACCCCTTCCTGTGTCTCTGTGAAGCCCTCCGTGAGCCGACTGCCCAGAATGCACCGCTCTTTCCCCTCTGCTCAGGATGCACTGCTTTTATCTCTAATGACTTGGTCCTACCTCTGCCTCCTACTCTGGAGGCAAAGGGCCGGGTCTGTTAATGAATGAATGGATGAGCAAATGAATTAATTTAAATATCAGCCAAGGACATCTATTCTCTGGCATCAAGGGGTCGGGGTGGGGGGAGGGGGGGAGCAGGCAAGGGGCAGATCCTAAGTCTGCCCTCGTTTCTACGCTGCATCTGTGGTGGCTTAGCTGAGAGTGGAAAGCCGAGGTCCCCGCAGTGCTGGAGGAACCAGCTGCAGGAATGGTTCTCTCAAGGGACAATGCAGTGCCCTGTGAGAGGTAGGCTCTGCCAAGGCCAAGGACCGGATAATTGGACGATGTCTCACCAAGAGCCCAGGTGGCCAAGGAGGACCTGCTGTGCTGACAAGTGCCGCTCCTGTCCAGGTCCCAAGTGCATCAGGAGGGGTGGCAGGCCACCATCCCCCAGTGTGGGACTTAACGTGGAGGCCAGTTCTGCCTTCTTGGCTAAGAGCTTCCAGAGCTGGGGGGAGGCAGCTACATTAGAAAAATGCCATTGGTGGTGTAAGTGGTAGAAGAACTGACCCCGGCTAGAACCCCCAGTAGAGCTGGGTGGAGGGACCTGATCAGAAAGGTTTGCAGTGACTGAAACCTCCAGTTCCTGGGGGTGGGTTGGCCCAGGAAAGAGGGTCTTCAGGGAGGAATGGAATTCTGTAGGATTGGTCCTCTAGGTGTCTGGAACCTAGCCTGGGTTGTTGAAGACTCTGCAGGGAAGGAAACGAGATTAAAGGGAGACAGACCTAACCCAGCAAGCGAACTTGCTTGTGCTCAGAGAGGGGCAGGGAGAGAGGAGACGGCAAGTGACGTGGACGTCGTGGCCAGGGAGGAGTCAAGAATCACCCAACCAAACATCTTTGGCCTCAAGCCCCTCCTAGCTCTGGGAGTGACCCCCAAGCTCTAGAAACACACCACTGGATGATGTAGGTGCTGGTGTTCTCCAGTTCGTGTAAGCCGAGGGCGATGGGCTGAAGATCTGGAATATTCAGGGGGGATTTTGAGTTACATGTATGCGATGGGCAAGGCAGGGCCCTCCAGGATCAGGTCTTGGACGTCGGTTAAGAGTTCGTGTTCACTGGCCGTGGCCGCGTTCTGCAGGCGGCGGAAGCGAGCCTCCAGCCTCTCCTGCTCCTTCTTGAGCTCCAGGTAGGAGTGCGAGAAAATGTGAAAGATGGACGTGGCCGGGAAGGCCATGATGAGGATGCCGCTCAGGATGCTGCTGAGGGCCACCATCTGGCCCGGCACGCTGCTCGGGACCATGTCTCCGTAGCCCACCGTCGTCATGGAGATGACGGCCCACCAATAGGAGGCCGGGATGCTGGTGAACTCCAGAACTCGCCCGGACTCATTCTCGGCCACGTAGACCAGAGGAGCGAAGAGGGTAATGGCTACGCAGAGGAAGAGGAGGAGCAGGCCGAGCTCGCGCGTGCAGCGGCGCACGGTGAGGCCCAGCGTCTGCAGCCCCAGCGAGTGGCGGGCGAGGCGCATCACGTAGAGAATGCGCAGTGCCCGCAGCACGCGCAGCGCCAGTCCCGCCTTCTCCAGGTACGAGCTGCGGCTCGGCCTCGCGCCGTCCGCCTGGGGCTCGTCGGACACCGCGAGGGACACGTAGTAGGGGGAGATGGCCAGGATGTCGATGATGTTCAGGGGCCCTTGGAAGAACTGGCACTTGTTCTGGGCCTGGACAAACCGCAAGCAGAACTCCAGGGAAAACCAGGCCACGCAGACGGTCTCCACGATGAAAATGGAGTAGCACTTACGCGAGCACTCCCCCTGGAGAGGCGACAAAACGCAGGGTAGGGAGGGGACGGGCAGCAGCGTGGGAAATGGCGAAATAAGCACACTGAAAAGCAATGCCGTAGATCTGTAATGATACCGATATCGATTCCATATGCAGAGTCTCTGTACTAAAGATATAGTCTCTCTATATTTTATATATTAAATATATATTAATAATATATCAACACGTACTAATATATAATATATTAATATTTATAATACACATAATATATTACTGTAATATATATTATATAATACATATCACAATATACTGATATATTAAGTATAGCATATATTAAACATTAAATATATATTCTATATATATTCTTTGTATAGTATATGGTCTCTATATTCTATATATTATCTATCTATCTAGCTATCATTTATACATCGATGGGGCCCTGTTGTAGACTCTTAGTCATCTACCAAAACCCCCTTTTTACATAGTTCTCAAGTAGTGGCTGTGTGCATGGCCAGTCAGCTAGATCAGAGACCACTTTTCCAGCCTCCCTTGCAGCTAAGCATGGCCACATAACCAAGCCCCCACCCACAGAATATAAACAGAGGTGATGCATGCCACCTCCAGTTCCAGGAGTTTAGTGTTGGCGTGAGTTCCTGCACACTCTTTCTCCCCTTCCTGTGAGCCAGGACAACCCACATGGCCCTGCACCCCAGCTTAGAACCAGCAGATCGGACCAACACCCTGGGAAGGATGAGCATCATAGTGGGAAAAATCTGGGTGTCAGAATGAGAGCTGCCCACTCGCCTCGCTCCCTCTTTATGAGAGTAACCAGCTTCTATTGTGTTGAAAGCTGTTCTATCGTGAGGCCTCTTGATTAGAGGAGCCAAGTTTCTCCTTTATGACATAAGCACCTCTTGGGTACCAGGCACTGCTCTGGTGCTGTCACTTAAGCCCCACAGTGATGCCATGAGCAGGCAGCCCGGCTTCATTTATGGCCCAGGAAATGGTCCCGAGCACTGAGATAACTTGCCTGAGCTCATATTCATAGTAGATGGTCTCCCAGAGATTATGCACTGTTTTGTAACCACTTTGCCCGCCATCCCTCATTCATTCATCCAACAAAATTGCATGGATGACTCACCTTGTGCCAGGTCCCATGCTAGACTCCGGAGGTAAAGGACTAGAGAAGCAGATGTGGTTTCTGGGGACTTGGAGCCCGAGGCAGGCAGAGAGGACACTGGCATCCCTGTGATGCGGATTGCAACTATTTCCCTCCTGAGATCCCAGCCAGGTGGGGCTCCAGTGGGTTCCTCACTGTGTCATTCACACCCCTGCCCCTGCCCCCAACAGAGACTTCCGCTAGCCCCTCTGCTACTCAAAGTGTGCCCTGGAACCTAAAGCATCAGATTCCCCTGGGAGCTTGTTAGAAACACGCAATCTTGGGCTCCACGACATCCCTGCGGAGCCAGAATCTGCATTTTAACAATGATTTGTGTGCACAATAAGGTTGGAGAAGCTCTGGTCTAGTGCAGTGGTTCTCAGCCTTGACTGCACGTGTTACAATCACCTGGGGGGGCTTTGAAAAATCCTGATGTCCAGGTCGGGATGCCAGAGATTCTAATTTACTTGATCTAGGTTTTAGCCTGAGCGGTAGGATTTTCCAGAAGCCCCATCAATGATTCTCATGTGGAGCTAGAGTTGAGAACTTGACTCTAAATATTACATCTACATCTTCATCTCTATCTGCGTCTATCTCTATATTGTCTCCATCTGTGTCTATATCTCTATCATCTGTATCTATGACGGATGAGTGAACCAATGACCAAAGCCAGTTGATTGAGTGAAAAGCAAGATGTTGACAAGCGCAGTTTTCTTTGGATTAAAAACCTCTGACGTGGAAAAAGAAATTATTTCCAGTGCCTGGGCTCACAGGAATACTAAACTGAAATATTCTTTTTGTCTGGCCTTTGAAGAAAGAAACAGGCTGGACCGTCCTGATCTCTATTTGCCGGTGCAGTGCTGGGTAGCTCTCTCCCTTGGTTCTCTGCCTCGGGAGGGTTGAGACAAACGGAAATGACGCAGGTAAAGAAGTTAGCAGGCTGCTGCATCTTCAGGTACGTGAAACATTGTAGCTACCCGTATGAGATGATTCACTGGTTGCAGACATATCCTGCCTGGTCTGTTTAAGGGTAACTATCCTTCTCCTATCCTGGATTTTACAGGAGGCTGAGGAAATTCTCCAACACACTAGACGTCTTTGCCATGACTGCCTGGGGTTTGCTTCAGGATTCTGGAAGGCTCAGGAGTTTTGGATCCTGATTCCCCAGTCCTGCTACAAACTTGCTGTGTGACTTTTCCATGGTCACTGCCGCTCTCTGTGCTTTAGTTTCTGATGAAGAGGGTGGAACAGAATCAGTATTTCTCAAAGCTGATTCATAAGCCCTGCATCAGAGTGCCCCAGAGTGCTTGTTACAAATGTGGATTCTGGGGCCCCCATCACAAAATCAAAGCCCTGGAGTGAGGCCCAGGAATCTGCATTTTGGTAAGGCCTCCTGTTGACTCAGAGGCACCTGGAAGTTTTTCAGCCTCTGGGCCAGATTCTCTCGATAAGGCCTCTTTCATCACTGACATTCTGGGAGTTTTTCCTTTGGTGTAAGAGCCTTGTGTGGCCTGGGAACAGTCTTCCCAGACCAGCGACCCAATAGCTCAGGAAGGTGACTCCTGGGAGGCAGAGGAGGCTCTGTGGGTCCTTCCTCCCTTTGCCTCTGGTGCTGGCTTTTGGATGTTCCAGGCACGCACCACCCACCTCCCACCGGCCACCTCCCTGCCCGGCAACAAGGGCTCTGCCGAGTCACCCCTGCATTGCTGCTCCCCTCTGCATCCTAAACCAACCTCCCAGCACTGGTCCACAGAGAAATGCCCTGTTAGCGGCCGGCATTGGAATGGCAGGGGTTTATGGGGTTCGAGCTGAGAAAACAATTCCCAGGCCAGGCAATATTTGAAGAAAACTAGAATGGAAGGAAAGAAAAAAGTCACTCTCTCTGTGAGGGAGTTTCTGGTTGTATCCTGTAGGTAGGATGAACGACTCATCCTGGTTTGCCCAGAACTTTCCAGGTTGGGCAACAGACAGTCCCAGGTCACCAGAACTTCCCCTCAGTCCTGGGCAAACCGGGATGCTTGGTCGCCCCCCTGGGGGGCTTGTCACCGCGAATGAGGCGTGCTCTGATTCCTTCCTGCAATGCAGAGGAACGTGACCAGCCCCAGGAAGGCCGGAGGGGTGAACGCCGTGAGAGCATGGACGAATGTCACAGACGGATGTGGGGCAATGTTTCCATCCAGGTGAAGTCCGAGAGCGGGCAAAACTCACCTGAGGTGGACAGAATCACCAAAAAAGTGGCTGCCTCTGGATGGGTTGGGAAGACCACAAACGGACCTGAAAGGACATTCTGGGGTGATGGGAATATTCCATATTAAACAGGGCTGTGGGTGTGCCCCATTTGTTACATTGGACAGCTAAGACTTGTGCATTTCGGTGTATGTAAATTTCACCCATAAAACTGTAAAATAAAAATAAAATGAATGATCATGGTGCTAAATGATTGGGGGTGGGAGGGGGTGGAGAGAGAGAGAGAACCAGAATGGCAGACTGTGGACCATCGTGAAAGCTGAGACATGGGTACTTACTGGGGGTTCATTAGATTATTCTATTTACTTTGTAAATGCCCCAAATTTTCCATCCGGGAAAGTTTTTTTTTTTTTAATTTTATTTATTTATTTATTTATTTATTTATGGCTGTGTTGGGTCTTCGTTTCTGTGCGAGGGCTTTCTCTAGTTGTGGCAAGCAGGGGCCACTCTTCATCGCGGTGCGCGGGCCTCTCACTATCGCGGCCTCTCTTGTTGCGGAGCACAGGCTCCAGACGCGCAGGCTCAGCAATTGTGGCTCACGGGCTTAGTTGCTCCGCGGCATGTGGGATCCTCCCAGACCAGGGCTCGAACCCGTGTCCCCTGCATTGGCAGGCAGATTCTCAACCACTGCGCCACCAGGGAAGCCCCATCCGGGAAAGTTTTTATTTTTATTTTTTAAATCAGAGTTGAAAATCAACACCACAATGAGATACCACTCCACACTCACTAGGATGGCTGTGATTATAAGGACAAAAAATAACAAGTGTTAGGAAAAGGGGATTAAGTGGTACAGACTACTAGGTATAGAATAAATAAGATACAAGGATGTAACGTACAGCACAGGGAATACAGCCAGTATTTTATAATATCTTTAAATAGAGTATAAGATACAAAAATATCGAATCACTCTGTTGTATACCTGAAACTAATATGATATATTAAACCAACAATAAGAAAAACAAGTGTTGGTGAGGATGTGGAGAAATTGGAACCTCCCAGACATTGCTGGTGGGAATGTAAAGTGGTATAGCCGCTGTGGAAAACAGGTGGGTGGTCCCTCAGAAAACTTAAACATACATTTGCTATATGACCAAGCAATTCCGCTCCTAGGTATATACCCGAAGGAACTGAAAGCACACATCCACACAAAAACTTGTCCATGAAGGTCCACAGCAGTGTGATTGATAACAGCCAACAAGTGGAAACAAGCTAAATGCCCATCAATGGATGAATGAATAAACAAAATATGATCTCTCCATATGATGGAATATTATTCAGCCATAAAAAGGAAGTCCTCACACGTGCTACAAAGCAGATGAGCCTTGAAAACCTTATGCTCAGTGAAAGAAGCCAACATAAAGACCATATATTGTATGATTCCATATCTATAAAATGCCCAGAAAAGGCAAATTCATGAAGATAGAAAGTATGTTCGCAGTTGCCTGGGGCTGGTGGGATGGGGGCGGGGAGAGGATGGGGAATAATTGGAAGTGTGTGCAGTGTTGCTTTTTAGGGTGATGACAATGTTATGGAATTAGTGGGGATGGTTGCATTACTGTATACTAAAAATCACTGATTTGTGCACTTGAATATTTGAGGGTATGAATTATATCTTAATAAAAAAGAAACTCGAGTTTGAGTCTGAATGGCCAAGTCAGTCTGGGTGAGGCAGGGAGTGAGGTCCACAGCCTTGCCCCATCCTTTCCTGAAGCTCCAAAGCAGAGCTGCTCTGAAGGGCTCTGGGGTCAGAGGGAGGCCAGGGCTCTCTGAGGACAAAGCCATTGTCCCTGAGGGTCCATCCGGACAGGCTGTCCAGCAGATGGGCTGCAGGTGCAGCGAGGGCCAGTTCTAGAAGTTCCATCTGGGAGGGACTCGGGGCCAAAGTCTTGACCTTGGAGTCTCCCCTGCACCCTCTGTCTCTCTCACAGCAATGCCTGCCACCTCCCTCTTTGGGAATGAGGCCAGAATCGGCCACGTCTTACCCGCTTAGCTCAGTGCTGGTCCCACTGCCCCATTCAGCAGTTCCACCCACCTCCCTCCCTTTCCTTCCTCCTGTCTGTGAAATCCATCATTTGTGCCTCTGGCGCTGGCCTCGATCCTCCCCCTCCCGGTGCCTGGTGGTGCTGACTCAAGCCTCTCCCCGAGAGCCAGGTCTCTCTGCCATCCTCCCCTCCTTCAGGCCCCTTCCACGGTCCTCTCCCTTGTCCCCCTCGCCTTGAGCCGCCGTCCCTCCTCCCCAGCCATGCCCCTACCCTTGGCCCCCTCTTCCTAGCCGCCCTGACTCCCCAACCCTGGCACATGGGGGCTCTGAGGGGGGGGCTAGGAATTGGACGCACAGAGACCAGGGCAGCATGGTGAGGCAGGAGGGACAGCATGAAGTATGTATACTCAGGAAAGGGGGGCCCATCCAGGAAATGGGGAACAGTGCTTGTTGGCTGGGATATAGGGAGACTCAGCAGGGGGCAGGGAACCCCCCCCCCCCACCGCCACAAACTCCCAAAACAGGTTAAGAAGAATTCCGTAAAGCCATTACCAAATGTCACTGAACACAGAAGCTACAGAGCGGGCAGTTGTCTATGGAGCTGATCCATGATCCAAGAAAGGGCCAGGTAGGAGGAGACACTGGCTGCAGCACGAGACTTTCTATCAAAGGCGGGGAGGAGTGGGAGGGAATTGCAGCCCCAAAGGTGAGCTGCACCCGCACCAGGAGGGAATTGTTCCATCAAGGGCCCCCAGGGGTTCCACCTGGTCTTTAAAAATCTCTCTGTTAAAAAAAAAAAATCTCTCTGTGCCTTCCTTCCTTCCCCATCCCAGCGAGACGCGGAAAGCACAGGGCACGAGGGGGTGGGGGAAGCAGAGCCCCGCCATCCCACCCCCAACCGCACCGAGGCTCTGCTCCCATCCAGTGCACTTTGCACAGATGCGATCCAGAGTGTGTCCCTTCGCAACATCCCCGAAGTCTGAAGCAAACCTCTGGGCAGAAGTAGAAGCTAGAACAGGAGGCGATGTGAGAGCATGTGCCTGTGCTTGTCCCCAGGGGTCCCACGGAGCTGGGAGAGAGTTTGAGGAACAAAGCAGATGTGCAGGCGGGAGGGGCATGAGCGAATCCCAAAGGTGGGTAAAAATTGCCACTGCTGGCTCTGTGCCAGCACATCATAAATAGACCGTCAGTCCTGTTGCCTCCCTCTGAGCAGGTGCTGTCATTATCCTCATTTATAGGTGAGGAAATAGAGGCACAGAGAAACAGAGTGACTCGTCCGAGGGCAGAGCCAGGTAGCAGCAGTAAGGAGGAAGAAAAAGGTCAAGAGAAAAGGACCATGTGTTCAGCTGTAGCTGCCTGGTGACCTTCTGACTCCCCCAGAGGGGGGACAAGGTGCTCTGACCAGCAGAGAGGCCAGGCAAGGGCTACAAGGAAAGGACGCTAGGGCTAAATGGCAGGGGTGACAGCCCTGGCAGAGGACCCGGGCGGAGCGAAGCAAAGAACCTGATGAATCCACCACTGGATGGATGGATAAACACATTGTGGCATTTACAGACAGTGGAATATTACTCAGCCCTAAAAAGGAATGTAGTACTGACATAGGCTACAACACAGATGAACGTTGAACACCTTATATGGAGTGAACGAAGCCAGAAACAAAAGACCACATATTGTGTGATTCCATTATATGAAGTGTCTGGAATAGGGACGCAGAGACGGAAAGCAGACTGGTGGTTGCCAGGGGCTGAGGGTGGGGGTGGGGAGCGGCTGCCTGATTGGTCCAGGGTTTTCTTTTGGAAATGTACTGGAACTCGATAGGGGTGTTGGCTGCACAACCTTAAGAACATGCTAAATGCCACTGAATTGTTCACTTTAAGATGGTTAATTTTATGTTATGTGAATTCCACCTCAATTTAAAAAATGGAGCTGGGATGCTCAGGATATAAGCTCCAAGAAAGTGAGAAATTTGTCTTATCTGCAGCATCTAGAAGAATAGACTTAGTAGGCACTCAGTGACTGTTGATGAATGAATAAAAGGATAAATGTGGTGACTTCCTGTTAACTAGTACCTGATAAGTGAATAATGACGATGACTAACATTTTTTGAGCACTTCCTGTGTGTCGGCTTTGTTCCAATCACTTTACACGAATTACTCTTTTAATCCTCACCATAACCCCCTGAGGAAAGGGCTAATAGCATCCCCATTTTACAGATAAGGAAACTGAGGCTCAAAGAAGTTAAGTGACTTTTCTGAGATCATTGAGTTCATGAGGGGTGAGGCCAAGATTCAAACCCAGAGCGTCGGCACTCAGAACCATTACCCTAGACAGAGAAGCACTTCACAAAGTCCAGATGCCTTAGAAATGCTAAGTGCCACTGAGGCTGAGGGTCTAGCCTACAGGTAGAGGGCCGAGCATTGGAAGAAGGGGTGCAAGGGGTCAGGTTTTAGAGCCAGGCAGAGGTGAGCTCAAATGTTGGCTCTGCCACTTACTAACTTTGAGCTTAGGAAAGTGATAAAAAAAAAACTTCCCTGAGCCTCAGTTTCCTCATCTGTAAAATGGGAGTAGAAGTGGTATTCACTTCCCAAAGCTGTTACAAGGATTAAGTCCATCCTGTCAAATGCCAGCCTCCTGAAGGGCACTTAATAAGCATCAGTTCTCTCATCCCTTCTGGGCTGAGCTCCCCCAGGGAACCCAGCAGAGTCTGAATGCTTCTGGAGGTGCTTAGGCACTTGGCTTGGTCTTTCCTGTCCACAATGCCTCCTGCCTCCTCCATTTTAATTTGTAATCTCGGGCACAGACCTTGCACCCCAACTGCCAAGTTTACTCAAGGGATGTTGCCGTAAGAAGCTAGAAGAATTAAGGGCAAGCAAAATACTTTCTTCACAGGTGTGCTAATTCTCCAACCCTGCGTGCCACCTCTTCCGCGTCTGATGGAGGTGTTCTGCAAGTCACATCCCCTCAGGATGACTTGAACCCTCACTCCTCTTGGGCACTTCCTGTCCCCAGAAGTAGCTGCCCAGCTTTGCAGTCGGTGCTGAATCGCTGCTTTCAGACTGATAAATACGAAATACCAGGCACCTGTGGCCGGGAAAGAACATCGTCTTTTTATGTAAATGTAAGGGCGCAGTTTGAAAGAACAAAGCCCACCTGGTCCTCAGCCTCCAGGCTCTCTGAATTACCATCGAAATAGACACACATTTTTTTGGAGGGCTGCATCTCCCAGCCCCTCTCCAGGCAGAACACCCAGGGAGGGCTTCACAGTTGCACAGAGGTTGCCACTGGACCGGGGGCATCACCTCCCTCGTCCCAGGAGGAGAAATGGCTGCCTGATTCCCCGGTTCTGCGGGCCTCTTACCCACCTCTGATTTAATTTTCCAAGTCCCTGTCACACCAACCTGTGTTCATACCCTGGGTAATTTTCAAAGCATTAGGCTTTGAAAAGAGCTTGTCCCTCTGCACAGTCTAAATCCTGGCTCCCTGAAAATCCATCCCTAAGAGGAACAGGCTTGTGAAAAATCCAGGGGTCCTTCCTCAGCAACGGGGATCAAGGGCACCCTTAGGGGACAGGGGACGGAGGCCCCTTACTTTGTCCTAATCTTTTTACTGCAGCATCCACGTGTAAATATTTCTGTTAACAAGCAGGCTATTAAATTACATGATTTCGTGCTAAAGAATGAAAAAAAATGCCTACAATTAGAGCTATAGCCCTCTCTATGGGGAAAAAAGCTGTTTGAAAGTCAAAATATTTTGGGTGGTTTTCTTTAGGACAAAATACTAATAGGTTGAACAAGATACACTTTAGTCAGCAAATATTTATTGAGAGCCTACTCTGGGTGTGAAGCAATGGCTGGTTTTCCATCTAAGTCCTCTCTATCTGGAAAGTTCTCTGATCCTCCCTGGGATATATGTTTAAGAGAAGGGAACTTAGGTCAACTGACACCAGTTATAAACCATATACAGCCTGCACTGCCTTATGTATATGTTTTATTTATCGGCTCTCTCTCTGCTATAACGTAAGCTCCATAAGTTAGGTGTTGGGGAGCCATGGAGGATTATAGAGCAACATTTTAACTTAGGAAACAATCCAGTTCTCAGTTTGAAGCTCTCCAATAACCTTCCCAACAAAATGTTAGATTCTTATCTCATTTCTCAGACCATCTGGCCCCCTGGGGGGTGTGGGCGGTCTCCCACAGCTTCCCAGACAGAGAGGGCAGAAGTGGGCAAGCAAACGTTTCTGCTCTGGCCTCCTGGGGCAGGGTCACTTCCAAATCAACTCATCTGTGAGCTCCCCATCCGGTGGGACTGATTGGGAGGCTCGGGAACAAGGGCCGAGAGTCTCTGCCATCATCGGCATCTTCACTCGGTTACTCCAAGGAAGCTAAGTGCCCTGAACCTCAGTTTATTCATCTGACAAATGGAGCTGGATGCCCACGAGAAGGTTGGCTTAAGGAGGTAGGGAATCTGGTCCTGGTCTAGTGCCTGGCACAGAGTAGCTGCTCAGTTAACATGCGATGGGTGCATGGACTGTGTGCACCTTCATAGTGATGTCAGCTGTCTTACGGAAGAGGAAACTGAGGCTCAGAGAGGTGGAGCAATTCGCCAGTGGTCACAGAGCCAGGAGAGGCCGGGCTGGGCCAGCTCAGCCCACTAAGACCACGGTGGGTTTGTCAATGCCTGGCGCTCTCTATTGGAGGCAGGGCCCCTGATGACTTTCATGGGTGCCCTTTATGTGCTTCCTTCTTCAAAAAAAAAATGTATAAAATTATCTTTTACCACTGCATTGGTCTGAAAATGAGTACAATCCACACTGGATCATATTCATTTCTTTTTTTTTTTTTTTTTTTGTCTGTGTGGCGTGTGGGATCTTAGTTCCCTGACCAGGGATCGAACCCACGCCCCCTGCATGGGAAGGGCAGAGTCTTAACCACTGGTTTGCAAAGATGTTAAACGTTTTCGTGGGCCCTCAGTGCCGCGGGTCCCGGGCACCATGCCCGGTAGAGAGATGCAACACTCACCTTGCCCTCCTCTGCCCTCAGGTCCGGCATGGTGCTAACGCACAGGCTGACGGCCATGGTGGCCACGAAGAGGATGGACAGACAAGCAAAGACCTTTCCGGGGAGCCCCGACTGCGGGTTCTCCACCATCTCCCGCAGCCGGTTCATGAAGAGCGCCCAGCGGGACGTGTGCACGGCGGGGCGGCCGGCTGCCCGGCGCTGCAGCGTCTCCTCCGTGCGCAGCTCGGCCAGTTCGTCCAGCTTCCTCAGCAGTGTCTGCAGGCAGCACGTCTCCAGATTGGCTTCTTCGATCCCCCAGTAGGTCAGCTCCTCCTGGAAGGACAGCACACACATCTCCTGGAGGAGGACCAGCTTGCCTGCCGCCAGGAAGCTCACGATCACCCCGAAAGCGCTGGGGTTCCGGTCAAAGAAGAACTCTTGATTACCCTCGTCGTAATCGTCGCAGAGCTGCGCGATCTCCTCGTGGGTCCGGCAGAAGCGGAGTTTGCTCAGGCGGCTCAGTGGAAACTCGTCCAGCGTGCTCCACGGAAGGAGGTACCGCTTGCCCCCCACGTTGACCAGCATCTCCTTCTTCAGGTCCCCCGTCCAGGAGGCGTCCTGTGCTCCCAGCTTCCGGGCCCTGCGGTAGTAAATGCCCTTGATGGACGGGGGCTCCGCGGGGCGTGGCAAGAACTGACTCAAAGGGCCGCAGGAGCCGAGGTGATGGTGGCCAGGATGCAGGCCCCTGTCTCTGGAAGGCATGGCTATCACCGAAGACGTCCTGGCGCCCGAAAGGGACAAGAGCAAGAGAACGGGGGAGACATCAGTCTCAGGGCAGAGTCCTAGACAGTATCTCCTCATGTCTGCTTTCCTGCAACTGCATCTGCATCATTTATTCTTTTAATCTTCCATCCAACACAGATTTACCGAGCACCTACTATGCGCTTGGGATCTCAGTGAACAAAAAGAGATGATGATGACATCCCTTCCCTGATGGAGCATTTATTTATATCTCAGAAGAATCTCCCTGGAACAGCTGTGTCAGTTTCAGGCTGTGTGGTCTTGGGCATGTAGCTTAACCTCTCTGATCTCAGCATCGTTATGGCAATGACAAGACTTGTCCCAACTTTGCAAAGTACAGTTGTTGAAAATAGAGCTTAGGGTAAAACTTTGTCAAGTTCACTGCCAGGTTGCGATCCCTTACGGACTGCCACCCCAGGTAGGTTTCTCAGCCTCTCTGAGCCCTTTGTGTCATCTGCACAGCTGGGGTAGTTTGAGTACCCACCCCACTGGGCACAGTGAAGGTTATGTGCAGTAATACATGTGAAGTGTATATTAAGAACACTTCTAGACGCTTGTGACATGGCAGGCACTGACCCACATGCCTCTCCTACGTTAACTCATCTCAACAACCCCATGAGGTAGACATTAGTACATCCATTCTGCAGATGAGGAAATTGAGGCCCAGAAAAGTTAAGTAACAAGGAACTGTATGTGGCACAGCGTCTGACTCCCAGGAGAAGCTCCACAAGGACCACCTGAGCCCTCTTATTTGCTTTCCCACTTAGAGGACTTTGCTATCAATGAGAGCACTCCTCCGTGTTCATTGGGTGCTTGCCTCAGCCACCTTGCTGTGTGACCTTGAGTCAGTTACTCCCCCTCTCTGGGCCTCGGTCTTGTTATCTGTGAAATGAAGGGGCCTCTAATGCTCTCTCCATTTCAGACCTATTTGGGATGCTTGACTTACAGGAAGGGTTTTAGATTTAGCGCATGCATTAAAAAAAATCATCGCCACAATATTTCTCATCCTCAGCCTCCCACAACTGTTTCCTGTGCTATTCATTCTAGCCAGAGCTGTTTCCAAAGCATCCATAACCTTACATTCCAAGATGCACTCCAATCAAGAGAAAAACTCAGCAGCTGAATGGAAATAAAAGTTCCTCTCAATTTCAGAGCCAGTTGGGTTCCAGCAGACAGCGAAGAGTTGAATCACAGCCGATGCATTTCACACTTGCTCGCCACACAATAGTCTGTTATTCTGCGTGCATTACTTCGTTTACAATGTACGGCCAGAGAACGATGAGCAGCCTGCAGAGAGAAGAGTATTTTGAAATCAGGGGAGCTGCTTCCCAAGCGTTCTTTTTTCCGAGTGAAAAGACGCAGAGCCAGAGAGCTGAAGTGACTCATCCAAGGTCATACAGCGAGTCCCAGTGCAACCAAGGACTCTGTCTCCCAGCCGGGGGCTCTTTCTAGAACCCCCCAAACTGCTCTTTCTGAATCCACTGCACAAACCCAACTTTGTAACCCACTGCCCCCCAGAAATAGCCAGCACACAAACCTTCCAGAGCGTGGGAAAGGTGTTCACTCAAAACAGTGCTTTGACAAAGGACGTTTAAGGGCACCCTGCAATCCGCGCCCCCCGCCACTGCAGCAAACACTAACTTCTTCCCCCGAAGTTTAACTCACCCTCCTGTCTCAGGGAGCCTCTTTCCAGCTGTTTCTCTGCCGGGCAAGGGGAGCCCATGTCTCGATGCCCAGGGAAGAGACAGGTTTGTGGTGAAGATGAAGGGGGAGAAAAGAGAAAGCCCGAACACAGCAGTTTCTGGCAGAGTTAGTTTTCAACCTTCCTTTCCTTGCCTCCTTCAGAAACCAGAAGTCCGTTCATGCTGCAGCTCTCTCTCCAGCAGCTGCAGAAAAGCCCAGGAGGAGTGGGGTGGGTTTTTTTCCAATCCCCTTTCCCAGAATCCCTTTTCCCCATGAGAGGTGAGGGTCTGAGGGGTTCGTGCTGGGAGGGAGCCGGGCCAGCCGTCCTGCTTCAGCGGTGGGCTCTGCACTCTGAGTCCCACCGGGAAAGCCAGCGTGGTCCTGCAAGAGGAGGGGGTGGGGGGATGGGAAGGGCTTAGAAATAATCTCTCCATCAGCCAGGCAGCAGGCAGGAGCAGCCGCCGCTCTGCCAACCGCCTGGAAGGCAAGGACAGCTGTCCGCCCTCCCTTCCAAGGAGGAGCAAAACTCGGAAGGAGCGGAGGGCAACTTAGGGCTGGGGCATCTGCAGCTACCTGTCCGTGGCACCCCGGAAGCTCCTCGGGATGTGCTGATGATGGGGGCAGGTGCTCAGGTTGAGGCTGCAGGAGGAACTGCTTTTAACTAGCCCAGGCCAGGGACACGTGCAGAGAAACCCAGCGTCCGAGCGCTGGGTGGGAGTCCCGGAGGCTGCGTGATGGACCGGGAAGGGGTGCGAGCTTGGAGTCGTACACACCTGGATCTCTGGCTCCCATGTAAGTGGATGGGTGGCCTTGGACAGGTGACTTTGTGCCTCTGAGCCTCAGTTTCCTTGTTTGTAAAATATATGAGAAGGAGAGGGGGTTTGGGGAGAGTCACGCCAGAAGGCACAGGGCAGCCTCCTTCTGTGGGTTTGACAGCATGGTCGGGATAAAGAGGAAGAGGCCCAGTTCTAGGGCCTGCGTCCTGGCTTCAGCTCTGCACTGCCTTGCTGTGTGTCCTTGGGCAGTCACTTCACCTCTCTGGGCCTCAGTTTTCTCCCCGGTCAAATGAGGACAGTGGAAGCGGTGACGGCTAAAATTGCAAAAGCATCTTCTCAAGTAGGCGCTCAGTGTTCACTGGCCCTATCTGATTTTCTTAAGAGGTTCTGAGGCCCAATCTCTTGGCTTCCAAAATGGGGTCATTATTATCAGCTCCACTCTGCAGATGAGGCCTGGAGGTCTAGGGAAGAGGCTTGCTCAAGTCACCTTGCTGGTTGGAATGTGCACTTAACAGAGACTTCGGGTTCTGGTGCAAGGATCTGGAAGGGACGAAGTCCGAGCTTGAGTCTTCCTAAGCTACCTGGAGGCGGGTGGCAGGAGCGGGGGGACCTCCGTGGGCTTTCTGCAGCCCGGGCAGTGGGAGGAATCCAGGCAGGAGGAGAGGAGCTGATGGAATGGAGCCGGTCAAGGGCGGCACTTTTCAAAGGGTATTGCCTGAAACCTGAGGGTTCTGCACAAATGATCAAGGGGGCTGGAATGGGGCGGCGGCGGGGGGGGGGGTGGTGACAAAGAAGAGGGCAGGGAGGGATGAGATTCTGCCTCACCATGGCAGCTTCAATCAGATCCGTTTCCCATAGTGCGTCTATAAGTGTAACCCAAATAATGGCTGTGGCCCCGCAAGGCGCAGTCACCACACTCCGCCCACTCCGAGAGACCCCAGGGCGCCTCTTAGTGATGGAGATGCCTTGCCCCCTTCACCTGACTCCCCAGCTCTCTCAGACCTCACAGCTGCTCCAGCACCTCTCATAGACGAGATACCAAAATCACCTTTCCAGCTCCTGCTGGCTTTTTCCCCTCCTCTCTCTCTCTCTGTCTCCCCACCTCCCCCAGCTCTTTATTACTTATCTCGATTTAACATCTCTGGCTAAATCTCCCCCAACCTGTTCCCCTACCTCTCAGTTCTCTTTGGATCTGGAGTGCATGGGTTCCAATCAAGAATTTACCACGTCCCTGCTGGGTGACCTTCAGCAAGTTTCTTAACCTCTCTGTGCCTCGATTCCCTCATCTGTGAAATAAAGATGATAGAACCTACCTATTGGTTTGTTATGGGTATTGAACATGTCAATTTACATTTATAAGGCAAGCAAGAAGAAGCAGAGTGTCTGGGGCCAAGCAAGTCCCATTTAAGTGCTTGCTGTTATTATGATTATTATCTTAACAAGTCACCCACAAGAGACCCAGAAAAGGGAGGAAAGAGTCTGAGCTCGCAGGGCCAGCCAATGGCAGGCCAGTGCGCTTTCCACAGACTCAGTGCCTTCTATCAGCGCTGTCACTTTGTCCAGGCATAGGTCCTATGACTTTAGCCTGGTGTCCTGGCCCAGGGCATTCAACTGAGTCCTTCCACAGGGCTTGGTAAAGTCCTAATCCCCTTTTAACTTAATGCCACTGCCTTCCTGCCCACAATATTTCCCCCGTTGTGTACACTTGACCTCAGCTAATCAGAGAATGTAGCCAGGCCCCCATCCCTTTCTAGCCTCTTCTAAGTCTGGGATACAGGACAGCCTAAGCCAGCCAGTCCTCGTTCTCTTCTGAAAGACTGCCACCTGCCATGTTTTTCTGATAAAGGGATGGCCTGTGACCACGAATGAGTCTCCTAGGGCTGCTGTAACAAAACACACAAATGTAGTGGCTTAAAAGAACACATGCATTATCTTGTAGTTCTGGAGGCCAGAAGTGCCAAGTGGATCTTAGGGGCTAAAATCAATGCCTTGTCAGGGCTGCTCTCCTGCTGGAGACTCTTGGGGAGAGAGACTCTGTTTCCAGTTCCTAGGGGCTGCCCACACTCCTTGGCTGGTGGCTGCATTACTCTGACCTCTGCTTCTGTCCTCACATCTCCTTCCCTGACTCTCCTGCCTCCCTCTTATAAGGACCCTTGTGATTACATTGAGCCTGCTGGATAATCCAGGATACTCTTTGAATTTTAAGATCCTTAACTTAATCACATCTGCAGAGTTCCTTTTGCCCCATCAGTAACATATTTGCAGGTCCCGGGGATTAAGATGTAGATATCTTTAAGCCCGGTGAGACCCATTTTGGACTTTTGACCTCCAGAACTGTGAAATAATAAATGTGTGCCGTTTCAAGCTGTTAATTTTGTGGCATTTACTACAGTAGCAAGAGCGAAGTAATAGAAACCCTGACTGGGGGAGGGGCAGGCAGGTCACAAACCAGTCATCAGAGAGACTTGCAATTTGTCGAGGAGAAGGTCCTGCCTTGTCTGCACAGCCAGGCCTGCCAGCACCTGCTTCCAGAAGTTAAGATCCATCCATCCATGCAACAAATACTTACTGAGATCTACTCTGCTGCAGCTGTCGCTCACTGGCTGTGTGACTTTGGGCGAGTCACCTTTCCTCTCTGTGCCTCGGGAGAGATGGGGTAATGATAGTCCTTACCTCACAGGGTTAGTATAAGGCATGAGTGAGTAAATGCACGGGAAGCACGACTTCAGAGCTTGGCACATAGTAAATGCTCCATAAGAAATTATTATTTTCATCATCACTGTCGTGTATTATTACAGGAGCTCAAGCCTCCTGATAACAGAGCATGAGAAGAGCAGATCCCAGTGTGTTATGAGTGAGCAGAGGAGGCAAATAAACGGTGGTGGGCTGTTAAATGATAATAACTGGCTTTCTGGGGGGGGGGAAATGCTGATTTGTAGCATTTGCCAATTACTGTGGTGTAAATACTCCTATCACTAGACTTCGTGCTGACAACAAAACATCTCGGCTCTTGCAAGCCCGTGCCCCTCGGCTCCGTGTATCACAGCACACGTGGTTCACCAGGCGACCAGGGTAACACTCCCCAAGCAGGACCCCCCCGTTAAGCCTTGATGGGTAGGCAGTGAGTACGTGATGCAAGAGAGCAGAGAGGCAGGTGGGAATCAAAAACGATGTGCTTCTCTACCTTGCCGAGGGCTACAGACTTTACGCTGGCCTGGGGGAGCCTTTGGTGATGAAAGTTGCAGTTCTCCACCCTGGAACATTCTAGCATCACCCTGGGGAGCTTATAAAAAAACCCCAGCGACTGGGCCACATCCAGATCAGTGAAATCTGATAAATTATATGCGTTTTTCAGAGCCCACTGTAACTCACTCAGATACTGCTGGAAGCAGTGTAAATTGGCACGATCCTTTTGGTTTTTTGTTTCATTTTTTTGGCTGCATGGCTTGCAGGATCTTAGCTCCCCGACCAGGGATCGAACCCGTGCCCCCTGCAGTGGAAGCTCGGAGTCCTGACCACTGGACCACTCCCCTGGTACCACCCTTTTAAAGGGCAATTTGGCACTATTGACCAAAACAAGAAATGTGGGTGCCCTCTGACCCACAATCACATGTCTAATAATTTATTCGGCGGATATGCTTGTATATGTATGCAAAGACAATTGTATAAAGATATTCATTGCAGCATAGTCTGGGATAACAGTGGATTGGAAATGACTGAAATATCCCTCATTAGGGGGCTGGTCATTTATTTATGACTAAATAAATGGTAGTCATAAAGGCAAGAGAAAACTCTTGCTTTAACTCCGCTGTTAAAAAGAACCAGGAGAATCTGTATGTACTGACGTGGAAGGACCAGCACAGTGCATAAAGTTCAGGGTGCAGAACAGATGACCCTGAAAGCACTAGTTTGTTTGAAAATAGACAAGAGGTGTGTGTGTGTGTGTGCGTGTGTGCAGAGAACAGTTATTTCTGAAAATGGGTAAAATCTAGAAATTGGGGTTGCCTCTGGGGAGGGAAACCCGGGAGTCTGGGGAAGAGGTGGGAAGGAGAGGGAAATTTCCTTTTCTCTCTATCATTGTGTACTATTTTATTTTTAAAAACCATGGGCATGTATTGATTGAAAAATTTCTTTTTAAAGTTAACTTAAAAGGCATCTTGGTGCCAGGGCGAGAGGAGGCACCATCCGGGAAGAAGGAGATCGTTTATCAGCACCCTCACTGCAATGACCTGATCAAGGTCCTTGGACCACTGGGGTCACTCAGCATGACCTCACGGGTGAAACCGAGGCAGCCCAGTAATCTTCATTATGGACTTGCAGTAAAAGCACACTCGGATCATTTCCCACTGAAGAGTCCCAAAGTCAAGGTGCCTCCAGGAGCCAGGAGGATGGCATCAGGCAGGCTGGGCAGGGGTGGTGGGGGAAGCCAAACCCCAGCTCACAGAGAGGGAATGTGAGTGCCATATTGTGGGACCTTTACAGGTTGAAAGGAGAGCTGTAAGCCTGCTTTGTATGCTACATCTCTCAAATTCTAAATGTTGCCAACTAATGAGAAATTTATAAAGTGCCGTGGAGCTGAACATGTGCCCATCTGCTGACCTAGCAATTCCTCTGCTAGGTGTATACCCATGAGAAACGCGCACAGGTGCCCACCAGAAGGCATGGGTTAGGAGGCTTGTCACCGCGCTGTGATAACAGGGGCAAACTGGAACACCCACTAACAGGAGAGTGGGTAAATAAATCACGTGTGTCCCCACAGCGGAATACCATACGGCAACAAGGATGTACACACTACAACCACGTGCAACAACACAAAAGCATCTCATAGCCAGTATGGTAAGTGCATGGAGCCGGACGTAAAAGAGCAGATACAGCATGATTCCATCGACAGAACATTCAGAAACAGGCAAAACTAACCCACGGTGATAAAAGCCTGGAAAGCGATTGCCTTTGTGGGGGCGTAGAGGGTTCTGGAGGCTGATTACACAGTGTCTTAAATCTGTGCAAGTGATGTGTGCACCTTAGTATGTATGTTGTCTTTAATCTTTGGAAGTGGGTTGTTTTTTTTAAACTACCACTGACGTGGAGGACCAAATAAGCCATGTCAGTGGGCTGGATTCAGTCTTGGGCTCCCCAGTCAGGACTAGATTGTCACAGTGAATAGCTTTGAAGTGGTTAGGCTTTCAAAGCTACTCCAGTCCTGGAACCTCTAATTTTTTGTCAGTCACCCGTGAATCCTGCAGTTACGCCCAGCCCTGTCTCTACATGGGCCGTGCCTGCCTTCCCTCCCTCGCATCCTCCTGGAATTCTGATGTCCTAGAGAAAACTCTACCACCAGTGGAGGTTTGCCCCCTCACCTCCCACCTCCTTTCCACCTTCCTTTTCTGGAAGGAAGGAGAGAGGTGGCTGGACCAATGACAGCTGCTTCAGCTTTCTGTTTAAAAATATTGCTCAAGATGTAATTATCCCCAGTGAAAGATGCAAGCTCTTCCTGAAAACGAGGCTGTCCTCAGGCAGTTTGCAGAAGTTGTGGATTGTCAGGGACAAGTCTCTGCTTCAAAGGAGGCATGTGCCATTGCTTCTGAATGCCAGGCAGCTGAGCCCTTTCTATTGGAGGAGGAATCGCCCTCCAAGGAGATCAGATGTTTTATATTCTGGTTGGGGGATTACAGAGCAGAACACATGCTAGGGGCTCAGCTCCCGCCACCCTCCAGGTGCCTGTAGCTTTTTATTATGACATTTTTCAAACAAGCAGAAAAATTGCAAGACTAGTACAATGAGCATTCCCTGCCTAGGCTCATAACTGCTAGCATTTTGTCATATTGACTTTATATATCAATATATATATATATTTTTTCTGAAACATTTCAAGGTAAGCTACAGGCACTGTAACAATTCACCTTGAATTCTTCAGCATGGACACCTGGAAAAATAATTTCTACATAACCAAAAAACCATCATCACACCAAACTCGGTTAACAATAATTAACAAAAATTCCCTAACATCATCTAATACTCAGTCTATAATCAAATTTCCGTGTCTCCAAAATGTCTTGTGTAGTTGTTTTTCAGACCAACATCCAATTAAGGGTCACATATGATTCTCCCAATTAGATTAGATTCTCCCAATTAGATTGGCTGATTATATTTCTTTACTCTTTTTTTTTTTTTTTGCCCACGTTGGGTCTTTGTTCACTTCGATCACTACTATGTGTCGCTGAGCTCTTTCTGTGCACCACGCGCTGAACGAAATAAACATTTTAACCCTTACAACAGCCTGATGATTGGTGGTAGATTCAATTATTCTCTCAGTTTAGAGATGGAGACACCGAGGCTTGGAGAAGTTAAGGAATTTGTCCGCAGGCATCCAGGATTCAACACCGGGTCTGCCTGCTGCTAACTCTCTACTACATCGCACCAACCCCTCAAACTCTAAGACTAAATTTCTGGGGCTGTGTCCCTGCCTCAGGAGGTAACAGAGGCTGGGAGAAGCGTTCAAGGTTGAGTAAGAAATGCAAGATGAGACCAGGTACAGATTAAGCTGCCATTGGTAACCTTAAGGTTACGAAGATCCTGAATTTTACTTTCCATTTAATCTATTTTGAACATTCATGTATCATTTTGAAACCTATGTATGATCATAATGACTTAATACAACAGATATTGGTAACTATCATAGAGTTATTATTATTCTATTAATTTTATTTTTTAATGTTCAAGACAGTTGGCTAGTTTATGGGGCCTGTTACAAAGGGGTCCATGCAGATCATGTTGAAAGTGCTTGGTTCCCGCTGGAGCTACACTCCCTGCCGGGTTCCGCCACAGACAGAGCTCAAGGGTGGAGCCTGAGGGGTGATCAGGGGTGAGTAAGACCCAGCCCGGGACTTTAGGGCTGCATGTTGGGGAGACGGACTCACAACTGCCTGCAGCCAAGATTTAGAGAAACGTTAATGGGACAAAACACTGAGTTTCGGGAGGACAGGGAAATCTGAGATTGATTCTAATTGGGAGGATCCAAGGAAGATTTTTACAGGAAGGGCCATTTGAGCTGGGTGTGGAGGTATGAGTAGGAGTCTGAGCAGCGACACTGACAAAGGCCTTTGGGGCTAAGGGGAATACAGGAGAGAGGAGAAGTGTGCAGAGTGAGGCATGTCTGGGAAGTGGGATGTGTGGCCAGCTCGGGAGGACAGTCAGAGATTAGGTTAGAAAAGGAAATAGGAGTCAGAGAGAACATGGCTTTGAATGTTGGATCGAACACTTGGATCTTAATTTGAAAGGCATTACAGAGTCGTCAAAAGAACTCAGGAAGAATATGACCAGATCTGACCTACAGGGAAGATATGTCTAGGGTGGGATGCAAAGACCAGATGAAAAGAAAGACAAGACAGGGACCCCAGTTAGGACACCATGAAAAGAGGGCGTGAGGCAGACAGCAGGGACAGAAGAGTCAGAGGCAGCAGGAGGGATGCAGACGAGATTCAGGAGGAGGGTCGGCAGGCTGCTCGTGGGGACTGGCGGGTGGAGGGTGGAGGAGGCTACGTGACCCCAAGATCTCCAGTCTGTGTGGCAGAGTGGATGGGAGGGCCAGTAACCCACCTAGGAAGCAGTGGAGGAGAAGAGGTTTAGGGGGAAAAGATGTCAGCCTGGTGGAGCTTCTCAGGTTAAGGGCGCCCAGGTGCAAGTGTTCGGGAAATTGCATTTAGAGCCCAGAGAAGAGCTCCGGGCTGCAAGCTCAGGCGTGCGTCTCCTCAGACCCCCTTCCGGAAGCGGAACCACCCTCGAGGAGGTGCGGCTGAGGGGGCGGGGCGGGGAGGAGGGAGGCAAGTGATGGGTGACCCGGAAGGGATGCTGTGTGGCATTTCCTCTGCGTCCCAGGAGGCGAGAGGGAGGCTGGAGCAGCTCCAGGTCCTGGGAGGCCTGGAGAGTCCTCGAGGGAAAGGATTTCCCCCAAGGCCAGGTCCCAGATGAGAGGCAGGAGGTGAGTGGGGATCTGGGCTTGAAGGGAGCGGAAACGGGCTGATCCAGCTGTGTCCCGGAACCGCGAACCCCGTGCCTGGTCATGGGGGGCCTGGCAGGATTCTCCTCCTGCCAAGAGAACCCCCCAGAGAGCCTTGAGGAGCTCCCTGAGGGCCTCGGGTGTGACAGAGGCCCTTTCAGAGTTTCCCAGGGATTCTGAACGACAGCCTGGCTGAGTCCATTGGGCCCGGCCAACTAAGCCGCCACGGGGGTCACCACACCTCGTCAGGCTGCAGATTAGTTCCTGTAAAGGGGTGAAAGAGGGTCTTAGAGGGCCTCCCCTGTACCCGCTACCTCTCTAACTCCCCTCCCCCACCCCCAGGAAGCATTTGAACTTGCACGGCTGCCCCTGAAGACGCCTGCTCCAAGGCCCTCAAGGAGAAGGATGCTGTTCCAGGTGAGTTTGGGGGACACGGGCCAAGCGGTTTCCCCCCTGGGGATCTGCTCAGCAACCTGACCAATCCGACGTGAGAAGTGCCTCTCCTAGACCAGGGGCTGGCTGGCTGGCTGTCGCCTGTGATCCCCCCGACTTCTTGCTCCCCAGGGTCCCCCTTTTCGACAGGCCGGCTCTCCACCCTCTGTTGTTGGGTAGCTCAGCCTGGTACCCACTGGGCTTGGCAGGATCCCTGGCAGGACAGCAAGGCAGCACTGCAGCGGGGGATGGGCTGGAGTTTCAGCAGGGCCCATGGTGTGGTGGACAGTTCTCCCCAGAGTCATTCTGCAGGGGCGGAGTCGTCTCTGCAGGGGCGGAGTCGTCTCTGCAGGGGCGGAGTCTCTGCAGGGGCGGAGTCTCTGCAGGGGGCGAAAATGCCCAATGGCAGGAGATGTGAACTCTGGAGCCCAGGACGCCCCTGTTGGCAGTTGGGAGCCTCCAGGTGGGCACAGGGAGGGAGACAAGCAGGCCCACAGCCAGGTGTTCTTACCTTTGGAGGTCTCTCCTCACGGAACATACAGCTTCTGAAATGCGCCCCGACCCCTCATCAAAGATGTGCTTTGCTTTGCAAAGATGTGGGGACATATTTGTTTTTCTTTTTTTTTTTTTTTTTTTAAAGAAATCTCCATTTTAATTTTTATTTGTTAATTTATTTATTTTTGGCTGTGTTGGGTCTTCGTTTCTGTGCGAGGGCTTTCTCTAGTTGCAGCAAGTGGGGGGGTCACTCTTCATCACGGTGCGCGGGCCTCTCACTATCACGGCCCCTCCCGTTGCGGAGCACAGGCTCCAGATGCGCAGGCTCAGTAGTTGTGGCTTACAGGCCCAGCCGCTCCGTGGCATGTGGGATCTTCCCAGACCAGGGCTTGAACCCGTGTCCCCTGCATTGGCAGGCAGATTCTCAACCACTGCGCCACCAGGGAAGCCCCCATATTTCTTTATTATTGTGCTTTTGCAATCTTTTGGCTGCGAGGAGCTGGCTGAATTTAGGATTGGTCCAGCTCCTCAGCGTGCTCTGTTCCTGTTTCAGATAGGCCTTTTCAAAATGGGACAAGAAAGCGACAGATTGGTTTTGCTGTAATGAAATATTTTGGATGTCATCGGCCAGTGAACAGATACATAGGTTAACCATCAAAATCTATATTAATAGCAGTTGTATTTTTTCTCATGCTTTGGAAGCTTTGTTTTCAGAATCGTGCATCTTTTAGTTGGTCTCTGAGAAGCTTGAGGGTCCAGGGGTCTTGGCCAGAGGGGCCCTAAGGGGGGCAAGGGAGGAGGGGGAAGGGGCGCCGGGGAGGGACCAGGGGCCTAGGAGAAGGGCTGGGAGCCCAAGGTCTCCAGGAGAACAGTGGCCAAGCAGAGGCAAAGACTCATGTCCAAGTTCAGGAGGACAGGAGAGTTGTAAAGGAGGGGTCCCAAAGTCCCAAGGGCAGCTGGTGGTGTGAGGTCAACGTGGCAAGGTGCCACCAGGACTAAGCAGGAAGATGACGAAAAACTTGAGGGTAAGGCAAACGGATGCCTCTCTGTCCTTTCAATGTCACACTGCAGCCTCAACTAACAGGCCGGCCCGGGAGTAATTTATGTTTAATTCTCTAAGGAACCGTGCCTTTGTCCGACTCACTTATTACTATTCATTAGGGTCCAGATTCTGAAGTGAACATGCTAACCGGCAAATTTGTGTCTGGTAGAGATGAATATGATTTCTCTCTGTGAGCAAAGACACCCCCAAGGATATGGTTGCCTTGCCCTGCAGAAGGCTGACTGGTTTTGAATCTCACTCAGCAATCTTATCCCGACAGTGTCAGGTGCCTATAAACACTAGGGGCTCATGTGCTTCTTGGACCAGCTTTGCCATCCCGTCGGCCCCCTCGTTAATGAGCAAAATAGATTTTCCACACGTGTTCATCCTACAAGAGGCATTTTTTAAAAAACTTTTTCAAAGTTATATTTTGATGCCCTTTCCTAGCCAAACATGCCTGCTGGAGGCCCAGGCAGGGCAGGCCCAGGGGGCTGTCGGGACCTTTTAGAGGATTTTTGGTCTCGTGGTGCCTAGATGCACGTGGAGTAGCACAGAGTTCGGCTCAGTTTGTTTAAGTCAGTCTGTGTTTCCAGGTACCAAATTCTGTTTCAGGAATCTAATGCTGTAAAACAAACCATCGCGAACTTAGTGTCATAAAATAACGAGCACTTTATTATGCATAAAAAAGAATCATGGATTCTGCGGGTCAGGAGTTTGGATGCAGTAAAAAAAGGGTAGTGTCTCCTCTGTGATGTCAGCCGGGAGACTCAGCAGCCGGTGTGACTTCAGCATCTGGGGCTGGCACCTTGGCAGGGATGGCCGGAAGCTGGGCTCAGTTGGGGCCGTTGGCCAGAGCATCTCCTGGTGGCCTCTCCAGCACGGTGGCCTGAGCGGGTGGTTGGACCTCTATCATGGCAGCTCAGTGCTCCTGTGGGCCAAAGCGGAGCTACATGGTCTTTTATGACTCAACCTCAAAAGTCACATGGTGTCACTTCTGCTGTACTCTATTGGTCAAAGCCATCACAAGCCCGCCTACACTCAAAGGAGGGGGCACTGCCCTGCCCCTCAATGGGAGGGGCGTCAAAGACTCTGTGGTCATGTTAAATCTGCTACTGCTCCTTTAAATTTCCTTTTTGGTCATTTGATGACTTGTAACCTCCCATGTATCATAATAAACCATGAGGCTTTGTCAGAGCCAAGGGAAGAGCAGACCTCCAGATTTTATCTTTGTTCCCAGTTTTGACTTTCGTCCTTGGGGTTTTTATCCAGTCATGGTATCTTCTTTCTCTTGGTTTTCTGATCATGAGGGTGGAAAATATGCCTATTGACATAAGAGAATATTCATTCTACACTTGGTAAGTGAAAGAGGCAAAGCAAAAATAAAATGGAAGAATATCTACCAAGGTGCTAAGTGGTTATCTCTGAATGGAAGGTTTAGACGTGATTTCTATTTTGTTGTCACGAATAGGTATTTTTCTTTTTGTACAAATTTCAAGTATCATGTGGAGATCCAGCTTGCAGGCTCTGGAGTCAGATCATCTGGTTTCAAATCTCAGTTCTTTCAATTTCTAGCTTGGGCAAATTACTTTGATTCTCTGAAACTCAGTTTCCTCATCTGTAAAATGGGGCTGTCGATAGACCAATAGCACCTACCTCAGAGGTAGGATGGTTGTAGGATTAAATAAGACAATGCATGTAAAGCACTTACCATAGTATCCAGCATAAAGTAAGCAGTCTAGATTCGGGATTATTCTTAGTGGTATTATTACTAACAACTTTTTATAAAAGATAACCAACCAAAGGTTGTACAATTATACAAAAAAAGGCAAATTATAGAATTACAGAGAACCCTTAAAAAAATAACTGGGTCTTAATTGTTTCTAATGCCCTGACAACAGCATCTCGTGTTAGTGTTTGTCTGTGTGTGTGTGTGTGTGTGTGTGTGTGTGTGTGTGTGTGTTTTATCAGGAGCCTAAAGCCAGTTTTATTGCTGGAAAAATATCTCATAATTTGCTCTCACACCTTTTAAGAGCTGATTGCTCCAGGTGTATTCCACCTTCCTGAAGAATTTGAAAATCTAGGGCGGTTATTTTCCTTAGAGGGGAGCGAGAAGGTCACAGAAAAGTGTGCTGTCCCGTGGATCCTCAGTATTCTAGAGCAAGCCCTCAATCGGGCAAGGTTGAGAAGCTAAAAGCAATGAAATAATTGACCTTAATTTTTTTTTAAAAATGCAGAAGCTTTGTTCTTTCTCTGCTGGAACACAAAAACATCTGTTATCCTGAAAAGAAATGTTTCTTTGACTGCTTTTGCTGTCAGCAGAAATTTTGGTTTTTGCACCCAATACCCTTTCTAGCTAAATAAATAGGAAGGACAGACAGAATTATCAGTTGTGCATTTAGAGCAAGTCTGGAGGAGCACACAGTGGTGGGGAGGTGGGGTGAGGGTCCCCTCATCCAACCATGGTGGAAGACAGATCCCCCCGCAGCACTGTGTCTCAGGAGCAGGGCCAGCCTGGGTCCGACGAGATGGCATCACATCTTGCTCTGTTGCAGAGGGTAAAGTTGGGCCAGAGCTGGAAGTCTGTCAATTTTGCTCCTGGCATAAGGGCTGGCATGGAGTGGACATAGTTATTAGTAATAATATCACTAAGAATAATCCCGAACCTAGACTGCTTACTTTATCCTGGATACTATAGTAAGTGCTTTACACGCATTGTCTTATTTAATCCTACAACCATCCTACCTCTGAGGTAGGTGCTATTGGCCTATTGATAGCCCCATTTTACAGATGAGTAGCATTGGATGGGTGGATAAATAGAGGAATTAAGTGGAGTTGGAGACACTTTCCTGACCCCTGAGCATCTGGGGACTCCCAAGCTCTGCTTGGGAGCTATGACCAGAATCCAAGGGAAAGGACACATTTTGGTCATTTTTCTGCATTCCACGTGAGGTTTACCTGGCTAACGATAAGAATATTTATTAAAGACCGACCATCTCTCCCTTAGGGATGTGGTGCTGGGGTTGCAGAAAACAAGATTTTTTTTTTTTTAATATTTATTTTTGGCTGTGTTGGGTCTTCGTTTCTGTGCGAGGGCTTTCTCTAGTTGTGGCAAGCGGGGGCCACTCATTGCGGTGCGCAGGCCTCTCACTATCACGGCCTCTCTTGTTGCGGAGCACAGGCTCCAGACGCGCAGGCTCAGTAGTTGTGGCTCACAGGCCTAGTTGCTCCGCGGCATGTGGGATCTTCCCAGACCAGGGCTCGAACCCGTGTCCCCTGCATTGGCAGGCAGATTCTCAACCACTGCGCCACCAGGGAAGCCCAAGATTTATTTTATTTCAAATAATTTTCCACATTTTCTAGAATGAGCATGTGTTGTTTTCATATATTCATACAAAATTTATGACTATGTACAAAGAAAGCAGATGCACATTCTCCTCTTAACAAAGAATCACTGTTTTTATCTTGTTGTGCCTATTTCCGGACCCTTTTTGACACATTTCGTATTATATGCTTGAGGGCTTGCTGCACGCTCTTCTTCGTGGCCTCAGTTAGCCACCACCCCAACAGCAACTTTAAGATGAAGGCTTTTCATATTGTCTTTTTACAGATATGAAAACAGAAGCTCAGAGAGGTTAAGCAACTTGTCTGAGGTCACACAGCAATGGGGGGTTGAGGGTCTGACATCTGAGTCCATGCCCTTAAACATCCTCCTGTACTGCTCCATCCTTGTAAACATAATACAGCAAAATTAATTTGCAAGTGAATGTTTTGTGATTTAAAAGGTAAATCCATTTTTTTAATGGGCAAAGGTGAGGATGACAGCTGGCTGATAAGTGCAGAGGACCTGATCATTTCTCTCCCACACCTGGCGCAAGTGCATTCAGAGTCCAGGCTCCAACAGCCCAGGGATGCCGAGGAGGCTAAAGGGCAGAGGAGAGGCACTGCCTTAAGTCTTGAATCCCGGTGGCCAGCCTGTCCTCTCTGTCACTTGGAACTCTTTCCAGAGGGTCAGCAATCACTTTGATACCATCAGGTTCTGTTCTCCAGGCAGTGAGGGTAGAATTTCATTTCGCTGTGGTAGGAATCTAGTTGCTTTCAGTTGTACCGTCTCAAACCGACTGCAGGTGTCGACAGGTTTGAAGATTAAAGTATGCAGAGAAATTAATTATTTAAGGAAAAGCATTTGAACTTGAGACAGGATAAACCTAGATTAAAAAGCAGGAGGTCCAAACTGTCAAATACTGCCAGCATATTTTTCACGCTCGACAAAAATGAACAGTAGCCGTCACTTGCATGAAGCCTTATAATTTACTAACTTGCACTATGTAGTTCAGTCTTAGGTGATTTGGGAGGTCTCTGATACGGGTGTATCACTCCACTCTCATGGGTAAGGATGCCAAGGGCCAGAGAGGTCGAGTACCTGGCCCAGGGTCACACAGCTTCAAAAGACCAGAGCAGGAATTGGAACCCAAATTCAAAGTTTCTATGACTTTTACGTCCAGTATTCCTCTGCGGCTGGTTCAACACCAAGATATATGCATTGCTGCAGAAAGCATTCATTGAGGCTTTTGTGACTCTGGCTTTTCCTATTCATGATGTATTGATTGGAGGCTGAGAAACAACCATTTGCAAACGTATTTAGGAATAAAAATAAGTCCCATGGTGTTGCTGGGGACACTTGGGCAATCAGAAATTACACGGAAGACTCACTGTTGCTTTGGGTAGAACGTGGACCCTTAGTTATGGAATCAATTGATGGTGACAACACTATAATGAGGCCATTGAATGGGTTCCCACAGCCTCATTCTGACCCTTGTGTATGTGGAGAAGCCAGATGTTCCATTTGAGCTCAATATCATCAAGTCCCATTGTCTCCCCAGCTCAAAGTTATTAAACACCTGGGGTTGATGTAATTTTTAGAGGGTGAGATGGTAACTGTTGCATTTAATGGGGTAGAATTTGCAATTCTCGTTAAGCCTCCGGTAACTGGACAGACCCATGCAGAATCCCCAGCTCCGCCTCCTCCAAGCAGCATTGCTCAGGGAGAATGTTTCACTTCTCCAGCTAAGGCTCTATCCACTTGTCATCTCAACGGGATAAGGGTAGTGTCTACAACATAGCAGCGCTGTGTACGGAGGCCTGCCCGGTGCCTCCTGGGTTCGTAGCAAGCCATCAGTAAACATTCACCGCTGTTATTATTTTTGTTGCCAAAGGTAGTGGCCGTGTGCATGTGTGCATGCGTGGGTGCACATGCATGTCTTTTAAGGCCATGAGAATGGCTAGAGATTAGGAATGGGATCTTGGGGACCTGAGTTCTCATTTCCATGCGGCTCATTGATGATTCTAAAATCCTGGGCAAGTTATCTTCTTTGGGCTTCCCCTTCTATGAAACGAACTTAACCTAGATTATCTGTAAATTTCCTGTCTGTATAAGACATTCTTAGAGTCTGTAATTCTTGTTCCAATTCATACAGATGGCAAGACCTCACCGGTGGGGAAGGAGCTGGTCACAAACACAGATAGGCTGGGAGGGGAGACAATAGGGAGTGGTGGGGATTGTGGTGAACTGGGGAGGGTGAGTCCCATTCGAAGGGGTCACTGCAACTCGGGAACAGCTGCCTGCTGCCACATGGGAGAGTGGGCTCCTCACAGCCAGATTTCCCTGTTTGTTCAAGACAAACCGGAACAGAGATTTTAATATAGAACTTCGCAATTCTTAAGTGCTGACAGCTAATTAAAAAGAAAATGCAAATACCTGACATCCCAAACAAAAGTGTCTGAATGTCAGATTCAAACTTGGCCCATGTTTGTGGCCTCTGAACCAGTCATACCTCCAGGCCAGCATAATTCCCAGGCAAGATCACCCTGGGGACTGGGTTATCTTTTATTCTAACCTTTTCTTTTAACATTAAGACCCATATTATAGTCTCGCTAGCACCAAGAAGGAGACAGAAAAGGTCCCTGTTCTGGAAATGGTTCATCTGTTTTTAGCCCTCTGGGCTCAACCTGGTTGATTACCTCATCCTGCGGGACTGCTCTTCTGGCAGAGAGCTTCAGGGGAACACCCTAAAATCTTCCTCACCCACCTCGATTTCCACCATTAGCGCTGGAGACCCTGACCTCCTTGGACCCACACAGTCTCCCAGTCTGTTACCAGACATTTTTCCATAGTACAGATGAGTTTGAGTTCTTTGGGGTGTTTTTTTTAAATTTATATAAATAAAAATATAAATTATATAGATAAAAATATGCATATCCTAAAATCGACCATTTTCATCTTTTTTTTTTAAAGAGCTCTAACTTGCTTTTTTTTTAAATTTAATTAATTAATTTATTTATTTTTGGCTGTGTTGGGTCTTTGTTTCTGTGCGAGGGCTTTCTCTAGTTGCGGCGAGCGGGGGCCACTCTTCATCGCGGTGCGCGGGCCTTTCACTGTCGCGGCCTCTCCTTTTGCGGGGCACAGGCTCCGGTCGCGCAGGCTCAGTAGTTGTGGCTCACGGGCCTAGTTGCTCCGTGGCATGTGGGATCTTCCCAGGCCAGGGCTCGAACCCGTGTCCCCTGCATTGGCAGGCAGATTCTCAACCACTGCGCCACCAGGGAAGCCCCATTTTCATCATTTTTAAGTGTCCAGTTCTATAGCATCAAGTGCATTCACGTTGTGCAACCATCACCACCAACCATCTGCAGACTTTTTTTTCACTTGCAAAACTGAAACTCTTGTCACTATGAAATGATATGTCTCTATGAATTTGACTACTTTAAGTACCTCATATGAGTGGAATCATGTAGTGTCTGTCTTTTGCATCTGGCTTATTTAACTTAGCATGATGTCTTCAAGGTTCACCCATGCTGCAGCCTGTGTCAGAACTTCCTTCTTTTTAAAGGCTGTGTAACATTCCATTGTATGTACATATATGCCACATTTTGCTTATTCATTCATCCATTGATGGACTCTTGGGTTGTTCTTTTGGCTGTTGTGAATAATGTTGCTATGCACAGGGGTGTGTAAATATCAGTTCATGTTCAGTACTTTTGGATATATACCCAGAAGTGGAATTGCTGGATCATGTAGTAATTCTGTGTTTAACTTTTTGAGGAACCTTTATACTGTTTTTCTAAAGCAGTTGCAACACTTTACATGATTCCCAGCAGTGCACAAGGTTTCCAATTTCTCCACATCCTCACCAACACTTGTTATTTTCTGTTTTTTGGCTTTAAAAAAATAATAGCCATGCTAATGGGTGTGATGGGTGGCTTTTTTAAGGGCTCAAGATAAGGGGAAGAGGATGATAGCACGAGGGACCTGGGAGATAGAAAGTCCTTGAGAGGAAACAGTATAAATGGTTCCATCACATGCAGCAAGTGCTCCAGAGCTGTGCTGTCCAATAAATGCAACCAAAAGTCCAGTTTCTCTATTGCAGGTGCACGTTTCAAGTGCTCGGAGGCACATGTAGCGGCTGGTGGCTGCCAGGTTGGACAGTGCAGATCTAGAGCACTCCATCATCACAGAAGGTTTTACTGGCTAGAGCTGCTACAAAGTTCACAGAATGCATGTACACAAATATGTCTCATTTTGATGTTTGGGACTCCAGTATTGGCCCTGCTGGTGACTTGATCTATGTCATGCAGCCTCTGGGTGGCAGAATCAAAAGGGGAGTCCCTCAGATTCCTGATCCAGTGTCCCATGTTCCCTTCCTCTTACCCTAAGTTCACGCAGAGCATGGAGGGTGGTTGGGGGGGGGGGGGGAAAGAGGGAGGGAGTTGATTATAAAGGATGCTGGTCCCACAGCATTTCCCAGGATTTGGTTTGTTTTTTTTTTTTTCGTACATTTTTTTTTTAATTTATTTATTTAATTTATTTATTTATTTATTTTTGGCTGTGCTGGGTCTTCGGTTCGTGCGAGGGCTTTCTCTAGTCGCGGCAAGCGGGGGCCACTCTTCATCGCGGTGCGGGGACCGCTCTTCATCGCGGTGCGCGGGCCTTTCACTATCGCGGCCCCTCCCGCTGCGGGGCACAGGCTCCAGACGCGCAGGCTCAGCAGCTGTGGCTCACGGGCCCAGCCGCTCCGTGGCATGTGGGATCTTCCCAGACCAGGGCTCGAACCCGTGTCTCCTGCATTAGCAGGCAGACTCTCAACCACTGCGCCACCAGGGAAGCCCTGGTTTTAAAGATGAGTAGGCTGTGCTAATATTTCTTGTCTAGTGGTTTATTAAAAGTAATGCACCAGATGCTCCAAGGATTATATCACCCTCATGGCCTGGTGGCTCTGACAGCCCTTAATCAGCTTCCTGACTGCAGCAGGCTCAGGAGATTCCATGACCTTGTGTAGCCAATTCTCCCTTCTTCCACACTAATATCACGTCAGCTGGGCACGTGGCCACGCAGGGCAAAGACTACATTTCCCAGCCTCTCTTGCAGCTAGGTATGGTCATGTGACCAAGTTTTGCCAATGGGATGTCAGTGGAGGGTCAACCTGGCAGCATCTGGGGATCTATTTTAAGAGATGGCTGGCAGGCACGTGCCCTCTGCCCCTCCCTTTCCGCCTTATCCCTTTTTCCATTCTGCCGCCTGCAGCTGTCACTTTGGTTCCTGAGGACAAGGTTGAATGTGAGGGATGGAGGAGAGGAGCAGAGCCGCCATGCAGCCCTGAACTGCTAACGTTTGGCCTTTTATGTGAACATGAACCAAGCTGCTGTCTGGGTTAATTTTTGGTCAATGTTATTTTTGGTCACTGTTATTTTTGGTCAATGCTACTTGCAGGCAAACCCAGTTTTAACTGATGAGCTAGGTGATAACAGTGGCTAACTATAGGTCAGGCCCTCCCTATAAACCCTTAACCCTCAGAACAGCCTTAGTAAAGTAGGGATTCTCAACTGGGGATGATTTTGTCCGGGAGGGGACCTTAGGCAATGTCTGGAGACATTTTTGATGGTCCTGACTGTGTGTGGGTGTGGAGTGCTACTGATATCTCCTGGGTCAAGGCCAGGAATGCCGCTTAACATCCTACAATGCACAGAACAGTCCACCCCACAAGAATGATCCGGTTCCAAATGTCAATAGTACTGAGGTTGTAATGCTCTGCTTTATGTTTTGTTTTGTTACATATAAGAAAACTGAAGCCAAAGGGCATAAATTACTTGCCTGTGGTGACAGAGCTTGTAAGTGGCAGAGTCGGGACTCAAACCCAGGCAGTTTCAGTGCAGAGGTGAGGGTTGGCATGTACCATGGGGCAAGGTGTGGGATGCACCGAACATGCCCCCCCAAACACCCTGCACAGTCCCACCTTGTCTCCAGGAGTCTGGCAGCTCCTGGCTTTGCCACTCACTGAAAGAGTGACCTTGAGCTGGTCACCTCCCCTCTGGGTGCCCCAGTTTCCTCTACGGTAGGGGTGGGGGATTGTAAAGCCCAAGTGCCTGTTGCGTGTATTGGTGAGCCCAATGCAACACCTGTACAGCAGCTCTCTGACCAATCAGAATGGACTTAAGCCCAATGCAGCACCTCTACAGTGGCTCCTGACCAATCAGAATGGACTTGAGCTTAGATCCCAGAGGCCCCAACTGTGCAGAGCCAGCCCTTTAGTTGCCAGACCACGGGGGAAGCCGAGGAGGGGGGTGGATCTTGGAGGCTGGAGTTGGGGGGAGGCACTTGAGCATGTGCTGTTTGCTAATTGGTATGGAAAGATTTCAACACTTCAACAACCTGTACAGTTAATTCTGGTACCATTGGCCACATGTCAGCATGAGTAGGAGATGTAGAAATCGTTCAGGTCGGGAGGGAACCTGGCCTCGTTTGGAAGAATGAATCTGAAGAGCTGGTCTCCTTTAACCTCCAAATTCTCCCACCCATCTTGGGTTTAAAGAAATTAAAACACACCCACCATTCCCACCTGATGAGCTCTACCTAAGACCAGGAGCTTTGCTATCGTTTAATTCATTTCATTCCCACAGCTGTCCTGGGAAGCGGTGTGTTTATTATTTGCTCCCATTTTACAGATGAGGAAACTGAGGCCCAGAGAGACTTAGTACCACTTCCAGGATTTTGTAGCTGGTAAGCAAACTCAGGAGTTTATTTACACAACCACCCAGTTAGAAGGCAAGGGGTGGGATTTGGGGGCCTGTGGCCATCTCTGATTTGTGCAGATGGGCAACTTTTAACACTCAGAAAGAAATAAGGAAAGGACTGGCCTCAAAGTGCATTTGGCTTGCTGAGTTTGCTCAGTTGGGCTCAGCACCTAAGTTCACCAGGGCAGAAACTGACGCATTCCATTTCCGTTTCCTGCCACCTGCCTCACCTTGACCCCTAGGACCCGCCTACCCCATTTGCACTCCCTGACTGGTGCCCGGTCAGCACCAGCCCAGGGTCTCCATGCCCCTCCTCCACACTCCCTGGCAGGTTTGAGCCACCTCTGGATTAAGGAGGCGCAAATGATTTGATATCTCAGCCTGGGATTTAACTGACCTCTTAGCTCAGTTGGAAAAATTTCCTCTCTCAAATAGCTGTTTTATCTTCCGGCCCCTGCCACCACTTTATTTTTTTTTTTTTTTTTTTTTTTTTTAAAGTTTTACTTGATTTTATTTATTTATTTATTTATTTATGGCTGTGTTGGGTCTTCGGTTCGTGGGAGGGCTTTCTCCAGTTGCGGCAAGCGGGGGCCACTCTTCATCGCGGTGCGGGGACCGCTCTTCATCGCGGTGCGCGGGCCTTTCTCTATCGCGGCCCCTCCCGTCACGGGGCACAGGCTCCAGACGCGCAGGCTCAGCAATTGTGGCTCACGGGCCCAGCTGCTCCGTGGCATGTGGGATCTTCCCAGACCAGGGTTCGAACCCGTGTCCCCTGCATTAGCAGGCAGATTCTCAACCACTGCGCCACCAGGGAAGCCCTGCCACCACTTTAATTATAGCAACTCCTCATCAGATGCCTCAAATGAGAGGGAAAAAAAAAAGGCAAGAAGACAAGACACTGGGACAGGCTGAGTTTCCTTTCTACACCATTTGGAACACAATTGCTTGTTATCACCCTCTGAATCACCAGCTTTCACCTGGAGATTAAAAGGCATCCCTTGAGACCACTTGAAATGAACAATAAGGCATGCAGAAGCTTAATCTTCTCAATGGTCATGAAACCTGGGTTTTATGGGACATTGCCTCCCCCAGCCTCCAGTTTCCCATCTCAGGCCATCAGTTCCCTGGGCAAAAATGATGCCCTGGGAAAATTCACACCTCCACAAAGTGGTTAATGGCGCATGAGACCATTTTACAATGTAACTAGAATGACATGTTTCCAACCTTAAGTTAACCTTCAGTGGAAGGACACCACTGACTAGACTTGGAACTTTTGAGTTCCAGAAGCTCCCAGGGTGAATGCTTTGCTTTGCTCTTTTCCTCCCTCCCTCCCTTCCTTCCTTCCTTCTTTCCTCCCTTTCTTTCTTTCAATAAAATTGAAGACTTTATTTAAACTTTTTTGTTTTAACATAAATTATAAATCTTAAGGCTTTAATATGAACTTGTCTTTCACAAAATTGGAAAAACCACAAGTTGAAACAACATATTGGTACTAATATATAATTCAAGAACAGTTTCAAGAGAGAACGCATTTTTAATACAACTATTTTATAATCTGTGTGGTGTCACAGAACCCAGGCATCCGAATGCAGTTTCTTAGGGTTCAGAGGGATGTAATAGGGTTTGACCTTCTGAGGGTTGATACAACTTAGCTGTATGAGTTCTGGAATAAGAAACGTCAGTGCTAATCAAATGTTCATCTTTAGCAGTCAGTATGTACCAGTGTGAATGGGTTTTGATGAAAGGTGATAGACCCAGGTTGAGAAAACCTGACAGTGGCCTCAGCAATTACAACTCACATCTATGCAGCACCCATAATAAGCCAGGCACTGTGCTAACTGCTTTCCAGGCATTATTTTACTTGATCCTCCCCACAACTCAGTGTAAGAGATGTTATTACTGCCCCATTTTACAGATGAGGACATTGAGGTTTGAGGGGCGGACAACTTGCCCACGAATATGCATGCTGCTATTACATTGCTCTGTGACCTTGGACCATTCGTTAGTGGAGTTCTTATATGGCTCTAAAAATGTAGGTCAGATTTTGACCTTGGCAGCTCACAGCCAGGGTATAGCCTGTAGGAGTGTTTTGGGTTGGCCCTCACAGTGTTATTAAAACTATGTGAATAAAGTGGAATTTGGAACAAACACTTTGGGAAACTGGCAGTTTCTACTAAAGTGAATTCATGCCTACCCTAGAACCCAGTAATTCCACTCCTAGCTCTTTCCTGAAGATGGTAAATACTCTTGCCAACCAAAAGACACAGACCAGAAGAGTGTCCACGGCAGCTCCATTTGGAGTAGCCCAAACGTAGAACCACTCACATGCCCATCAACATGGATAAATTGATTACTCTATGGTCGTACAATGGAAAACTCTACGCCAGAGAAGGTGACCGACCCACTGCTGTGTGTCAACGTGAATCTCACAAGTACCGTTGGGTGAAAGAAGCCAGGCATGAACGAATGCACACTGAATAATTCCATTCATAGAAAGGACTAGAAAGGCAAAACTAGTCTAGTCTAGTAGAAGTCAGAATCGTGGTTACCTTTTAAGAATGAGAGGAGAATGCAGTCGTGTAGTTAATGAGATAGAGCGTGGGAAGGCGTCTGGGATGCTGGCAGGGTTCCCCAACTCCTCTGAGTGGTGGTTACATGTGTCCAATTGCTGTGTGGAAATTCATCAAGCTCAATACTCTTTTTCTTTTTTTATATCCCTATCATTTTTTGGAACAGCTTTATTTGAGATATAGCTCACATATCTAAAATCCACCCACGTAGAGTGTAAAATTCAGTGGTTTTTAGTATATTTACAGAGTTGTGCAACCATCACCACATCTAATTTTGGAACATTTTCATCTCCTCAAAAAGAAAACTGGTACCTGCTAGCAGTCATTCCCTCTGTACCCCCATCTCTTGGCCCAGGACAGCCACTAACCTACCGTATGAGTTATATACTCTTTTTTTTTTTTTGGCTATTATTATTATTTTTTTAACTTGTCTTCCAATCTTTTTATTTTTTTATTTTTTTTATACAGCAGCTTCTTATTACTTATCTATTTTATACATATTAGTGTATATATGTCAATCCCAATCTCCCACTTCATCCCACCACCGCTCTTAATTTTTTTTTAATTGAAGTATAGTTGATTTATAATGTTGTGTTAGTTTCAGGTGTACAGAAAAATCATTCAGTTATATATGTGTATATATGATATATATATATTCCTTTTCAGATTCTTTTCCTTTATAGGTTATTATAAGAGATTGAATATAGTTCCCTGTGTTATACAGTAGGTCCTTGTTGGTTATCTATTTTTTACATGGTAGTGCGTATCTATTAATCCCAAACTTCTGATTTATCCCCCACCCCTTTCCGCTTTGGTAACCATAAGTTTGTTTTCTGTGTCTGTGAGTCTGTTTCTGTTTTGTAAATAAATTCATTTGTATCACTTTTTTTAGATTCCACATATAAGTGATATCATATGCTATTTGTCTTTCTCTGTCTGACTGACTTCACTTAATATGATAATCTCTAGGTCCATCCATGTTGCTGCAAATGGCATTATTTCATTGTTTTTATGGCTGAGGAGTATTCCATTGTATACATGTATCATATCTTCTTTATCCATTCATCTGTCAGTGGACATTTAGGTT